>NW_027555625.1:300170203-300705203 GCF_003287225.1 Phascolarctos cinereus | reverse complement strand
AAGTTGTTTCATTAACAAAATTAAAGATGCTTTCCTAAATAGATTCAGGCAATGATGTCATAAAATTCAAATTAAAAGCATAAACAAAAAAAAAACCCTCTCTGGTGACTACCTTTTTACATCAAAGTAAAAAAGGTTGCAATTGTGTCCACAAATTCAGAGCCTGATCAAATTTTAAAGCATCATGGATGGGTTAAAAAAAAAACAATGGAAATTCAGCATTGGCTGAGACTACCTCACTGGTGAAAGTAACTTTTTCTTCTACTAAAAGAATGAACCTGACAACTTCAGATTTAATCAGCACTTCAGCTAAAACTCTCAACATAATAAAACCTCCTAAAAGACTCTTCCTTCACAAATATGTATCTCCATTTCAATTCTACTGCTGCTTTCTGGTTTTTCATAATCTATTTCAAATTTTGGGAAACGTTACAAGGCAATTTTTAAGATGCCCACAGAATTTAAAACTTGAACAAACAACCCAAAGAGAATTTCATAATAAATAGCAAGCACAGCATACTTCAAAGTAAAATGTCCTCAGAAATGTTCCACCTTTCTCTGTCTTTAATGAAAACATTAATAATAACTTTCATTTCTATAGGGCTTTAATGTTTGAAAAAAGTATTCTTCATATCTATGTCATAAATTATGGAATGTATCCTATTTTAATATAATGTTTGCAAAGCACTTAGCATGGTGCATGGCACATAGTAGGTACTATATAAAAGATTATTCCCTTCCCTTTTAAAGATGAAGAAGCCTCAACAAGATAAGCTGACCTGCTAAGAGTCACACAGCTAACATGTACTAGAAAGTGCATTCAAAATCAGATCTCTTAACTTCACATCTAGTACCCTATCCACTATACTACACATCCATCATTCATGCCCCAAATCTAGTACTAGCATTTCCTGGTACTAGTTCATTTTTGGCTTCTTCATTGTTAGTTCTTAATCACCACCTCTCTTCCCTTCTAAAAATCCACTTACCACTTTTGGTTTTTAAAAAATGGTAATAATGTGTTGAACAACCCTGAAATAAATTTTGTCATGTAAAAAAATTAATTACGCATTCCAAACCTGGTCACTGTAGTCCTCTGGGAATTGCCTCTGTACCTCAGGACCTGTAAATAATTGACAGATAATATTAATTGGCTTTGGATTAGTGAGCAGGCAGAGAATCACACATTAATATTTGATCAGAAGATGATAGCAACCCTGGCAGGGGATCCAAGGGGGGCAGATGAGGCCGCTATGTTGATAAGCACAAGGAAGGGCTCTTCAAGGAGCTCCCTTTTACCCTCCTCCAGAAATACAAAAAAAGAAATTAAAAAAAAAGATCTGATATTACTGTTAACTTTGGGCTTTTACCTAACGCAAAAATTTCACCAGCTACAAAGGGTTGTGTGTGTATATATAATTCTATTTCATTCTCTCTTTCTCTCTCTCTCTCTCTCCTCTCTCTCTCTCTCTCTCACACACACACACACACACACACACACACACACACACACACACTCACAAAATGGTTTCAAGTCTGCTTTGACTTTTCAAGTTTAATCAGAAGCCTCCTTTACCCAACTACAGATGTGGGCTGGAAAAATCTTCTCTCACCCCACTGGGTGGGGTGGGGGACAGGGGATGAGGAAGATGCACAAAGGGCTGAACCTTTTCAAAGCTAATTCAAATAGAGGGGATAAGGCTCACACTATTATAATGAAAATGCTCCCAAATATTTAGAAAACAATTCTGAAGATGCTAGAGAATATGATCTAAGTCTTCTCTGCCCATTATCAAATGTTTTAGAATAGAATATGATAAGGAAAGCCCCTAATACCAGTTTGGTTTTTCAGTGTAAATAACATGGTTGTAAAATATAAGAAGAAATCATGTTCTCTCTGTTACAGTTAGCCTCACTCAAAAAGCCTAGAGGAAAATAGTGTCCATGATACTCTATTTCAAATAAAATTATAAAAGTTCATTTGCTTTACAAAATTATATTTCCATGGTCAACCAATTTTGTCAATAAGTCAACAGATAAATAAACCACTAACAATAATTAGAGCTTTCATTCACCTAGAACTTTAGGTTTATGAGATACTTTCCTCACAATAGCCTAATAAGGCAGCTAAGTTGCACTGTAAGTAGAGTACTAGATCAGGAGTCAGGATGCCCTGAGCTCAAATCGAGCCTCTGGGTGACCTTGGGCAAATCATTTAACCTCTGTTTGCCTCAGTTTCCTGACCTGTAAATGGTAATAGCACCTACTTCCCAGGGTTGCTGTAAAATATTTAGCACAGTGACTGGAATATAAAAGGTGCTTAATAAAAATTTACTTCTTCCCCAATTGATAAATGATCAAAGGACATGAATAGGCAGTTTTCAGAGGAAGAAATCTAAGCTATCAATAGTCATGTGAAAAAATGCTCTAATTCACTAATAATTAGAAAAATACAAATTAAAACAACTCTGAGGTACCAGCTCATACACATCAGATTGGCTAAATTGACAAAAAAGAAAATGACACATGCTAGAGATGCTTGATTTGCCCATAGTCATACAACTAGGAAGTTTCAGCTGATACTCAAACACAGGTCTTCTGACTAAATCCAGTCTTCTTTCCATTACAACACTGCTTTCTAATTAGAAACTATTAGAATACCATTTGCTATTGATTAGTAAAACAGCCAACTCTTCAAAAATAAGAAGGATGTGGTTTATTTTCAGAGGGACATTAAGATCATCAGTATAGTGTGTTTTTGAAAAACATACATCAGGGATCTGGTAAAATTGAACTATTTGTTCTTTCTATTGATAAGTTTGCTGTGTTGAATGTATTTTTGCCAGATGCTAGTCTCCTTCCAATCCATATTTACCCAAATTCTGATCATTTTTTATGGTTAAGGTTTGTTAAAAAAAAAAAAAGAAAAGAAAAGAACACAAAAAAATCCTTTATTTTTATTCAGTACTTCAAAAAGACCCATGATTAAACCATTATGAGTGTTCACCACCAACAGAGAAATGGTAATCCTTCCACACCTTAGCAGGCATTTAGCATGATTTGCTATGACCAAAAGAATTCATTAATCTTCCAATGATGAATCTCTCCCAACTTAGCTAGGCTAGTCTCCAGATGGCAGACATAAAATTCATCACCAGGCTTTTACTGCAAGACTTACAGTTTAGCACAATCTACCTAGAGTTTATGTACCTCTGGCATAGCCTAAGAGAACCCAAAGTAATCACCACACTATTATAAGGCATGGGAAAGGGGTGTTAGTAAAAAGAATTTTTGTTCTTCAATTAACAGACCGCATTAGGACCACAGTTTGTGGAAAAAGCACAGAACTCAGGAGCCAATCACTTTTCAAAACTGGTTGGGACATCAGTACCAACTCGGAACAACAATCCTTTGCAATTCAGGAATCTTCCAGGACTGGAACCAGTTTACTGCATTTGACCTCTACAGACAACATCCTACAGGGCAGTTAAAATGTCCTATTGAATGAAAAGGCCCCACACAAGCAGGGATTAGCAGGCAAAGGAACAACCTTGTCATCCACTAAAGCTTTTCTAAAGTGTGCTATGTATTGACAAGTAATGTGGTACAGTAAATGAATCACTAGGCTTGTCATTAGAAGACTTGGTTCCAGAGCTTCCTCTGTGGAGCGACCAGAAGAAAGTCCTTTCCCTTCAATAGGCCTGTTTCTGTATCAGTCAACAGGAATCACAGTACTTGTACTACCTACTACATAAACCTTAAAGTACAAGGTAAATGTAATCCTACATTATTAATGCTATGAGAAAGAACAAAAATAAATGCTAACTGCTATAACTTCTAAAACAATATGACTGACAACTTGAACTCAACACAAACTGATGACCCAAGAGAAAAAGCTCCATAGAGCAGTTCTTAACCTTGAGTCTGTGAACTTCTTTAAATATAGATATAGATATAGATATAGATATAGATTAGATATAGATATAGATATAGATAACTATTTCAATGTTTTCTTTGTGATCCTATATATTCTAAGCATTTAAAAAGACCATTCTGAGAAGTGGTCCACAGACTTTAGCAGATTGCCAAAGAAATTCCCAAACAAAAAAGATTAGGAATAATCTAGCATATCTAACTCCTAGCTTTCTTCTTTTTCCTCCAAATCACTCACTGTGTTCCTACAAAACTTTGTGTCTCTTATCAGCCCTTTGATAACAAATATCAGCAGCCATTTTCCATTCAAATATGTAATATGCTATTGGTTTTTTTCAAAAATTACTTTGATTTTTCTAGAAGGTGGCAAAAAGCTAAACATGTAACTTGCTATCACTGCTTTAACCAATCAGAATATTAAGAAAATAGAAATTTTTAAACTAACATATAAGTAATTACTATAGATTTCCTGATTTAATATTGTCTGTTCTAGATCCTATCATCTCTTTCAGTTCTAACATTCTTTGTTCTACTTTCTAATATTTTATTTTTAAAAAACATTTATTAAGTGCCTACTATGTGCAGGGCACTGTTCTTCAGAAAGATGAAAAACAAAGCAGTACCTGCCTTCATGAAGCTTAGATTCTAAGGGCGGTATAGTTGAGTGGCAAGGGGTTGGAGGGAGACTGATAGGCAAATAAGCATGTCTTCTTTCAGCTTTAACCTTCCAATGTCTAGGGTCTGTTCATAAACCAGAAAATTCTATAATTTAAAAAAATAATATATTAAATGAGCAGAGAGCAGCTTGATGGCACAGTGAATACAGCTCCTGGAATCAGGAAGACATCTTCCTGAGTTCAAATCTGGCCTCAGACACTTACTAGCTATGTGACCCAGGTACTCAACCCTGTTCACCTCAGTTTTCTCATCTGTAAAATGAGCTAGAGAAGGAAATGGCAAACCACTCTACCATCTTTGCCAAGAAAACCCCAAGTAAGGTTGTGAAGAAGTCAGATACAACTGAAACAATTGAACAACAAACAATAACAAAATGAGCAAAAAGAAAGTGATCATGTTGATGGAAGCATCAAATTACTTAAAAAAACTAACAGTAAATGGAGACTTCTGAGCTCCAGAATGCATAAATCATTAGGACTGATTATAAGAAATAGATTTCCCATGAAATCCTACTTTATTTAAGCATAACACAATCTACCAAATCAATCTACTTACCTTTCCTGAGGCTACTCTACTAGAGACTCTGAATTTCTTAGAAAGAAAAGTTTCCAGGTAACAAATAATTTATCATACGCTACAATCGTCTATGAGCTTTTGCAGCTCTGATTTTCCTAATCTCTTAATAAACGTTATTTATGATAGCAGAGAAATGTCCATACTCCCTAAAATATAACCTACAAGTCTTTTTTTTTTTTAAAGACCATCTAATAGTCCACCTAATAGTGCTTTGGCACATATTAGATCAGGTCAGTTTAAATGAACAAAGCTTCTTCCTTTTAACCACAAACATCCAATATAGCAATCAATCAATACTTCACACTTCAATATTTCTAGAATCCATGATTTCATTAGTGTCAGCATAGTATATCCTTACTGATGCAGATTTTAGGACCTCTAGGTTGTTGTAAACTATCTTTATAAAAGTTACTGGGGTCAAGAAAATTCAACAGGTCTTGAAGAACATTCTAGTAATAAGCCTCTATGTATTTAGCTACATTGATTCTTTGACAAGAGACCCACAGCCTATTAATTTAGTCTAGATTATAATCAACCTTCTGGACCTGAAAGGAGATTTAAAAGTTTTATTCTATTAGCAAGCTTTGAGAATCTATGGGCCCCTTGACTCCACAAGGAAGCAATAGAAGAGAACTTAGTGGCAGTTGGCAATCAAGAATATTATGCAATAGCTTTTACAAAATTAAAACCAAAAAGGAAAACAAATTGCATTGGTGTTTTCACAAAATGCCTGTTTTGCATGGCTTCCTCACTTTGTGCTGATCCATAATTTTCACCTAAAGATCTACAGAAGACTCTTAAGCTAAAAAGGTCCAAACGCAATCTGCTTTTCCCTAAGCAACACAACATACTCTGTACTAATAGCACCGACATGGCACATGTACAAAACCTGGCACCCTGCAGTTAGGCAAACCGCCTTTATATTTTCTGTCTGGCAGCAATCCATTTGCGTGTCTGTATGTTTTTACAAGTACTCTATGTATTTCATTGCGTCAGCTGCATTTCTTTGAGTTTTAAATGGTCTGGGACCATTTTATGAAATGTTCTATATCTTTATGTGGAAAATAACATACACTGGAAAACTGTGCATCAGTCTAATATTTATATCTCTAGTTCTTAAACCATCATCCACTATTACAATTGCTAATTTCCAAAATGCCGCCTCACATTTATACGCCCCAATCAAAAATGCATGGTCATGAGCTGTGAATTTCTACCACAAAGATCTACTAGCAGGAAAACTGTGGCAAGGAAAAGTTTATTCTCAATGATAAAAAATTAACATCAATAAATGCAAGACAAATCTGCATGTCCTGGATTTTCTAAGATGGTACTGATTTGCAGAAAAGAAAATATATATTTTAACAAGGCTTTGCAAATGTCACATCCTTTGTCAGAACACATCCTGGTTTCTTGTTTGGAAAATAAATTAAGACACATATATACAGAAATCCTTTCTCACTAGAAGAGATAAAGTCTGAAACAAGATACCAGCATTAGGCGTGACTAAGACAATTAGAAAATTAAAATTACTACTGAAAATGTATTCATCACATGCTCTGGCTCAAAAAACTTGGTTACCATTTGTATCAATGGAGGGCATAATTATATCAATGAAAGCACTGATCCTTTATATATTAACAGAATAAAATTTATATTAGTCATGATATGATTATATTTCCCCACCTTATTTTTCCCCTAGTCTTGTCACTATCTACAACTTATTTCTTATTTAAATGATAAACACTTGCAGACCTGAAAATCAATACCAGGATCTCTCAAGAAAATACTTTTCAACTGAAAGTTTGATAGTCCCCACTTCTTGCCAACAAGCCCCGGAGTATCTATAAATCACTTAATCTTTGGTAGCCCTTGATTCCTGAATTGGCTATCTTCATCCCTTATAGATACAATAGACTACCTCCAGTGTAACAGAGTCGCCCAAAGAAAAGACAATTCCTCTCCCCAAGCACTTTGCCAGTACAAAGAACAATGGATTTTTCCAAATTTAATGTAGGCATTTTCACAAGATATGATTGTATACCCCAAATTGACCTAAGAAAAGTATTACTGTACTTAAAAAGATTAGGTTTTTCAGAACCCAAAAACTGAAGAAGAATTTGAAATATTTTTGGATAAGGGGAAAGTTTTTCTTTTTTCATGTTATTCCAAATTTGCCACTCTTCTAACATGCACTTTCAGACCCGTTAAGATATACTAGAATTTGCCAGAGGATGTTTAATTAGTAGAAAAAGAATTTGGGCCAGATATGCTGGGTAGGTGCTATAAATTATTTTACACAAACTCCAAAAACCCCAAGTTTTGCCTTAGGCTTAAAGTTTCAGGAAAATATGGCAGACACTGTTCCCTTGCACCAGAAATGCAATGTAAGGCTTCAGTAGATACTTATGAGGTCTAGTTTGCAGCTCAGTAGCTAGCTTATCTATACATTACTTCCAAGTTTTTGCTCTTGCAACTACATTTAAGCAAAGTAGTTTATTTTAAATAAGAAGAAATGCAAAGATTTCAAATTTTTTTTCTTCATTTGGATCTCACATAATAATGAGAATTAACTGGGGGTATGTGCTGTCCATCTATCCCATTTTGTGTACACGCTGTAAGAACTGAGCTTCAATTCTGGCTGCTCAGGTAACAGACTAGATGGCCTCTGAGTTCTCTTCCAACGTGGATATTCTACAATTCTAAAAGCACACCAAATCATATGTACAGTAACTTTAAAATTGAAACATCACAAATGTGACTAATTAAGAGGCTTACTTCGGCTTAAAAAATGCCAAGTATTAATTCAGAGACCGTCACATTTAACAGTGTCTTTGAGTTACCAAAATAACGTCTCAGTCATTAAGACAGAATTTAATGTGTTTAAGGCTGTGTATCACAGAAAACCTACCCTAACTGCTCCTCTCGAAAGTCAACACAAAAAAGGATTTTGGAATTAACTGCAAACTATAATCCTGTTGTTCAATTTCATGGCATTTAAGATACTATCTTCCCTTCCCCACCTAAATACTAATCCACACTGTAGTCCGATTTAATTTTCCAGATGAGAGGATGTGAATATACTACAAAAGGTTTATAAGTCTGTTACACTATTTTTTGAATCATCATGGTAATATCCGATTTTATAAACACAAAACACACACACAAAGTGCACACCTACAGAAGCTGTGTATTTCAGAGGCAAGCTCTTTCGTAACCTTAAGTCTCTAAAGCCTTATATGTAAGATTAAACTTTAAAATGTTCATTTAAAAGGAAAAAACAAAAGTTAATTTTTGGTAGGACAAAATCAAAAAATTTTTGATAGCAAGACAGAAAATTGCAACAAATTGTAATTATGCTAATGAAAACCTTCAATGAAACTGAGCTACAAAAATTCGGCTTTGTTTACTCTAAATTGTAAAATGCCCAGATAATTAGTTCAGTCTTAGTAAACGATCACAACTCTTCTAGAGGTGGATCCTTTTTACAAACTTTAATTCTCCATGTTTGGATTATTGAGGAGTTATATATTTCTTGAAGGGGCATATTTGTGTTACTTTAAAAGCAAAAAAGAAAAAAGAAACAAGAATGAAAAACCTAGTCGGTATTTCTTTCTGTTGCCTTTGATAACTCAGCTATCCGAAGAAAAGTAGTAAAATACATGCTTTGCCTTCCTTTTTAGACTAAGATACTGGATACCAGACAGGGTTATTATGACAAAATCCAAAATGCTACATATCTGAATGGGATCTATTATTGTCCTTGTTAGTATTCTAAATAATTACTTCAGCCTCTAAACACAAATTCTCCCCTTCTCCAACCTCCCCCCAACAAAACAAACAAACAAACAAAAAATCCATTCCCCTTGATTTGTCCACTTAAAATAAGTAAATATTTTACAAGATTGTTTTGGGGGAAGTCAAAGTGCCACATAAATATGAGTTATTACTATCATACCAATTATTCCCAGTTCAAAATTCAGATTCTTAATATGCTACTTATGACAGAGTAAATTACAAAGCATTTAAATGTATATTCAGCAGCTACAAAAGAACAGTTGTATTTTTTAAAATACACATCCTCACCCCCCAAAAAAATTCTAGGCACCAAAGCAATTTAAGAACACAAACAATACAGCAGATATACAAATATTTGCGTTATTACCAATCTGAAAAATCATGTGTTTCCACATGAGCTCTTCTTTTTAGATTTCCTCCAATATTGGCATTTCAGATATATTGCTATCTACTATTCAATATTACAGTTAACCTAATATCTTAAGCAGAGTTTACAAGCTTCCCAGATCGTAAGCATACAGACAATTATTGAATACAGGAACGCAATATCCCACCTCAGCATGGTATAAGCAATAGCCCCATTCATGTAACAGATTACTCTTCAAAATAACATATTCTGCCTTTCAGACATATTCTGCCTCTATGTGACTATTTATGCATAAATAGCAGACACTGACCTATTGTTTTCCATAGCTGGAGTTGTTATGAATGTAGTACAGTTACCAATTAAGTGAATCAACAAGTACTAAATACATCAGCTGTTGTACAAATAATGAGCCCATTGACATTAGGCAATAAAATTCGGGGGGCAGGGGGGGAGATGTTCATCTTTGTTTCCTGGGTATGTTGATGGATTTTTGACCTGTGAATGCCAAAAAGATTACTGATAATTTGGAATATTTCCATAACTCCTTTAGTCTCAAAATAGAATGGGCACCTAACAATTCTCCAAACTATATGCTGAAGAAGTTCTGACAAGTTATACTAAAAACAGAATGAGGAAGAAGTTGCAAGAAGAATTACAAAAACAGGGAAAGGATGAGGGTAGTAGGAGAGAAATAACCCAAAAGCTGACCAGGGAATATGTTTATGTAGATGTCTTTGCACTGAAATATTTTCAATAAAAAGCTTAGGTTTCAATATCTATTCTTACAGTTTACATATTTAGAAGGGGTATGCTTCTTTAAAAACTAATATAAACCTTGCTACTGATTCCCAAATTTTGTCATATTTTCAGATAAATGTGTATGTGTTTTCTTTCAAGTACAAACTTTTTTCATAGAAATGTGTTATTAGTGTTCTGTACCTTAAGTTTCAATTTGCTTTCTAGATGAACTCTATTTTTCCCACTCACTTGATGCCAATAATAATAATGTAACACCATTATGCCTACTTGTAGCATTATAAAATACAGTATACCTATGGCAAAGAGGGTCTTAAATCACAGCATACTAGAATATGGAACATCAGAAGAGGACAGGACCTTGGAGATCTATTTAGTTCTAACCCGCTCATTTTATAATTACTATAGATAACTTAACTCAATTGACAGCTGTGTCCCTCATGTGTTATAAACATAAAATCACTGCATATGGTTATTTTAAATAGATATAACATCTGTCATATGTTTAAGAATAACAGTAAATTATTTGCACATACATATATCCATACTTGCATACTAGATAGCATATACTATATGGAGTCTTATTTCATATCACAAAACAAAATGCACTGAACACAAGGTCCATGTCTATTCATCATTACAGCTACCTCAATGCCTTACATATAGTAGGCACTTAATATGTGTGTTTAATGAATGAATAAACCCTATTCTTCCACATCACTGAAAAGACAACTCAAATAATAACAATGCTTAAATTTTACAAAGTTTATGCTTTCACATAACTCACATTTCTATAATACTATAAGGTTTACAAAGCATTTTCCTTATATAACCCAGTGAAATATGAAATACATACAAATACATGTGTATATGTATGTTATAAAGGATGGTTCTCTGGAAGGCAGTACAAGGAGGGACACTAGGAGAAATGTTGATTATGTAACATATGTATACATGTTATATATATATATGTAACATACACACATATTATTGTGTTAACAAATAACATGCTACACATACTATGTATGTCTCTCTGATAAAATAAATAGGTAGTAAAAGTATTATGGTGCTTGTACTACACATGGAGAACCTAAGGTTGACAGGTAAAATGATTTGCATCTGGTCACAAATCTCATAAATGTAAAGGCCACAATTGAAATTCAGGCCCCCTGAAATCAAATCCAGGGCTCTTTCCCCTCACGAAAACTGTATCATTTGATTCCATCATCAAGTACAGTAATCCCCATTTGACAAATGAGAAAACAGAGACCTAGAAAGATTAAATGACTTAGCCAAGATCACATGATTAGTCAATGGTATAATCAAAACCAAAAGCTGGGGCTTATCATTCCCAGTGCAGTGATCCACATTTTGCTGTTTCTTCAGAACTACAGTTAAAAACAGCCTCCAAGCTGGTGGTGTGGGGCAGCAAAAAAGCTATGGACTTTGGTAAGAAATCTGGGTTTGAATCATTGCTCTTCTATTTACAAACTAGGTAACCTTAGAAAGTTGCTTTACCTGCCTAAGCCTCAGTGTAGTGATCTGTAAAGTGAGAGACAGGTAAGAGATCCTAGGACAGAGGGTAGCATCCATCATCCTTCCAGTCACCCTGGTGTGTCATCTTAGTATCAACCTAGCTTTTGCTCATTCCATACAGACACTAAGGTGCCAGACCTTACAGTGTTTTTCTTTGTAACACTCACAGACATCCCCTTCCCTCCATTCATATAACTATTGCCTTAATCAGAACCTCATCACCCCTCACCTGGACTCTTGTAATAGAATTTGATAATTATTAATAAAAATGAATAAAAATGCTAACACTAATATTAATTTCATATCTCTCTCCCTACTCTAACCCATCCTTCAGAATACTGTCAAAATGACTTTCCAAAAGTACAGGTTGACCTGGTCAACCCACTCCCCTCAATAAAATCTAATGGCTCCCTATTACCTCTAGGATCAAATAGAAATTCCTTTGTTTGGCATTTAATGCTCTTCACACCTGGCCCTTTCCTATCTTTCCAATCTTTTAATACATTGCTTTCCAAGAGGGACTCTAATACTCAAGCCGTACTGACCAATCTGCTATTCATCACACACAACACTCCATCTTGCTTTTCCAAGTTTTTACCCTAAACAAAGGCTTAAAGAAAAACAGAACATGCCCACAAAAAAATCAACTGGAATTCCTTGAAGAAATGATGTAAGAGTTAAGAAATGAGTTTGAAGTAGTTCTTATATATGAAATGAGAGCTCTAAAGGAAAAAAATTTAAAAATAAATGAGAATTATGGAGAAGAGAGCTTGAAAAAGAAATAACATTTTGGCACAAGGAGTACACATTCTTACCCAAGTAATAGACTCACCAAAAATTAGAATGAATCAAACAGAAGTTAATGACTCAACAGACAAAAAGAAATATCAAGACAAAATTAAAAGATTTTAAAAATTAAAGAAAATATAAAATATATCAAATACAACTGACGTGGAAAACAGATCAAGGGTAGATAATTTTAAAATAGATGTATAACCTGAAAGCCATGACCACCCCTCCAAAAAAAAAAAAAAAAACCTGGATGTCCTATCTCAAGAAATCATGAAAGAAAACTGCCCCTCTGTGGTCCTTTCCTCTGATTGCCTCATTCCCACCCGGCCCCCTCAAAATCCTTATAGGGAAAGTATCTAGGCCAGCCATGTCTTCATTCATCTCCAGGGTCTCCTGGACTGCTAACTCCCTGAACTTTCTCTACCACATCCCTGCCATGGGTAACTTCCCCACTCCCTTTTCAGTATTTTTTTATGTTGTCTTCCCCCATTAAATGTAAGTTCCTTGAAGGCAAGGACAATTTCTCTGCTTATGTTTGTACTTCCATTGTTTAACACAGTGCCTATCACATAGTAAGCACTTAATACATGCTTGTTGACTTAGAATCAAAAGACAAAGTGAAAATAGAAAGATCCACTAGTCACCTCCTGAAAGAAATGCTAGCAACACTCAAAATTCAGAATTTCCAGATCAAAGAAAAATACTTCAAGATGCCAGAAAGATTCTGAGTACCCAGGAGCCACAATCAGGATCACACAATGTTTAGCAGCCATCATTCCAAAACAGTGGAGAACTTGGAAGATGCTATTTCAGAAGGCCAAGAATATGGGCTTATAACCTAGAATAATTTACCCAGGCAAAATCAAATAAAATCCTATCCTACAGGGACCTTTGGGCAGCTGGGTGACACAGTGCCTAGAGTGCTAGACCCAGAGTCAGGAAGACTAATCTTCTTGACTTTAAATCTGGCCTCAGTCACCTACTAGCTATAGGACTCTGAGCAAGTCACTGAATCCTGTTTGCCTCTGTTTCCTCATCTGTAAAATGAGCTGGCGAAGGAAATGATAAATCACTCCAGTATCTTTGCTGAGAAAACCCCAAATGGGGTCATGAAGAGCCAGACAGGACTGAAAAGTGACTGAACTGAACTGGGAGCTTTAAAATAGATTAATGAAATAGAAGACTTCCAACCACTCTTAAAGAAGAGATCGGAGCTGAGTAGACACAATGAAATGCAAATGAAGCAGCAAAGAAAAACAAAGAAAGGTAAATGTAAATGAGCAATTTGAAAAGTGAAAAATAGGGCATTTAAGATGACACAATGGACAGAGTAGTGGGCCTTGGGTTAGGAAGACTCATCTTCCTGAGTTCAAATATGGCCTCAGACACTTACTAATCATATGATCCTAGGCAAGTCACTTAACCTTGTTTGCCTCAGTTTCCTCATCTGTAAAATGAGCGGGATAAGGAAATGGCAAACCACTCTAGAATCTTTGCCAAGAAAACTTCCAATAGGGTCAAGAAGAGTCAGAAACAGACAGGAATGACCAACATCAACAATTTGAAAAGATTTTATAAGGATGAAGTGTTTGCATTCTAATGAGGAGTTGGGTGGAGGAAGTAGAATGATTCGGGTACCATGATATGGGCAGAAGTTGTAAAGGAAGTGAAATAAGATGGAGAACTTGGGAGTGGTTTTGTTATGGTTTAATGATCTCAAAAAGAGAAAAGAAAGGAAGGAGGAAAAAGATATACTAGGGAAGAAAAACAGAGGAATAGAGGGTAGTGACTTATCTCACATAATCAGAGAGAACAAACAGAAGTCTATACCAACAAGGAAGGTGTAGGAGGAGCATGAATCATTTGAACATGACTGAACTGATTCAGTAAAGTGAGCAGAAACAGGAGAACAATTTATAGTTCAATATTATAAAAGTGAAGTATTCTATACTATGTAAAAACTCTGAACAACTCTGATCAATTATGATTCTAGAGGACTGATAATGTAGAACGCTAGCTAGCACCTGACAGAGAGGTGACAGACTAGATATACAGAGTGAGATATGCATTCTTAGACATGGCCAATGTAGAAATGTCTTTTGGTTGACTATGCATAGTTATTCAAGGGGTTTTATTTTTCTTTTTTTCCCCCCTACTGGGGAGAAGGGGGAGGGGGAAGGGAGAGAGCATAGATGCTTGTTAATTGAACAAATATTTAATTAGAAAAATAAACCTCACAAAGGTAGAGCTCCAAGTAAAATGTTACAAAAGCAACTTTCCTTCTCTAGATTTCTGTTCACTCATTTTTGAAATGAGAAGGGTTGTATCAGATGACTTTCAAGGCCCCTCTCAGATCAAAATTCTAAGATTCTAAACCCAATTCATTTTGGAATCAAAGACCCTATATTCAAATCTTGACAGTGCCACTTTTGCTTGAATGACCTTGGGAAAGTAACTTAACCTCTCTGAGTCTCAGTTTCCTCATCTATAAAATGAAAGGATTAGATTAAATGACTCTGGGATCCTTTCCAAGTCTAAATCTGATACTACAAGGCTATATTATTATGTCATTGTGTTTCTTAATTAGTAAATCAACCACACTGGAGCAATAATTATATACTAAAGCATAGTGATATTCCCATCCCAGTATAGACCAAGTTGTGCCTTGATGAAACTGAAAAAAAGTATAAGATTAATTTATATAAATAAAATACAATTTCCCCCATGCCTTAAAGTTATCTTAGAATGCTTTATCATCATTTAAGACATATCTTCTATGAGCAGTGGTTCCTGACATTTAAAGCTAAATTTTCCAGTCCTTAACAATTCTATTAATGATCTGTAAACACTAATACATGAGGGAAGCTCAAGAATTAAAAAAAAGACCAAACCACAACTCAGGAATAAATTAACCATTGTGTTAGGTGAAGAAGTATTTTGTAATATATACCTGCTGATTTATGTTTTCTAAAAAGTTTATAAGACAGGTAAACTTATATATTGAATAGAAGGTTGCATTAGAGTAAGGAAGACTTGATTCAAGACCTGCACTTGACACATACTTTTATGATGACACACCAATCACTTAAGGTCTCAGTGCTCTTTGTCAAACAACTCTCTAAAACCATAAGAGCACTGTCCCTAAAATCAGAGAACTTGGGTTCAAACCATGCCTCTGGTAATATCTGTGTAGCATTAAGAAAGTCACTTAACATTCCTAGACCCTAGTTTTCTCATTTATAAAATGAACGGAGTGGACCAAATGAACTTAGAATCAAAGGACAAAGTGAAAATAGAAAGAATCCACTAGTCGCCTCCTGAAAGAAATGCTAGCAATCCTCTTCTAGATCTAAATCAATGATCTTATAATGTGTTACTAATTTGTATCCATGGAGAGAGTTCCACACCAGGAGATTCTTATGTCTCAGTATACATAATAATACTACCTCAAACACCCTAACTTTGCAATTACTCAACCTACTCATGTTTCATGGCCTACTCCTCCATCTCAACCTCAGCTACACACAGAGATGCTCATACTCTTTTTTTAAATTTAATTTTAGTTTAGTTTTAAACATTCACTCTTATAAGATTTTGAGTTACAATTTTTTTCTTCCTTCCTCCTTCCATCCACCCTCCCCAAAATGGCAAGCAATCTGAAATATGCCATACATATACAATCATACTAAACATAGTTCCACATTAGTCATGTTGTGAAAGAAAAACCAGAACAAAAGGGGAAAACCAAGAGAAAGAAAAAGAGAGAAACAGTATGCTTTGATCTGCATTCAGACTCCACAGTTCTGTCTCTGGATGTGGATAGCATTTTGATGGTCCTACTCTTAACCTGGTCATCATGCCCAGTTGTACTTCTATCACATTCATGAATTCTGAAATTCCTTTATCTGATCAAAACCTGTTGTCATTCTACCTCCCCCTCTGCCTTGTAACCCCAAATCCATTCTTCCTCCTCATCATGATCACCATGATTGTATACAGAAATATTTACTTTTACTAAATTCAGAAAAATGAAAAAATGTTTGCAAATAAGAAATAATAAATGTCACATACACATATAGGGATAGAGATTAGACCTGTGAGTTCACTGGAGTGAGCAAACTCAATCAATCAATGCAGGTTGGCACTTTCTCTGCAACATATAGTCTTAGAGAGTTGCCTATAGCAGTGAAAGATCAAGCGACTTGCCCATAGTGACATAGCCAATGTGTACAGTTGGCTCTCTATCCACTATGCTTCAATGTTTTTCCAGGAATATGTAAACATAAGCTATTATTAACACAGTATTTTCCCAACTATTCTACAACATGTGAATGTTGTGATGTGACTGGAGTTCCCTGAGAAAATGCTGACACCTGTATATTTTAAAAAAAAATTAAACATGAAACTATGTATCAGAAATTATTCCATGTGTCATTTATCACATGAAAATAGATGGATTTCTTGTATTTTTCATTAGAACCTATGATCCTCCAAACTAGAATCACAGATCTATAGTCCATATTTCTATATAGTTCTAAGGTTTAGAATTGAAAGGGACCCTCTGTCAAGCCTCAAAGAAAAGGAAACTAAAGCTTAGAGAGATGAAATGATTCTCTCAAGGCTATGAAGTAAATGTGAGTGGCACTTGGATCTGGCACTAGAACTCTGGTCTCCCAACTCCCAATCCAATTCACCTTCCACAATACCAAGCTGCATCCCTCTAAAGCATACAATTCATTCTCGGAGCTTCACACATCTCTAACCTTCCCATAAGTGACTGTCAAGGCTTATGTGAAGTCCTGTAGTTTCTCCAATTGCCAGTGGACTTTCCCATCATTAATGAAAAATCAAGCCTATTAACTCCATCCCCAAACTAGCCCTCTTTCCAACTTTTATGCTTTTTTCAGCACCAATCTCTTAATCACCAAGACTTTTAAATTTTGGAATAATCTTTGGTTTTTCCTCTCCTTTATCCTAAAGGATAAAAAAAGCATAAATCAATAACATAATTCTTCTTCATTCTTTCTTAGAAATGTCTCATATCTATTGCATTTCTATCCAAATCATTACCACCAGACCTTCATCATATCAAACCTAGATCACAGATCTTCCTGCCTCCTGTCAAGACCCTCTCCAATTCACTTTGAATAATGACATCTTTTGGAAACTTTACATACTGGTTAAAAATATTCAACACCACTCTGTATCCCAAACAGGATAGGAGTTCAAGGCCACTCTTGTTTAGGATCACAGGGTTTTATACTTTGAAGGGACCTTAGAGAACATCTTCTAGGACAATCCCCTTATTTTAAGTATCACTCCCCAACTCTTACAAAAAAAACTGCTTCAATCTGCCATGGAGAAGGATCATCCCACTATTTCTACTTAGATCCAGGGAGCAGAATGGAAGGGGAAAGTGAAGAGGGAAACATCATATGGAGGCAGATTTTTGTTAATATAAAGAAGCACTTGCTGAATCAACTGAAGAATGGCTAAGCAAGTTGTAACATAGAAATGTAGATGACTATTATTCAGCCATAAGAAATTATGAATATAAAGAATTCAGAAGAGTTCAGGAAAATACATAAACTATGCAGAGTGAAAAACAGAAACAGGAAAATAATATATATGATGACTACAATAATGTAAGTGAAAAGAACAAAAAAGAGCAACAAAACAACCTAAAGTATAACATCCAAACTTGGCCTCCCCAAAAGTTGAAAAAATGCACCTACCCCTCCTTCTTTACAGAAGCAGGAGATGTGGGGGGCAGTGAGTACAGAAATTCACTGCATATACATTGATCTGTTGGTTGGTTTTCCTGACCTCTTTGCCCCCCCCCTTTTTTAAATTTCTCTATACAGTTCATTGGCTAAGGGAGGGAGAAAAGATATATTCAAAAATGAAGATGATATAAACACAACAGCAACAAAAAATGTAAAAATAAAAAGGTACTCTTTAGTGATTAGAACTACCCAACAATAAGGAGGCTATACTGAAAGGTAATGAGCTCTTTATCCCTGGAAGTTTTCAATCAACAGCTCAATAATCATATTCTTAGGATACTAAAGACAGGATTTGGTACTTCAGGTACAAGTTAATCTAAGGGAACGCTAAAATCTTTTCTACATCTAAGATTGTGATTCTATTAATTTAATTCTATTCTGAATTACCCTTCTCAGCCACTTCAAATAGATTTGTCTCTAGTTAGTTCTATTCAGGGATTCCTCCCCCAAAATTTCCCAAAACAAACCTACCTTACTATGTACTACGTAAATCACTTCTGCTCCTCAGGAAGCAGACTTGAGTGACTTTAAAGTTGATGCAAGACAACTTCAAAAAGACAAACCCACTGACAAAAGAAATTATAGGAAAAGTTTTTAGTCATGTAGTGAGAGGGGTGCACAAGAAAAGGATGATGAGCCAAAAATCCAATTAACTTTTCCCTGATAGAAAAATCTAGTAAAACCCTGATGAAAGAATTCTATCCCTATATTTGACTGTAAAGAATTCAATACAATTTCCATCCAAAAGATCAAAGTTCTCCCTGTGTATGCTAATTGCAAGGAATCAAACAATTGGACCAAAAAGACCTTGAAACTCTTATGAATGCTATTAGCTTTTAAATTAAAGCTTAGGATACCCTGTAACAAAATGGCCCAGAGTCCTCACAAACAAGCACTTCCAATCTGCTGCTGCTAACATACTAAGACCAAACCTCCTCAGCCATAAATTTACTCTATGACCTTAAGCAAGAGATTTCACACCATTAGACCTCATCAATAAAAAAGACATCAGGCAAGAGGGGGGCCTGTAGGACACCCTTCCCCTTTATTCCAGGCCACCTAAGCTCCCTAGTTCCTAATGGGTGGGCAGACCCAGAAAAACAGGTATGGCAGGGAGCTCTTCCCCATATGCTTCCCCCTATTAAAGCCCTATTTCCCTTTCCCACTCCTGGCTAGGAACTGATAGTACCATGCACTTTCCTACTAGATGGACTTCCACTCCAATCTACAGGTTCACGCCCTCCTTCCTTATTAGTCATGAGCTGGGCCCCTCTATCCTAACCCATCACCTATCCCCTACCTTCAAGGTGGATATGGCTGCTCACACCATATTAATGTGCAGGGAGCCACCAAACACGATCCTTCCAGCAAAATGAAAGCCTCACCAACTGCCCCTCCATGGTGTCCTGAGAACCATCCCTCTTTAGCATTTACTCCTCCACTGGGTCATTCATAACCCTACCCTCTGATATTTCAATACACCCCAAGGACCTCTAAAGCCTCGCTTTCCACAGATGAAGAGGGAGAGCATTCTAGCCACGGAGGACAGAAAGTAAAAGTGCCAGAAGTTGGGAAATGGAATGTCTTGTCTGAGGAACAGCAAGGAGGCCAATGTCATTGGATCACAGAGTACATGGGTGGTAACAGTATAAGATATAAAGAGACTAAAGAAGGCAAAGCTTATGAAGAGTACTAAGTAATAGAACCAGGACCAAAACTCAGGTCATAAGAAGTCCACAATGGCAGAAAAGGACTTCTAGGGCCGGAATGGGATGTATCCTTTGTCCTGTGTAGTTTCTATATGCATACCTCACTAGTTCTGTAACTTGGGTTTGAGTCCACTCTCCTCAGGAACTTTGTGTAAGAGGAAAATGAACCCTTGGTTTGAAGGGAATGTTTTATAACAAATATTCTTGCTGCACCTTCTCAGTAAGTCCCTGTTCTAAATGCTAATGGACTGAATTAGTCAACTGACAATAGGGAGGTCACTGATAAGAGTTCAAAAGCAACAGTACTAGATCCATCACCCCTCAGGCTTACCTCTAGGACCCTGAGGACAGTAGTAATCAGCCACTCTCTGGGGACCTGTAAGTGCCCAGTTGGAGTTGTGGTCACAGAAGTGGTGAGATAGACATAGACACAGACACAGATATATATACACACACATATATACATATATACACACAGAGGTGTGTATATATACATATATAGTGCTTTGCAAAAGTTAAATCACTATATGTAGTAGTAGTAGTAGTAGTAGTAGTAGTAGTAGTAGTAGTAGTAGTAGTAGTAGTAGTAGTAGTAGTAGAAGAAGAAGAAGAATTAGTAGTATCTTTCCTGGATACACACAAACTTGAGAAGCTCCCTAAGGAACATTCTGGACCTCAGAGAAGCCACAATGGCCAAGGGAACTCAAGATATCACAAGACAATGTCCAAGGGAAAACTGTATTCTCCCCTTCCTTTAGTTCCATCAATCAGATTAGCACTCATAGGTTGATATCCTCACTCTTAACTCCATGTCCAGGTATTCACTGTCACAATATTTTATTTCTCCTTAGTAGGTCTTTCATTCCTTTGACCCTTGCAAAATCAAGCCACAATTTAATTCAGTAGGTATTAAGAGGAAAAACCCATAAAGACAGAGCAGATGCAGAAATGAAACTGCCCAGATTATGACACACAACAATTTAATTCATCTCTCTGTATATATGTATCTTGGCCAAGCCCTACAGATGGACCTGCCTAAATTATAAAACCTACCAAAATGGTACAATTTGCTACCAAGCTAACCAAAATTACAAAAATAATTAATTTTGGAGTGCCTGTAGCAATACAGACACACTAATACACTGTTTGTGGAGGTGTAAATTTCTATACCCTTCCTAGAAAACAATATGGAATCATGGAAGAAAAATCACTACACTGTCTATATCTTTTATGCCAGCAAGCCCACAAACATATATGTGATACATATGCACACAAACATACACACGTGCATATAGATGTATATGTTTACACATATAAACATGCATGTATATATCACTAAATAATCTATAACCTATAATCTTTAAGCCAGCAATTCCTCTACTAAATGCATGTGCACTTGCACATGTGTAGAATATGTATGTTGTGAATGTATATGCATATGCATATTGTGATGTGAACATATGTATGTATTATCTCTCTCTCTAAATGGTCTATACCAGGGGTGGGGAACATGCAGCCTCAAGGCTATCTGTAGTCCTCTAGGTCCTCAAGTGCAGCCTCTTGGCTGAATCCAAACTTCACAGAACAAATCCCCTTAATAAAAGGATTTGTTCTATTGACTCTATAACTTTTAAGCCAGCAATGCTTAATGAGTATTGCATGTGATTGCACTGCAATTAATGAGCATGCATGCACATATATACACACACATACATATCCCAAGGAGGTCAAGTCAGAGTAGTGTAGATGCCAAAATATTTATAGCAGCCTTTTTTGTGATAGCAAAGAACTAGAAACAGAGAAGTTGCTATCTATTAGGATATGGCTAAACAAATTATGGTACATCAACATTATAGGAATTCAGAAAATCATCAGAAGAATTATGCAGAATGAAGTTTAGTAAAAGCAAAAGAACATATGAAAACAACATTACAAGGCAGGTGAACTCTAATTATAATGACCCATCCTAGTCCTGGAGAAATGATGGTGAAACACACCTATCTCATGTCAGTAGAGAGATATGGAAGAATATGTATTCAGGAAAGTTGTACACAATATCAGACATAGTTAGTCTGTTATTTGGTTTTGCTGAAATGTTTATTCTTGGTTACAAGGGGAAGCTCAATGGGGAAGGGGAGGTTAAAAGGCAATGACTGGTATAAAAACAAAATTAATCAACCAACAAGCATTTATGAAACATCCACTATGTACCACGCATGAAGCTAAAGTATTTGGCCAACAAGAAAAGTTAAGTGGGTACAGAAGTCTTGTGTAAGAAGTCCTGAGACATCTGTACAATGAAACTGAAGACAGTGAGCTGTGTACTCCTACCATGGGCCAAAAAAATTAGTGTAATATGGGGGACAGGGGAGACTAGCTGGAGAGTCAGATTTGGGCTTCATTTATACATGCACCAGCCCCCTATCTTTCTGGTTAGGTTTTCTTCTTGCCTATGAGTTTTTCTAACACATACAAAACAAATAAACAAACCAAAAAACCATCTTGTGTGACTACAGATAGACATGTTACTTCACCTCTTTGGCATTCAGTTTCATTAATGGTAAAATGGGGCTTGTGTACAAGTGACTCAAAAGTGACTGACAGACCATCTTTTTTTTTAAGCTTTATTTTCATTTTCATTTGCACATTTTCTTCCTCTCTTCATTCCTCCCCCACCCATTGAGAAGGCAAGAATTATGATAGAGCACACACACACACACACACACACACACACACACACACACACACGAATATGATCACACAAAACATATTTCCTCATTAGCCCTGTTAGGGGAAGGGAAGACAAGAAAAATAAAGAAAAAAATATGCTTCAATCTGTACTTTGAGCTTATCAGTTGTCTATTTGGAGGTAGATAGCAATTTATATTATGGGTCCTTTACAGTTGTGGTGGACTGTCGTATTGATCAGAGTTGCTAAGTCTTTCAGAGTTGCTTTTCCTCATAATATTGTTGTTGCTGTGTACAGTGATCTCCTGGCTCTGCTCACTTTACTTTCATCAGTTCAGACATGTCTTCCCAGATTTTTCTGAAACCATGCCTTTCATTATTTCTTACACTACAATAGTATTCCATCACATTCATATACCACAATTTGTTCAGGCATTTCCCAATTGATGGGCATCCCCTCAATTCCCAATTCTTTGCTACCACAAAAAGAGATACTATAAATAGTCATTTATTTACATAGTACACATAGGTCCTTTTCCTTTTCCCTTTTTTCTTTCATATCCTTGAGATATATACATAGTTGCAGTATTGCTGGGTCAGAGGGTATGCAGTTTTATAGCCTTTTGGGTATAGCTCCAAACTGTTCTCCAGAATGGTTGGACTAGTTCACAGCTCCATCAACAGTGCATTAGAGTACCTATTTTCCCACATTCCCTCCTGCATTTGTCATTTTCCTTTTCTGTCATTTTAGCAAATCTGATGAATAGGAAGTGGTATCTCAGAGTTATTTTAATTTGCATTTCTCTAATTATTAATGATTTAGAGAGTTTTTCATATGGTTATTGACAGCTTTGATTTCTTCTTCTGAAAACTGCCTGTTCATATCTTTTGATCATTTAACTGATGGAACAATTTGGCACTAATAAAGAGACCAAGAACATAAATGCATTATTAGGATTCCTGGTTTGGATCTCAATCTAAGATACTAACATTTAACTACAAATATCGACATTTAAATATAACTCTTCTAAACTGAGTCAAACTAGAGTTTAGCATTGTTTAGGCTGGATTTGGTTTTTTCTTGGGGTTTTTTTTTGCCCATTTCCTTGTATGCCATGGTTCAATTTTTCAAACAGAATCTTGATAAGTTAGCCAAATTATACGACATCTGCCTCCCCTCTCTCTGAAGAATAGCTGATATTAAAAACCACCATCAAATTTATACAGCACCTTAAAATTCATATAGTGCTTTCTTCACAATAGCCCTTGGAGGGCAGTACAAGGACTATTTCCACCATTTTACAAACAATTAAACTAAAGGCCAGAGCTGATATGAAATACCTGTCTATGGTCACAGACTAGAATGTGTTAGGGCCAAGATTCAAACCCAAGTCTCCTGACTCCACGTCTATTTCTCTGCCTACTATATTTTGCTGCCTCTCCTAACTACCAACTCTTGAAGTCTTCCTTTTTCAAAGCTTCTTTTTATAAAGGAGGGGGGAGGGGGAAAAAAGGGAGGCACTTTGTAATATAAAGGAGACAGCAGCCTTTTTTCCACCAAATGTTTTTATGAAGTCTCTGTATATCCCCATGTAGTTGGTCCAAATACAAAAGATAATTAAAATTTTAAAGTAAATTAGTCTTTTGATTACCTTATCCAAGGAATATTTATATAGGGAGTCCTTTCAATTTCTAGTTCTGACAAGCAGATTTTCGTATAACCTTTTAACTAGTATATGAAGTTAATGGAGATATATTTTAAGTGCTCAATACATGAATAGTCACATTCATTCTTCCTTCAGCTCTTTGTATCCCAGACACAGGAGTTGCCTGGTGACAGCCTATTCACTCTTAGCAGCTGGCAAAGCCCTCCTTGTCTTGAAAGTGTTCAAAGAAAGAGTTAACTAATATTTCATGTTATCACTGAAATGGGATAAGCCATGGCTGCTGATGCCTCACAGGATGGGATACAGTGGATGCAACTGATTTTTCGTTGGACACAGCAGGAAAAGAAAAATATGACCAACCTACATCACCTGTATACAACAAGGAGCAAAATTAATCCAAACAGAGTTAACATGCTATCTAGATAAAGACTGACAATACTAGACAAAGGCAGATGGGAAGCCAAAGCCATCAGTGTTTGTTTACATTTATAGAAAAGAAAGTCTCAAGAAATACAAGGTTCATTTGGGTTCAGGCACCAACACTTTTCAGAATGGCAGGTCACAGTTGTTCATATACCCAATTTCAAATTGGCACAATTCTCTTTCTTTTCCAGAGCTCAGGCCTAGGAAAAGGAGAACTGAGGAGGTATTTAGGTAAATGCCTATCTTTCAAAGCAAGTGTTTTTCTCATAAAAAGGGGGATCACTTGGTATGCTTGCAATCACCACTAAGTTCTCATCAAATTTATAGAAACCAACAAGCATTATTTCACTTCAAGAAATCCTTGTGGAGATACATTAGGAATTTTTACATAATGCCACATTGACTATAATAATTTACATAATGTAAATTGTATCAAGCAGCTAAATTTGAATTTTTTGTTTTTTAAAGGGTGAATAGAATAGTATTCTACTTTAATGATATGTTTCTGAATACTACTTCAGAAGAACTCTTATAGAGGCATATAACAGGGACATTAACAATTTACCAAAGAAATGTACTGTGATCAATTCCATTATCAAAGAATTCACAGGAACTGCTAATAAAAACACATAATGATTTAATATTCCCCCTCCCCCTCCCTTTCTCAGCATCTATCCAGAAGGTAACTTGCTTGATATGTCATTTTCACAACCTTTGCTTGTAATTGTTATATTGAAACTACCATAATATTATCTGAGGGTGACTTAAACTTCCCAATTTATTGCATTCTACAGATTATGTAGTAGCATATTTTACAACATTTCTTATGCTTTTACAAAGCATTTCTTTCGCTTTTACAAAGCATTTCTTTCTTATGCGCTCCAAGTTTTAAATTCAAGTAAACAAAAGGTACCCTTTGGTTTTCCAAATTCATTAAGCATAATGAATTCAATTAGGCACACTATGAGAGTTTCCTCAAACCCACACAATAATAATACAAGAATTGCATTGTAAGAATATTTCCATTGTTGTACAGGTTGTCACATTTCAGGTTTAATAGGAACTGACTCAAAGACAGCTTGGAACAAAAGTGCCCTAACCAAAGCAGCAGTTCTCAAAGTGTTATTTTTTTTTAAAAAAATCATTCCTGAGTTCATGCAGTTCATATCCTCAATTCAAAGAACTACTTCTTTTATTAACACGAAACAATACATATTAATTTTCTTCACAGAAAAATAATCCAAAAAACCAAAACAAACAAAAAAGCAACCATACATTTAAACCAGGAAATAGGATCTAGTCTAAATAACTGGATCATCATGAATACTAATGAATCTCTTCAAATAGTTGGCCATTGAATGTGAATGAATATTAATTTTATGAAATTGCCAAGGATATTAGCTTCAAGAACAAATAAAATTAACCCAGAATCCCAAGACTGGCAAAATCTTACTAGCCTCCAAAGGTACAACCTGTAAAGGATCAAGAAAGGGAAAAATTACTCGATAAACAAAGTACTTTTCTTGCCCATGAAATGAAATATTAATCAGAGATAGATTTTAAAAACAATATCACAAAAAGCTGTATTTCTTAAAATTATACATTTGCAATATAATTTGCTTTCCTGCAGTGTGAAATGCTAATGCAAACCAATTTGCTACAATCTAAGCATTGTCTACAGATGCACCTTCTATTTTTAAATCAGCAGGACCTATTGACTAGCCAAATGGGATCCATAATCATAACATAAACAAATGTGAAAAATACATTTCCCCAAAATACAACTGACCATAAATTGGCCAAAGCAAAAGATAGCAACTAAAAACCCCGATCAATTCTTCTTCCAAAATAACCTGCAGTTCATCACTATGGATCACCCTTAATGATAGGTAACTGTCTTCAGGCCAGCAGACACTTTTGGGCTACACAAGAATAGAAGAAACAATTTTATTCTATTACCTGTATGGGTTCTAAGAAAAATAAAAAAGATAAGCTACTTTTGTGATCTCTTCTATTTTCCAATAGACCAGAATGGTATAGTTGAAAGTGATCTTAAAATATGCAGTGTCAGAATGCAAAATACTAGAGATGAGAAGGACCTTAAAATACATGTTAGAGCTAGAAGAGACATTAAAGGTTATGTAGTCCAAAAGATCATCTAATCAAAAGCTGTAATTTAACAATAAATAATACTTCACTCCAAGGCTTTATTTTAGATAACAGATTAAAATTGGGACACAGGATTAAAATGTGCCTATTACTCTTTGTAGGAAGCAAACTACTAGTACACAACAAGATTTAAATACTCCTGTATCCTTTGACCTAATAATTATGGTTTTCAAAATCTCCAAAAAGCATTTATTAAGTACCACATTGCTATGTCAGGCGCTATACTAGGCACTGCAGATACAAAGACAAAAATAAAGCAATCCTTGCCTTCAGGGAGTTTATATCCTACACACTGGGGCACAATATGTAAATGGATAAGGAAAGGCAAAATATATATACAATAAATATGAAGTAATTGGTGGAGAAGGCAATAGGAGGGAGAGGAAGTAAGGAAACATCTCATTTAAGAGGTGGTATCTGAGCTAAACTATAAAGGCTTTAGTGATTCTAAAAGATGAAGACGAGTGAATTTCAAGCATTGGGAATAATCTACAATAAGTCACAGAGATAGGAGATGGGGTATCGTGTATGAGGAACAGCAAGAACAGTTTAGCTGGAATGTGGAATGGATGAAGGGAAGGAATATATAATAAGCCTAGGAAAGGTAGATTATAACCAGGTTATGCAGGATTTAAGTACCACATGGAGGAATCTGTAATTAATCCTAGAGGTAATAAGGAGGCACTAGAGGTTATAGAGTAGGGGAGGGACATAGTCAGACCTATGATTCAGGAATATCACTTTGGCAGATGTGTGGAACATAGACTGAAAGAGGGAGAGACTGGACACAGGGAGACCAATTAGGAGGCAATTCCAATTTCTAGGCAAGAGGTGATGAAAGACTAAACTAGGGTGGTAGATCAAGTGAGTAGAGAGAAGGGGATGGATGCAAAAGTTGTTATAGAGGTAGAATCAATAAGACTTGGCAATTGATTGGAAATGTGGGATGAGTGACAATGAGGAGTTAACAATCTGAGATAACAAACTTGTTTGACTGGAAGGATAATGGCACCCTTAACAGAAATAGGAAAGTTAAGAGGGGTGGGGTTTGGGAGGACATAATGAGTTATCGTTTGAACATGTTGAATTTCAGATGATTTAGGAACTTTCAAATCAGAATGTCCAATAATCAACTACCCTCCCACAAAAAATGAATAAATTTGTATAAAACTGTTCAAATCAATATAGCAATAATACAATAGAGAATAACTAAGAACTAAAACGTCAAACAGGGAAATAATTTAGAAAACTCTGCTACATTAAAATTATTGAATAATAAAGTGATGCTATAGTATTAAAAGTGGGCTAATAGGATAAAATACTTTAGAAGTAAGGGACAGCTAGGTGGTGCAGTGAATAGAGCATGGGCCCTGTAGTCACAAAGACCTGAGTTCAAATCCAGCCTCAGACACTTAACACTAGCTGTGTGACCCTGGGCAAGTCACTTAACTCCAATTGCCTCACATATACATACAAAAAAAAAGTAAAAAATGAAAGAATGGATGTCAACACATGGAAATATTTACATTAAATAGTGTTAAGAGAGAAAAAATCAGCACACAAAGATAGTATGTATATATTGGTTACAACTATAAAAAAGATGCTTGAAAATCAGTAGATAAGCACCTAACAAGTGCCTCAAAATACATGCAAAACAAATACATCATCATTATTCTTAACTGAGAAAAAATACACATACCTATTCGTAGATTGAAAAGTTCAAAATAAAAGTAAAGCTAATAATTTATAGCTATAGGTTCTTTCTATAAGCTATTATAATTAAAAGTTAGAAAAAAACACACATTTGCACATTTAAAAGACTTGAAGATAACAGAAGCAACTGCAAACAGTTTCAAGTTTAAGATTCAGTAGTTTCTTTCTCTTCATGCCATGTATATACATCCAGGGAGAGTGCAAAAATAAAGTATTTATCAAGAGTTTACCACCAGGTAATAAAAAACCTTCACACAGCATGTTTGAATTGTGGTATTGATGAAAAACACAGTCCCTACTCTTAGCTAAACATGACACCTAAACTGTTTCGTGTTGAAAGTACATATTTGTCAATTATAGTTGTTCAAGAATGAAAAAAGGGCATATTATTACAGTAGAAATTATTTCAGTGATTATAATTATACCTGTGGTGAGACCAGAGAATCACAAAATTTTAAAATTGGAAGGGACATCAGACATCATCTAATCAGCTTGTGCTTGGCAGCAATCCTTTCTATAACATTCCAGGGAAGGGCCTGGTAAGTCTCCACGAGGACATCCAGTAATGGGGAGTCCACTCTCTAAAAGCTATCCACTCCATTTCTAGACTGCCCTGATTTTCAGATGTTCTTCTTCATAAGGAGCCTAAACTATTGTCCCTGTAATTCCCATCACTCTTCCTTCCTCCTTCTACCTTTGGTGGGGCTATAAAGAATAGACTAATTTCTCTCCTATATCAAAACCCTTTCAAATGCTGGAAGATAGTAATGGAGTGTCCTATAAATCTTTTCCTCTCTGAGTCAACCATTGCCATTTTTTTCAACGGATTCTTATCTGGCTAGGTCTCCAGTCTTCCCACCATCCTGACCATCCTCTTCTCTATACATATTTGTCAATTTTCTTCTTCAAATGCAACACCCAGATGCAGTTGAGATAAAATAGTAAAGAAAATAGCAAGCTGGCATAGTAGAAAGATCACAAAGAAGCTACAAGTAATTCCTCAATAGATGAGGTCCAAAGATATAAACAAATAGTTCTGAGAATTGTCAACTATTAGCAATCACAGGAAAAAATACTCCAAAATTACTACTACTAATGCTCCAAAATTACTAATAAAAACCAAAACAACTATGAAGTTTCACCTCACACCCAGAAAATTGGCAAAAATGACAAAAGATGGGAAGAGTCAGAGCCAGAAGGGTTGTGGAAGGACAGGCATACTAATGCATGGTTGCTAAAGAAGTGAATTGGTCCAATCATTTTGGAAAGAAATTTGGAATTAGGCAAAGAGAGTGACCAAAATGTCCACACACTTTCACCCAGAGATTCCAGTGCTAGGCACATATCATCAAGGCAATCAATGATTTTTTTTAAAGTCCCATACATTAAAGTATTTATAGTAGTATCTTTTTGTAGTAGTAAAGAAATGGAAACAAAGTAGATGCTCAATAACTGGGGTATGGGTAAAGAAACTGTGGCACATTAATGTAACGAAACAACACCCTGCTATAAGAAATGATGAACATAGAGAAGTATGGGAAGATTTATATGAACTGATACAAAATGAAGGAAGAAAAATCTGGAAAATAATATCATAAAATAATATGAAAATGCAAATGGACAGAACAACAACAACAAAATCCTCTAAACTGAATGCTACAAAATTAGAATTACAAAACTTGTATCCCAAGAAGAAAAATGAAAAGGCATCTTCCCCAATGTCTTTACAGAGGTATGAGACTTAGGACACAGACTTCTGAGTACATTAGACTTTTTCAATATATTACACTTAAGATTTTTTGAACTTACTATCTCCTCTTTTGTATATTTTATTATAAGGGGAGAATGGCTCTCTGTGAGGAGAATAGATACACTGGGAAATATAGGTGATGTAAAAACAAAATACTGAAATTTTATTTTAAGAATGAATGAAAGATATCTGGACTTAGAGACAGGTGACCTGAATTCTAATTCCCATGCTATCTCACCTACGAGATCTGTGACCTTAATCATGTCGTTTCCATTCTCTAAGCATCAGTTTCCTCATCTGTCAAACTGGGATAATAATCCTGACTTGCCAATTTCCCAAGTCTGCTGTGAGGATGAAACAAGATAAGCACTTTGTAAATTGTAAAATGCTATAAAAAATTTAATTACTGTTATTAGTTCACTTGCAAAAGCTTCATGAACAGGGCTTAGACCACCTTTACATTAAATTATACTTTTTATGATTAAAAAAACTTATTTTTCTAAATAATTTTAGAGTTTGAAAAGCACTTTTATCAGAAAAAATCCATGAAGTAGGTAGTAAAGAGACTGTTCTTCTCATGACAGATGTGGGTACTGGTGATCAGAGAAAGAAGATAACTTGTTTAAGGTCAGAAAACTAAGTACATGGCTAAGCTGGGATTTGAGTCCATGTCTTTCTGAAAATTCCAGAGCTTTCCCCCTGGAATATGGTTGCAGTACAATAGATTACAAAGGAAACAGATAAGCTCATTCATCCAATGAGCACTTAGTAAATATCAACTATAAACAAAATCCCTCTTCGGGAGCCGAGAGAAATAGAAATTCTGCCCTCTAGAGGTTATTCTCTAGAGGGTTTATAAAACACATACCTAAATAAAGATAATAGAAAGCAGAATATGATTAAATTCTCTAAAGAGAAATATAAACAAAATGTTAAGGGAAGTCATAAGACAAGGTATTTTTAGTAATAGAAGTTGGGGTGTAGGGTGTGTTGAAGGAAGACTAGTACTTCTGGTGTGAGGGCTGCCGAACCCTTCTCAGGGCTGCTTTCCACCTTTGGCATCTACTTGATCTACCTTACGCTCATCTGTGGCTCCAAAAAGTTGTAGCATACATAGTGGCCAAGCCTTGGTAAATTGTTTTGGCAGACAGGATAAACCAGGTTGAGGGTAACTGAGGGGTCTCAAATTCATCAGTGAGTTAGGGTGGTGTCTACCTGAAACACATGAAGACTTCTCCTGGTGGAATGGGTGGATGAGAACAATTTGTTCCAACAGCCATGAAGGCAGCTGAATCAGATATTGTGGAATGCTTAGAGCTTGGTTTAACATCAAAGATACCAAGGTCATCCACTACATCTCAAGCCATCGCCAGTCATCTTGACTCTGTTCTGCCACTAGACTGTGATGACTCCAGAAGAGAGTGAGGCCAACAACTTTGTGCAACTCTGTCTCACTTAAATCCAATTTATGCACGAATCAAGAGACATCACCCATACCATTTTACCATTTTTAACTATCTCAAAGTCCCAGGGTGACAGTCAAGTGATGAAGTAGCATGTGCGGAAACACTAGGAGCTGTAGTCATAATGCTCCACACAGGCAGTCCGGGCCATAGGGTTATCTTCTCACTGGAAGCAGCAGTGGGATTCAGCAGCCCCCGGGGTATCTGAGCAGACTTTTAAGGACCATACTGCTCAACTCCTGGTGTGAGGAAAAGGCTAGAAAAGGTGCCCTAAAAATCGTCCGCTCACCCAACCCTGGACTGATTACTGTGGCAGGTGGGGAGCCCACTCAGCGGTAAAAACACACACAAAAAAAAATACAAAAATTTCTGCAAAGATGATTCCACTTGGGGCAGCTAGGTGGTGCAGTAGAGCACCAGCCCTGGATTCAGGAGGACCTGAGTTCAAATGTGACCTCAGACACATAACACTTACTAGTTATGTGACCCTGTGCAAGTCATTTAACCCCACTGCCTAACCAAAAAAAAAAAAATGATGATTCCACTCACCATTGGTACATGGAGTGTGTACACATTTATAGACAACACAAAATCCAATAGATCTGAAATATGAACAGCTCTTATAGTGAGAGAACTTAGCAGGTATCATTTCCAAACAGCAGCCCTAAGTGAAACAAGGCCAGCAAACAAAGGCCAGCTTATTGAAGTCAGAGCTAGAAACATATTCTTCTGGAGTGGCCACAGTGAAGCAGGGTGCTGTGAAGCTAGTGTAGGTTTTGCAATCAAAACTAATCTAGCCAAAAAGCTTGTATGCCTACCAAAAGGAGTGAATGACAGGCTCATGACGATATGATTGCCGCTTGCAGGAAAACAGCACGCCACCACCATCAGTGCCTATTCTCCCACCATGACAAACCCTGATGAGGTCAAAGAAAAATTTCATGAAGACCTGAAGACCCTAATCATCAGTGTGCCACAAGAGGGCAAGCTTATAATTCTGGGTGACTTGAATGCTAGAGGTTCTCAAAAGAGGACCATGACATCAGGGAGATGATGACATGACTTCGAGAATGGAGGACAAACCACAACCTGCAAGTAGTCTGAGCTGTCTGAATGGGGACCCAGTTGGCCAGTTCCATTTAGGCAACTCAGCTCATCCTCCCCTCCCCTCTTATCTCCTCTCCTCTTCTCTCCTCACCTGAGTGAGTTCTGCCCAAAGGAAGGTAAGACCAACCTTTAAATTCAATTCACCCTGGATCTCATGGATTGGACAACAGTAGGTCCCCAACCAAGCACCACTTAATAGTTATTTGAGGGGCCCTCTTAGCTCCTAGAATGAATGTAAATAGCAATTGTTTCTCTTTTGGCCAGCAACCCCGAGGGTTTTCTTCTCCCACTTTGATTTTTTTTAATTGAAGGGGCCATCCCCTGACTCAGTTCTTTAAGAGGCCTATCCACTGAATGGGCATTGCTTCACTCAAAGTGAGAACTTGAAAAGACCTTAACTTAAAAGGACCATCGTCTCCCACTGCATCCTGGGCCATCTCCAGTTATCCTGATCGATGGCCATAGGAACCAGATGGCTCTGGAGGAGAAAGTGAGGCTGCTGACTTTGCATAGCCTTTCTTCACTCAAATCAAAGTCAACTGCAAGTCATGTCATCATCTCCCTGATGTCATGGTCCTCTTCAAGAATGAAGGACAAATTAGGGGGCAGCTAGGTGGTGCAGTGGATAGAGCATCGGCCCTGGATTCAGGAGGACCTGAGTTCAAATCCGGCCTCAGACACATAACACTTACTAGCTGTGTGACCCTGGGCAAGTCACTTAACCCCATTGCCTAAAAACAACAAAAACAAAAACAAGAATGAAGGACAAATCACACACAATTCTAGAGTAGGCTCAGACTACCAGACATGTCTAGGAATTCTTGGGAAGAATGGAGTTAGAAACAGCAACAGCAAGGGTCACTTACTACTGAAGACTTGTGTATCTCATGACCTTCTCATCACCAACATTTTCTTCCATTTACTTAAACACAATAAAACTTCATGGATGCACCCTCACAGCAAACTTGGCACTTAATAGACTATGTGATTCTAAAGAGAAGAGACAGACAGGATGTGAACGTGATGAAGGCAATGTGTGGTGCAGAATGGTGGACTGATCACAGACTTATCCTCTACAAGCTAAATATTTGAATTCAACAAAGGCAGTGGCCCGAAGGCAAAATGACTACCAGAAGACTTACTGTCAACAGATCAGAGTACTTCTCTGAGAGGGAATAGTTTGTGTTAACTTGGAGTGAAAGTTGAGCCAACACAAGGTTGGCAACAGTGGAGCAGAAAAAGAGTGGGCAACTTTCAAGATTTGGCATACAGCACTGCATTTGCTCATCTGGGTCAGAATACTCACAAACATCAAGACTGTTTAATGAAAATGATGGGAAAATTCAGAAACTGATAAACGAAAAACAAGAACTCCACAAGGTTTAACAGCAGGATAATTCACCCAACTCTAAGAAGGCATTATTACTCCACCAAAAGTAAAGTTCAAGCAAAGTTTAGAGAGATGCAGCATTCTTGGCTCAGTAAGAAGGCAGATGAAATTCAGTATTGTGCTGATAGCAAAAATCCAAAACATTTTTATGATGCCCTGAAGGTTATTTATGGGCCAAAGACATACAGTGCATTTCGACTACTCAGTGCTAATGGAGCTACATTGATTAATGATAAGGACATGATCCTGGAGAGATGGGCTGAACACTTCCATACTGCTCTCAACAGACCATCATCAATCAATGCTGAAACCACTGATTGTTTACCTCAGGTTGAAGTCAATCCCTCTCCAGATATATTTCCACCTGAAGAAGAGGTTTTGAATGCCATTAGGCTCCAATCCTGTGGCTGATTCTATTCCAGCTGAGATTTACAAGGTGTGTGTGTGTGGGGGTCCATTGCTCATACAAAAGCTGACTGAAATTTTATGGGTTATATGGTAAAAGGAGTCATCCCCCAGGGGTTCAAGGACACCTCCATCTTCTACCTCTATAATGGCAAAGAAAATAGATTGTCCTATGACAATCATTGTGGAGAGGGGGTCACGTCTCCCTCTTAGTTGGCAAGATTCTTGCCAGAGTCCTCCTTAGTAGGCTAGTCCTTCACCTAGAAGATGGTCATCTACTTGAGAGCCAATGTGGCTTCAGAAATACCCAAGGAAAAAAAAAACAACCAAAACCAAAAGGGGGCAGCTAGGTGGCACAGTGGATAGAACACTAGACCTGATGTCAAGAGGACCTGAGTTCAAATCTGGCCTCAGACATATAACACGCACTAGCTATGTGACCCTGGGCAAGTCACTTAACCCTACTGCCTGGCCAAAAAACAAAGAAAGAAAGAAATAGCCAAGGAATGGTCAATATGGTGTTTGCTGCCCAACAACTCTAGGAGAAATGCCAGGAGCAGAACAGAGATCTGTACACAACTTTTGTAGATTTCACCAAGGTGCCTCATACTGTCAGTCATGAGGGCTTACAAAAAATTATGTCAAAATTTAGATGTTCAGAGAAGTTCATCAGTATTGTATGTCAATTTCATGACGGTATGCTTGCCTGGGATCTGGATAATGTATGATGCTCTTGTACTTTCCCAGTTATCAATGGAGAGATATAAGGCTATGTGCTTGCTCCCAGGCTTTTTAGCATGATGTTTTCAGCCATGTTGTCAAATGCCTTCAATAAGGATGAATACAGCATCAAGGTCAGCTATCACACTGATGGTAAATTCTTCAACTTGAAAAGGCTACAAGCCAAGACCAAAGTGGAGGGAGTGCTGGTGCATGATTTTTTCTTTGCAGATGATTGTGCACTCAATGCAGCCTCTAAAGCTGAGATGCAAGAAAATATGGATTGTTTCTCTGCTGCTTGTGCTAATTTTGGCCTAACAATTAAGACCAAGAAAATACAGGTGCTCCATCAGCCAGCACCACACCACTCATACATGGAATCATTGGTTACAGCAAACGGAGAAGTTTTAAATACTGTGGATAAATTCATTTATCTTGGCAATATACTTTCCAGGGATGTACACACTGATGATGAGGTTGATGAAGTAGCTCAAAAGAAATAAGAGATACGCAAATTTAGAGAATCCACTCCAAATGTTCACATGGACTATTTGTGCCCAACCTGTGGTATAGCACTGTGAGCTCATATTGGTCTCATCAGCAACTGTCAGACACACTGTGACGTGTCTCTATTATAGTGGTATCATTTTGGTCCTCTCTGAGAACAAAGGACAACAACTAACCAACCAATGAACTGAATAAAAATAATAGAAAGCAAAATAAAATTAAATCCCCTAAAGAGAAATATAAACAAAATGTGAAGGGAAGTCATAAAACAAGCATTTTTAGTAATAGCAGTTTATCCATGTAACCCTGGAGAAGTCACTAAATCTCTCTGAGCTTCAGTTCTTCATCTTTAAAATGGGGATAATAATAGGACCTACCTAGCAGGGCTGTCATGAGAATCAAACAAAACAATGTTTGTAAAGCACTTTACAAATCTTAATTGATTTATGTTAGTTGTGTGCTTTTGTTATTATTATGGAATATACTGTAGAATACTATAAAATTATTTTTTAACATTGTATGGCTTGTAAAATAGTTTCAAATGAAGGCAGCTTCCGAGACTAGTTCTAGAAATATTTGAATTAGTAGCAACACAGTTTAAGTAGCAGTTTGAAGAAATTCTCCCAAGGGGACAATTTTGATACTCATTTGGTTGGATAAATTCAAGTATATTTGCTATGCCTCCACCAAAGTTCTCCTCCAATTAAACCAACTAATTAAAATGCCCATATCCTTTGAACCAGAGACTCCATTACTAGTCACATACCTCAGGAAGGTCAAAGAAAGAAAAGACCCATATTCACCAAAATATTCATAGCAGCACTTCTTATAGTAGCAAAGAACTAGAAATAAATTAGATGCTCATTAAGTAGGGAATGGCTAAAGAAACTATGGAACATTAATTTAATGAAATATTACTGTGCCAATTAAAAACATGAATATGAAAACCTCAGAGAAGAATGACAAGTCTTATGTGAACTGATGCAAAGTGACGTAAACTGATGCAAAGTGATGTAAGCAGAAACAGGAATATGTGTGTGCGTGTGTATAAATACATGAATATATATGTGTACATATACACATACATATATATATGTATATGTATTACACACATGCAATGATTATAACAATGTAAACGGAAAGAACAAAACCACAAAAAAACCCAAAACTAAATGATGCTATGATGCAATTATACTGACCAGGCTGAGTTCCAAAGAAGAAATGAAAAATGTACCTCCCTCCCTTCTTTGCAAAGATAGAAGACTATGGGTAACATATACTTTATATATAGAACATTGCATATACCGTCAGACTTAGTTGATGGATTGTTTGGTTGTGCTTAACTGCTTTTTCTCTCTTTTTTATTTCTTGTTAGGATGACTCTCAAGTAGGAGAAAGGCAGAGTTTTATTTGGAAATGAAGACAATTAGAAAAACTAAAGCTAACAATTAAAATTTTTTAATATATAATATCCTCCTCAGAATAATATCATGACATGGAAATGCCACAGGTTTTAGAAGGCTAGACTAAAAGCACACAAATTCTGGCAAGTCCTACAATGAAGAAGCTTTGAGAACAGGCCGCAAAACAGATTGTGAATCTGAGGACTAATTCAGAAAAAGGCAGTGAGGTTTACACCAGAGAATTTGTTATCAGGGAAAGATTTTTTTTGGCCACAGGGAGTCACAAAGAGCATTGAAGGCTGTGAGGGGTCACAGTCTGTATTAAGTAGAAGGAGCGGCCAAACCAATAGAACCACATATGTTTTTGAAGTCTGTTTGTTTCTTAAGTATGTATAGTTAAATGTGTGCTTACATACACATGTATTTGTGTGTGTGTGTGTGTATACATATATATATATATAAAATGAATCAATTAAAGAACTAATACAACAATTAGTATTTATATAGTGCCTTATGAGAAAGTACTTTATAAATATTATCTCATTTTATCCATACAATATCCCTAGGAGGCAGGTGCTATTATTATCCCTAATTTTTTTTTTTGGCGAGGCAATCAGGGTTAAGTGACTTGCCCAGGGTCACACAGCTAATGAGATCTACCTAGCTGCCCATATTATTCCTATTTTACAGATGAGGAAACTGAGGTAAGCAGCATTTAAGTGACTTGGAGTCACACAGCTAATAAATATCTGAGGCTAAATCTGAACTCAGTCTTCCTGAGTCCTGATCCTAGCTGCCTCAATTTATTTAGTCTAACCTCTTCATTTTACAGATAAGGGAATTGAGGGCAAGAATAACTGAGTTACATACACCCTTTCTTGTTATTTTGCAGGCACAGATTATATACTCAATTCCATAAAATACTTGAACTGGTTAAATGAGAATTTATTTATCTAAACAAATACAGTTCTTCAAAATAGTTGCCCTAGGAAACCATATACTTATTCCAACTAATTCTGCCTCTTCTTTAAAAATTTCTGGAACTTTTATTCATAATCAGAAGTTCAGAACACAACTGTTAGTATAATTCATATATATTCATAGAATGTTAGATCTGGAAAGGATCTCAGAATAAAGAATGTTAACATTAGAATGCTAGGACTAGAAAGGACCATAGAATAGAATGAAAGAAATGGAAATAAAGTATATAACATAGAATACAGAACTGAAAAGGACTTTGAATTCACTTAGTACAACCACATTCATTTTACAGATAAGGAAACTGAGGGCTAAAGAGGTGAAGTGACTTTCCACAAGCTGTCCAATTAGTGCCAAAGAAAACACACCATAAACAACCCAGATTTTTTTACTCCAAGTTCAGCTTTCTTGCTAGTACACCAGTTCTACTACTACAAAAATCTATTAGGAATTGTAGCACTTTCACAATACATGGGCTCAGCAATGAAGATTAAGACTTTCTGGAAAGCTAGCTTTCTTTTAGGTCTTAAAATTCTGTGTTTTTTTCCCATGGCAATAAAAGCTTTGTCAAAGTTACCTTACTTCTCAATTGTAGTTTCTCTCCAAACTTACCACATTACATCACAGTTAGGGAATAGGATAGTATCAAGTGGCACAACGGTTACCAGGAGTTTAACCAGTGATGGGAAGAGAATAGTGCCAACATCTCTTATATATACATTGCCTTTTCTAACTCACAACATCACAGCTGTCATCCAGACCCTCATCACCACTCTTCTGGAGAGATTCCCAAACTTTCTTAATTCATAACATCCTTAGCCTCTTGGTAACTTTTTTAAGGTGTTCTTAAGCCAAAAGAAATACCTACCAGAAACAAAGCTATCACTCTTTGCAGATGATATGATGATATAGTTAGAGAATCCTAGAGAATCAAGTAAAAAACTACTTAAAATAATAAACAACTTTAGCAAAGTTGTAGGCTATAAAATAAATCCACATAAATCATTGGCATTTCTATATATTGCCAATAAAGCCCAACACTAAGAAATAGAAAGAGAAATTCCATTTAAAGTTACTGTAGACATCATAAAATATTTAGGAGTATACCTACCAAAACAAACCCAGGAACTATATGAACACAATTACAAAACACTTTTCACACAAATAAAGTCAGATCTAAATAATTGGAAAAAACATCAGTTGCTCATGGGTAGACTGAGCTAATATAATAAAAATTAGCTAAGCTAATTTACTTATTCAGTGCCACACCAATCAAACTACCAAAAAATATTTTATAGAGTTAGAAAAAACAATAACAAGATTCATTTGGAATAAGAAAAGGTCCAGAATATCAAGAGAACTAATAAAAAGAAATGCAGAGGAAGGTAGCCTAACAGTTCCAGATCTCAAATTGTATTATAAAGCAGCAATCATCAAAACTACTTACTACTGGCCAACAAATAGAGTGGTGGATCAGAGGAAGAGGTTAGGTATGCAAAACACAGTAGTCAATGACTAGAGTAATCTATTATTTGATAAACCCAAAGACCCCAGCTTCTGGGATAAGAACTCACTCTTTGACAAAAACTGCCCGGAAAACTGGAAAAGAGTATGGCAGAAACTAGGCATAGACCAAATTTTATACCATATACCAAAATAAAGTCAAAATTGTTTCATGATTTAGATACAAAGACTGATACTATAAGCAAACTGGGAGAGCAAGGAATAGTTCACCTGTCAGATTTATGGAGAACAGAAGAATGTATAATGAAACAGGAGATAGAGAACATTATGAAAGGCAAAATGGATGATTTTGATTATATCAAATTGAAAAGGTTTGCACAAATAAAGCCAATGCACCCAAGATTAGGAGACAGGCAGAAAACGGAAAGAATTTTTACACCAGGGTAGCTAGGTTGAGCACCAGCCCTGGAGTCAGGAGGAACTGAGTTCAAATCTGGCCTCAGACATATAACACTCATTAGCTACGTGACATTGGGCAAGTCACTTAACCCCAACTGCTTCACCAAGAAAAAATAAATAAAGTTTTTTTTTCTGCAACCAGTATCTCTGATGAGGGCCTCATTTCTAAAATATATAGAGAACTAAGTCAAATTTATAAGAATACAAGTCATTCCCCAATTGATAAATGGTCAAAGGATATGAACAGGCAGTTTTCAGATGAAGAGATTAAAGCCATCTAGAGTCATATGAAAAAATGCTCCAAATCACTATTGATTAGAGAAATGCAAATCAAAACAACTCTGAGGTACCACATCACACCTATCTGACTGGCCAACATGACAAAACACGAAAATGATAAATGTTGGAGAAAATGTGGGAAAATTGGAACACTAACGCTTTGTTGGTGGAGTTGTGAAAATGATCCAGCCATTTTGGAGAGCGATTTGGAACTATGCCCAAAGGACTACAAAAATATGCAAACCCTTTGACCCAGCAATAGCATTTCTAGGGCTGTATCCTAAACAGATCATAAAAATGGGAAAAGGACCCACATGTACAAAAATATTCATAGCAGATCTTTCTGTGGTGGCAAAGAATTGGAAATTGAGGGGATGCCCATCAATTGGGGAATGGCTGAAAAACTTGTGGTATATGAATGTAATGGAATACTATCGTGCTATAAGAAATGATGAGCAGATGGACTTCAGAAAAACCTGGAAAGACATGTATGGACTGATGCTGAGTGAAGTGAGCAGAACCAGGAGAACGCTGTACACAGTAACAGCCACATTGTGTAATGACTAACTTTGATAGACTTAGCTCTTCTCAGCAATGCAGGGATCTAACTAAGACATCTCCAAAAGTCTCAAGATGGAAAATGGTATCCACATCCAGAGAAAGAACTATGGAGTTTGAATGCAGATGGAAGCATGCTATTTTCTTTTTTTTCCCCTTCTGTTTTGTTTTGTTCCTCTTTCTTGTGGTTCATCTTATTGGTTCTAATTCTTCCTTACAACATGACTAATATGAAAATATGTTTAATAGAAATGTATATGTACAGCCCATAGCATGTCATCTCGGGGAAGGAGGGGGAGAAAAATTTAAAACTCAAAAGTATATGGAAGTGATTGTTGAAAGCTAAAAATAAATTAATTTTTAAAAAAAGATCAGGGGGTAGCTAGGTGGTACAGTAGATAGAACACCAGCCCTGGAGTCAGGAGGACCTGAGTTCAAATACTGCCTCAGACACATGATAACTCACTAGCTATGTGACTCTGGCCAAGTCATTTAGCCCCAACTGCCTCAAAAAAAAAATCAGGAAAAAAAACACCTACCAGTTCCATTTATTAAATAGTAGTCATGTCCAAAGAATTTAATATTTATGTCCTAATGATCTAATTGACATTTGAAAAAAATACATATAACTTAAAAGAAAATATTTTATCTAATTTTTAAATAACCATAACTACTTACTAATGGAATGTATGTGCCTATTGGGCAGGCACACCTACCTTCCCATACCTTGGAATCAAATTGGACACTACCATTCTTATTTCCTGTTTCCTACTGATTTTCGTGCAGTACTTGATTTTTAAAAGAACCCTGCAAAATAAAGCTTTTGCAAAGATATGACATAAGAAATTAGAAATTTTTAGAAGTTACTGGCATAGCTAAAAGTATAAGTAAACAAAAACATATCTTAAACAACAGAGAATGTGATCAAAAGGAATGTAGCACTATCTAAAGTTGAAACTGAACTACCTTATGCTAGTAGTTTGTCTGGTGTCTGACAGATGAAAATTTAAAATAATACAATAAATCCCATGAGTTCATAGTTTGTCCCAGGGAACCTCAGGCCATAGTCTTCTAATCAGTCTCCTTCCTTCAAGTCTCTCCCTACTGCCAAGGTGATTTTTCTAAAACATAGGTCTGATCATGTAGGATGTACCTGAGCGAGACCTCATCCCTCCTCTATAAAACTCACATTCATACCTAAGTCACTGAACTATTCTTGTCTTGGAGGGTATGAAAGACTCACGTGTCTCTGGTACTGATTAAAGAAGAGTGATGAGAGCTTGGGATAGTCTGAATATATGCCATATCTAAAGGAAAACTTTTCACAGGTTCATCACTGACCCACTTCTGCCTCCTGTCATTGCCTGAATAACCATCACATTCAAGGTTGTAATAACCTCACTAGTTGTATCTTTGACTGTCCCTTTCCCCCAGTGGTTGCCTTGTGTTAACCCTCATACCTTCCTTGTGTTAAGCAAAACATGCCAAATAAAGACATATTTCTTTCAGCATTCGCTGACCAATCTGACTCTTTAGGGAAAACTTGCAGAAAGTCCCAAAATAGCTAGAACAAGCTGAAACAGCAGGTAATTGTTACAAAATGCTGGAGGCTACTTACAGCTACTATGTGTCTTTTCATTGCCCTTTGGATCACCTGCAATTGCATTCTTCTGAGATTGTGATGTTTCAAGATTCCCAGATCTATATTCTCTAGCGAATACTACAGGTTTAAAAGACAGACTTTGAGTTTCAGGGAGCAGCTTCAGACCACTGAAAATGCTGTGCTATTTCCCAGTTATGGTCCATCTCAATACCTCTTCCCATTCCAATGAACCCCAGATCTATAGATCTAGGCTCTCTCCTAACTCAACAAATACTTTGAGGACATCTCAAACTGGATATCCTATACACATTTCATTAAATTAATGTTCCATAGTTTCTTTAGCCATTCCCTACTTAATGAGCATCTAATTTATTTCTAGTTCTTTGCTACTATAAGAAGTGCTGCTATGAATATTTTGGTGAATATGGGTCTTTTCTTTCTTTGACCTTCCTGAGGTATGTGACTAGTAATGGAGTCTCTGGTTCAAAGGATATGGGCATTTTAATTAGTTGGTTTAATTGGAGGAGAACTTTGGTGGAGGCATAGCAAATATACTTGAATTTATCCAACCAAATGAGTATCAAAATTGTCCCCTTGGGAGAATTTCTTCAAACTGCTACTTAAACTGTGTTGCTACTAATTCAAATATTTCTAGAACTAGTCTCGGAAGCTGCCTTCATTTGAAACTATTTTACAAGCCATACAATGTTAAAAAATAATTTTATAGTATTCTACAGTATATTCCATAATAATAACAAAAGCACACAACTAACATAAATCAATTAAGATTTGTAAAGTGCTTTACAAACATTGTTTAATGGACTTTTTTCAACAGTTATCCCCATGGTTGCATCAGGATGGGTTTATATTCTTTTAATTTTGTATAATTTTATTATTAATAATACTCATTTATTAAAATTATTTTCTAATATCTTATGAAAACATGGAGGTGAACCTAGGGTAGTGAAGGCTACAACAGTAAAGCATAAGAGCTAGTATCAACAGAGAAAGACTTTGCTTATGAGTTTGGACACAATATATCTAGTATCATCCAATCAACTGATTAATAAGGATTTAATGTGCCAGACATTGTGCTAAGGTTACAAACACAAAGAAAGAAACAATCACTATTTTCCAGGAACTTACATTCTAACAAAGGAGACAAGTAAGGATATCCAGAACAAATATAAAGAGAAACACAAATAAGTACAAAGTAACTAAATATAAGAATAAGAGAGAAGATCAGAGTTAAGGGGATGAGGAAAGGTTTCATATAGGTAGTGATGCTTACACTACCTTTTGAAGGAAGAGAAAGATTCTATGAGTCAAGAGGTGAGGAACGGATGCATTCCAGGCATGGAAACGGAAGGTGGATTGCTTTGTGTAACAAAAAGGACCAATTTGGCCTGACCATACACTGTCCATGTCCAGTAAAATTGAAAAGATAGACTGGTGGCCAGGTTGTGGAAGGATTTGAAAACTAAACAGAAGAGTTTATAATCCTCGAGGCAACAGCAGAGTAAACTGGAGTTAATGAATAGGGGAATTACATGATCAGATCCACTCTTAAGGAAAATTATTTTGCCATCAGTGTGGAGTTGGGACAGGAATGGGAAGAAAATTGAAGCAGGGAGACCAATTAGGAGGCCACTACAACAATCTAGGTAAAAGATGACAGAGCACCTCAAAAGAAGTGACAGTTGTGTGAGTAAAGAGAAGGGAGTTAGCAGATACTGTGGAAGCAAAAAATGGCAAGATTTGACAATACTAGAAATGTGGAATGAAGAAGAACAATGAGTCAAGGATGAAGTTTTGAACCTCAAAGACTAGAAGGGTGGCAGTGCTTTTGACAAAAATAGGGAAGTTTGGAAGGGGTGGGAGTAGAGAGAAGATAAATTGTTTCAGACATGTTAAGTTTGACTTACCTATGAAACATCATCATCATCGCTAACATTTATACAGAACTTTAAGATTTGCAAAGTGCTTTACATATATTATCCCAACTGATCCTCATAATTATTATCTTCATTTTCTAATGAGCAAATTGAGGCTCAGAGAGGCTAAGCAACTTGCCTAGGGTTGCACAGCCAGTAAGTGTCCAAAACTAGATTTGAATTCAGATCTTCCTGACTCCAGGCTCAGGGCTCTAACCACTGTGCTATCTAAAAGCAAACTTCCAGTTTGAATTGTCCAATAGGCAATGTGGTAAGGTAGGAATGATACTTACACGACATGAGATATACATGTACGTGTGTGTGTGTATATATGTGTGTGTGTATGTATATGTATATATGTATGTGTGCATATATATATGTGTGTGTGTGTGTATGTCATTGGCACAGCAATAATAATAACTAAAACATGGGAGCTAATGAAGTAACTGAAGAAGACTATAGAGAGAGAAGAGAAAAGGGCCTGGTCAGAGTCTTAGATTATATAACAGGGAGCACAATATGGATGATGAACCAGCAAAGGAAACTAAGTAGTAATTAAGCAGATAGGAAAAGAAGCAGGAAAGAATAGTCACAAAAACCAGAGAGGAGAGAGCATCCAGTAACACCAACTGCAGCAAACAAGTTGGAAGGATGAGAGAAGTGACAAAAAGACCATCAGATATGGCAATTAAAAGAGCACTGTTATCTTCAGGGAGAGTAACTTCACTTAAGTGAAACAATGGGAAGCCAGGTGGCAAAAGAATTCAGAGTGAGGGGAGAGGATGCAGAGGCAGGGCAAATAGAGAGCTTTTTCCACGGGTCTGGATGAGAAAGAGGGAGTGTTATGGAATAATAGATTGAAGAGATGGTTAGGTCTACTGAAGGCTTTTTTAAGGTTGGGAGAGACTTGGACCACCAAGGTTCATTACCAGGATAATGGCCTCAAGGTGAAGAGTATTTTTTTTTAATTTTTGCCACAGCAACTCATGAAGACCATCTTCTAAGGCAAAGAGTGGTTAAAATTTTTCTCAATGAAGGAACCACCCACACCAAAGGAATCACAGATCTCTCAAAATACTAAAGTAATATTAATAACAGCAATATTTCTTTAAAAAAATGACAGGAAGCAGTGAGAAGCAAAAATCAAAAACTTAAAACAAACAGATATAGCTAATGTCATTGAATTATTGGAAAAGCAAGAAGGAAGTTTATGTTTCCTTCCCTCCCTCATTCCCTCCCCTCCCCCTCCTTCCCCTCTTCTCCTTCTCTCTCTCTCTCTTCCCTCTTTTTTCCTCTCTCCTCTCTTTCATCTCCATTTTATTCTCACATATCTTCCAGGGTTCAAATCAGATCATTTATGATGGATGCCTGCTCCGTCCTCCCCCATATCCATTTAATATTCAATCGTCATCTGTGGCATTGTGTGGAACTTCATCTGGTTGTACAGCCTAACAACCTGCAGAGCATAATCGTACAAAGTATCATCCCAGAGGGGACAATAATGTTACAAAAACCTCCGCTCCAATATCCCCCTCAACCTATTATCATAATTTATGCATCCCTGGAGATCAGGGCCTAAAACAGTGATTACAGCATAGAAAGTCAATGGCATCAAAAAGGCTTTGAACTGACCAATAGCCTTGAAAATGACAGCTAAAAAAATACAAATGTTACCAAATTTTTAAAAATATCCCCAAAGATTCCATTGAAAAGTGGTATCATTTACTAAGTGACCCCAATAACAAACACAGTTTTAATCTTCTGATGCTTTTTTCCTCTTTGTGTGGTTCTGCCATCACAAGATGCTTTGTATCGGTCTAGGTGTTAGATTTATACAGCACCTCCTTTTATCAAACTAATAATACTAAAGCCCATAAACTCCACTAGCACAAGGAAGCACCAATGCTAACTGCAGTGAACTGAGCTGTTGATAGAATCCAGCATGAGAGATTCTACTAAACAAAAATTTCAGGTGCCTGACCATTAAACTTTACATGATACTGATGCCATCTCAGAATATTAGAAAAATCTTCGATGTAATAAGAAAGAGATGGTACATGAAATATAGAAGTAAATCACTTATAAACAATTATATACATATAGATCTTAAGCTATGTATATAAACACAAATGCATTTGATATACCCCTGACTAAAGTCTTCCTATTAAATGAGATAATATTTATAAAAAGCTCTTAGTACAGTGCCCAGCACATAGTAGGAGCTATATAAATGCTTATTTCCTTCCCTACCTCTCTGATGCCTGATCATGGCATGAAAGTGACCTTGGGATTTTGAAATCCATAACGGCACACCACAAGGCTTTGATTTTGAAGTCTATGATGGCAGAGCACTTGACAGGTCTTACCAAGCTGGACATCTTCAAGTATCAATACACTGATAAACTGATTAAGTCTGTTTTTCAAGGACCAGCCTTGCTAAATGCAAAAGTACGTCAACAAAAGATCTGACTACTGGGTCATTTTTTTTTCTGACACATCAACTAACAAAGACTAATTACTATAGGGTGAAAGAGTAATAATCTGTAACCATGGAAAAAGTACATACACAAATCATATTGCAGACCCATGCAAATAGCCATATGAGTATACATATGTGTAAATATATACACACTTGTATATGTATACCAAAGTGTTTATAATGTACGCACTTAGGTCTGTGATCTCATCACATAGTTATAAAATCAGAGTCAGAAAAGATATTAAAAACCATCTAGTCTAAGTGACAAAGGTGAAAACTGGATCCAAATACTCCAAAAGGACTGTTCTTCCAACTATATTCTACTGATAGTACTGATAATGACATATCATCTCTCTATTCAATAAACTCTAGTGGCTCCCCATCACCTCCAAGATCAAATACAAAATTCTCTGCTTGGCATTCAAGGCCCTTCATAACTAACCCCCACCTTATTTTTTCAGTCTTCTTATACCTTATTTCCCCTCACATACTCTGCAATCCAGTGACAATGGCATCCTTGCTGCTCCCCAAACAGGACGTACTATGTCTCCACTTCAAGAATTTTCCCTGGCTGTCCCCCATAACTGGAATGCTTTCTCTCTTCATCTCCACCTCCTAGTTTCCCTGGCTTCCTTCTAGTCCCAACTAGTCTCACCTTCTATACGAAGCTTTCCCGTTAATTTTTTCCCATTTATCTTGTATATAGTTTATTTGTACACAGTTGCTCGCTTATTGTCTCCCTTATTAGACACAGAGTTCCTTGAGGACACGGACTCTCTTTTGCTTTTCTTTGTATCTATGTTTCACACATTGCCTGGCACACAGTAGGTGCTTCTCATGAATGTTCACTGCTGTTTACTATACTGCCTTTCAGTGTAGGTATTCGCCCAATACCAAGAGCAACCACAGCCTCATGGGTCTGAGAAAGAGAAAGGATCCTAAGGATCATCCAGCCTAAGCCCTTCTTTTTATAAGTGAGGAAACTGAGGCCTCTGGCTTACCTAAGATCACACAGGAAGGATTCAAACCCAGGTCCTCTGCCAATACCACCAATGTTCTTTCCCTTATACCATGTTGCCTCTGCACCTTCTCCTGCTGTGATTCTGGTCCATGTTCCCCTATGAATCCTCTGGAGAGAAGCCACCCAATGTAATGGCTATCTTCCTCTATAACTTTCATATTCTGGATAACACAGTACAGCATTCAGACTATCTATACATTATCCAGCATTCTCAATATCTGACATGCCCATCTCCTTGATGATGTGCTACAAGTATACAACATACATGCAAGTACTATTAAGCAGGAAAGGCTTCATGTATGGCCACACACACACACACACACACACACACACACACTCCTTACACAAGTTGTTCTGATCAAAAGGAAAAAAAAATTCATTATGCAGTGGTCTATACTCTAGTGATAAGCCTCTCCAGACTGAGGAGACATATACTTCATACATAACCAGGCCCATACCTGAAGTATTTCCAGTTTGGGAGGACTTATAAGAACTCATGTATCACTGGGACAGACTTCAAGAAGCCATAGTCACTGCCAAACCATGAAAAGGCCACAGAAGAACAGAGATAAAATGAAGAGTAACCCATAAAATCTTTGGTGATGATACTGGCTCTCAAGAAACCCCTGGCACTAAACAATGAGGCAAACAAGCAAAGGTATGGAATATATATTCTTAAATGTTTTTGAGAACAGATGGTTCTCACTTCTAAGGCCATCACTCCAACTCTGAAATTCTGTTATTCTAGAATAGTATAATATCAGTAGATTAAATTTAACTTCCTACCAATTAGAGCTTTTTCAAACTAAATGGGAATCCTGTGAAGAAAATGAACTCTTTGTTACTACAGGTCTTCAAGCATAGGGCAGAGGCCCACTTGTCAGGACTGATGCAGAAAAGATTTCTGTTCCTGACAAGGTTTAGATTAGATCACCTATAACATCCCGTTTAGCCCTTGGATTTTATGATTCTAAGAGGACAGGCCCATCTGCCTGAACTTAACTTTTATACTCCCAAATTCAGTGCTTTTACCAACCCATAGATACCAAATTTCTTTCTATCTTTACTTTGCCCTCTGGTTGTAGTAGATCTGGGCTGTTTCCATTCATGATTTTATAAAATTTAGTATCAGCAAAGTATATTCCAGAAAAAAGAAATAAAGCAAAAAGAAGTATCCAGGAACCCAATGTTCAGGCTTGCCTACCAATATATGTGACTACTGTCACCATAGTTGCTGAGGGGGAGCTTCTACCTCACTAATCCCCACAGAGAATCCCCATAGAATCCTCATATGCTAAGCAGATAGGAAAAGAGAGAATGCCAGAGTATAAAAGTTAAGTTCAAACTCTAACTTCATCATAATCTCCCCACGTGACCTAGAGAAAGTCAATTATCCCTTTCTGTACCTCCATTTCTTCATTTGTAAAATTAAGGGATTGGGCTAGATGAACTGGAAAGTCCCTAAACAATACTAGGATGATCCCACAATGCTGAATGAGAAAAACTTAGGTCTTCATTGAATGATAACAGACAGTAGAAAAAACAATGGGGAAGAGAGTCTGGGCTTGTGGTTTCAATCAATGTGAAGCATATCCAGCATGTAAAGTTTTATCACCAATATAAATCAGCAACTCTATATATAATTTATAGTCTTTGCAAGTTGTCTGGGACAATGAGAAGTAAAGTAACTTGCCCATGGTCAGGCAACTAGTATGAATCAAAGACAGAATTTGAACCCAGGGCTTCCTAACTCCAAGGCTAGGCATCTCTCCACTATGTCACATTGCCTTACATGGAATTCTTAGGTTCAAAACAACTCTAGCGGGCAGCAACTATTAGTTGTACTTCCCTTGAAACCTTTAAGAAGACATGCATAAGAAAAAGATGGCACAATATAGTAGCAAAAGAAGTAGACTTGGAGTTAGAAGGCATGGGTTTCAATCCTGGCTCTCCTACTTATTAGCTGTATGACTATTGACAAGTCACTTAATTTCTCTCCTCACCAGATTCCTCTTCTCAATGGGAAGAATTCAATTCGCTAACATTTACTAAATGCCTCAGTGTAGAAGGCATTGTGCATGCTATTAAAGATACAAAGACCAAAGAGAAACAAGTCCTTGTCCTCAAGGAGTCTCTAATCCTTGCATTTCATCTCTCACAAAGCTATTGGGAGGAAAATGCTTTGTAAACTTTATTTATAGTTATTAAAACTTCAAGGTCCTCGACTAACCTAGATAAGTTTAAGAGGTTCATCATCAGATTAGTCAGTGATGAATTATTCTCCAAATCTATTTACCAAATTGTAGAGGAGTTATAACCTGCCTCCACTTTGTTAATACTAACACAAATTAAACCACAGTTCCTTGAACTAGTAAAGTATTGATATGTACCTTCAAAACTTAGAAGGCCTCAAAATGAAGGAGAAAAAGATCTAAAACAAAGGCAAAAATACTCTTCCAAAAGCGGTCCCTGGATCTTTTTATGATAAGACTCATGTCTTCTAATCAGGATTGATTCCAATAGTTATCTTGTTTGAAAAGGGAAGACCTTGGCTATCTATAGAGGGTGAGATTAACAGAAGAAAAAACAACCAAGACCCTGACTCTTAACAATGGCTTATCTCTTTTGGTATAAAGTTCCCCAACTGTACAGTACCAAATACAGGATGCGTGTTTCAGTGTGTGTACTTTGGTATTAATGGCCTATCTTGTACCAGTTACATTTTAGGCGAGCACCAACAAGGTCAGCTCAAAGCTAAGACCAATGCACTAAAGGCATCCTTCTGAGAAATGCGGCATTCATCCATTTAACTGGTACTGTAAGCCATAAAAAAACATGATTAAGAAGAAAGTTAAGGGAACACAAGCCTGCTAGATGAAACAGTTCTCATTGGATTGAGCTGAAAGTGACTTTAGAGACAGAGCATCCAGTCCAACCTACACATTTACAGATAAAGAAACAAGCCCAGAGAAATGAAGTGACCTACCCAAGGTCCTATAGAATTCCTCATTTCACATACAGGACTTTTGCCATTATTCTAACATTTTCTAACATTAAAAAAAAAAGTCTACCACTGTTTAGTTAAATTTCCTTTTCATAAGTTCAACCATGGCTTTTGTGGTTAAAACATGTGTTTACAACTCATCAGTTATCCTCCTAGTTTCTTCTAGTTAAAGAATTAAAGTCTGGAACCTTATAGGATCACATTCTTTGAGCTAGAGGTCATCTAATCCAACTTGTTCATTTTATAGGCAAGGAAACTAAGACCTAAAAAAATGAAGTGATGCCCTATGAGGAGTAGTGTTAAGCTCCAAACTCACATCTTCTCATTCTAAAACAATATACTTTCCACTGTACCACTACCTCCCTTGAATCAGTCAAGGAAGTTCTAGATCAGGCCTTCTTAAACTCTTTCTACTTGCAACCCACACTTTAAGAAGGGCTATATCACAAAAGATGATAGTTAAATGGTTAGAACTATAACCAAGGTATCACAATTCTCTGACAAGTCTTCTTTCCATTCTACCACAGCTGCCTCTAAAGAAAAAATATTTTCCAAAAGGGAAAAATAATCCAATAAAGCATAGAAATATCATGATTATCATTACTAGTTTATCATCTTTATATTTCTAAATTATAATTTCCTTGAGAGCAGAGAACAAGTCTTTATTCATCTTGGTGAAAGTGATCTTTTCTTAAAGTCCTCTAGCACTCTGCCTAGACATCTGTAGTTCTTGCTCTTCCTTGTATCATAAGTATTTGTAAACGCATCCTTCCCTCTCTTAGACTGCAACCTCCTCAAGAGCAGAATCTATGTTGTATCTATCTTTTGCATCCTTAGCACCTAGCAGGGCATGCACACTATTAAGTGCTTAAAAAATATTTGCTGAAGAAATGCTTTCTTCACAGCAACCTTGTGATGCTGATAGTCCATATATAATTGCTCTCACTTTACAGAAAAAGAAACAGAGGTTCATAGAGGTTGCCCACAGTTAAATGGCTAATAAAGAGCAAAATTGTTCCTTATCTCAAGTCTCCAGACTCCAAGTCAAGTGCTTTTTCCATCATGCTACTTAAAGTTCAAGTCTGGTTTAACAGGCAACCTAGTTGCCAACATTTTGTAATGAGGCTTTCCCTTAACTCAGCCAGTCAGTATTCAAAGTCTTTCCAGCATTCTAACTTGCTAGACCTTACATTCCACTGGCAGATCCTTCAGAGCTCAAACATCAGAATGTGACTCCGGCAGAGAAAGATTAGATTAATTTGGGAAATGTATTGCTATAAATTTAATCCATCTACAAATAACTGTTTTACTTTGATCATACATTATCTGCACATATGCATAAACTTCTTATAGGGAATCAAAGTTAACAGTACACAGCAAATAGATGGTGTAAAGCTCTTTCCAATGAAAGAGCACCCAGTATAACTCCTAATTGTGTGGGAGGATTTCAAGACCAATTATTCTTACATTCAGAATTAATTATAGATTTTATGTAGTATGTATTATGTATACAAACCCACACAACATTCATCTTATATTGCTATTTGGGATTTTTTCCTCTATTGGTTATATTTCCTATGTAGCAAAATTATATATATATATATATATATATATATATATATATATATATATATATATATATATATATATATATATATATTCCAAAGAGAAAACTCTACAAGAGAAGAGAACTAGGGTGTTACTCAAAATATAAAATGTTGTAAAAGAGATTTCATGAGAAAGTCAATCCATATACTGCAAAATTACTATAGAACAGAGGTGTCAAATACACTGTGGCTCCATCAAGTCCATAACACTCACAAGTGCCACCCAAACCAGATTAAAATGTAACTGGGTCTGATGTCATAACTGCAGAAATATCATCTTCTGATGTTTATGAAGAATTTGTAGGCTTCAGGGTAATCCCTTCCCCAAATGCCTTAACTTATCTGTAATAATGGGTGAAAGTCACAAAGAGGCACGCTTAGGCTTGATGTCAGGAAAAACTTCATGACAATTAGGACTATCTATTAGTGGAGTGGCTGCCTGGGAAGACAGTGATTTCTCCTCATTGGAGGTACCTGAGAAAACGCTGAATTATCACCTATCTGGTACACTGTACATTCTTTTCAGAGTGTGAGCAGGACTAGATCAAGGATTTTCAAAGGATATGCACACTAGTATGCCGGGAGTTTACACTAAATGTGCACTGAAATTGTGGGTGTTCTATTGGGTTGGTTTGTTTGTTTAACCCAAACCTGTGATTTCATGGGTGTAGGGAGCTCCCAATGAGAAACTTCTTCTACCAAGGCAGATCAGTACATTCTCTACAACTTAAAAGCTCAGAGTTGCCTGGGGTAAGTGACTTATCCAGGGTCACAAAGTAATTGGTAATAGATCCAATACTTTCTGAAACTAGGTCCTTGATTCAGAGGCCAGCGCTCTAGTCCCTAGGCCACCCTATCAAGGTGGGAGAGGGAGCAGACTTGTTTTGCTTGGCCACAGAAATAAGAACTAGGAACAATAGACAGAAATTGCTGAGAGGAAGATTTGGGCTTGACAGAATTCTCCATTACAGTGCTGGGACTTCCCCGAGCACATGGCAAAGGCTGTGCCATCAGAGAAAAGCTGTGAGAACCATTAGAGTAGACTGAGAGCCCTTTGCGTTTTAAGACGACATGATTATGTGAGTACCTAAACTAGAGAGAAACTAGATAGCCAAGGAAGAAGGGGTCTAAGTGTATAATAAAACTGGATAGGTCACCCACAATTCCTTTAAAAACCAGGGAAATCCCTTTCTTGATTACTCTAGCTTACAACTCAAAGCCCAACATATATACTACCAGTTTTAAAGGAGTTCCGAGGTTTCTTAGATCTTAGACCAGATCTAACTAGTCAAAAAGTAATTATCAACCAAAAAGCTAAAATACTAACAGCTTACATTTATATTATACTTTTCCATTATTGTAATAACAAAGAATAAATCATTTTTATGGTGCTTTAAGGGTCACAAATGTGCTTTCCTTACAATTCTATGATTCAGGCAGTGCAAGCCTATTATCCCTAACTTGTACAGGAAGATACTATCCCACAGCTCCATTGCAGACGCAAACCCAACTCTTCTTTCTCCAAAGCAATGGCTCTTTTTACCATAACTGCATGCCTCAAAATGAGGGCTGTTCAGTTTTCTACTACTGTATTTTACTACTGGATTGGATGGGTTAGGAGGAAAATAAACAAATGTCAACTTTTCTGCATTTCAGTTTTGATTCTTCCAAAACATAACAAGAACATTCTTGAGTCTTGGTAAAAAATGTCATTAGTATCTTCTTATCACAGTGTCATAAAACAGAATGAATGAAAACCTTTTTGTCTTTACCTTCATAAAAATCCAACAAAAATACAAGAAGTACCTGGTACATAATCTAATAAGAAAAAGTCCTGGACTGATCATAAGTCTGAATGAACTACTTTCCAATGTTAGCTCTAACATTTCACCTTGGGCAAGTCACTTTATCTTTCTAAGCCAAAGTTTGTGTAAAAAGAGGGAGGTGGACAAGGTCATCTCTAGCTTCTCTTTCAGCACTAACACTTAATGTTCTGGGGTTCCATCCACCTCTAAGATTTTGTTCTATGTTTCTGTGAAATACCGAAAGACAGATCTTTTTATTTTACATTTTGTTAGCCAAGAATGCAAACAGTATTTGACCAGAACAAATGGTATATTCTATTTTCTTTTACTTATTTTGAGGTTGAAATGTTCATCCAGGAAGCTCTCTAAAGTTAAGAGAACACAAGCACATGAGGCGTCTGTGCACACACTCTTTTTTAAAGAATCCAAACATTGTATTCACATCTGTAAGCACTCACTTTAGTACTACAAGCTAACAGGGCTTAGGTTTGGTTCAGAAACAAAACAAGGCTCTCAATGATAGCAGCACCAGCATACAGTGAGTCTACAAAGAATTAACTGGATTAATTAGCAAGGGATTTGAGAAGCAGCTTGGAACTAGAAAACCAAAACACGACATTGTTTAAATACTTTGGCAACAGATCAAGGTTTCCAGGCAGCATAGAGTTTCCTCCTCTCCTTTTCTGTTCGGTGTTTGAACAAACATTTAACCTGACAGAGGTACTTTTTCCATGAGATATGAATGACATTGTCAAAATACCAAAAAGAAAAAAGGAATTAAAAAATGCCACAAGCTGTTACCAATTCTGTCAACATGCGAGAGCCTAGGCAACATTAATTAAAAATCAATAGCTTATGACATAAATAGCTCTTATCTCGGGTAAACTATCTCTCTAAAATAACTGGCTTTATAGAAAAACAACAAAGCCCACGTCTTGTCAATTTACAAAATGAACCAACCAGTACAAAGGAGAAAAATAAGGAAGGGACGAAATGGACAAAGGCACAAATGGGAGAAAGGGAGGTTGGATAGATACATGCTCGGAATGCAGCACCATCTCCTGTCATTAAGAAATAACTGTGTGGAAAAGTCCAAGAGGGGAACACTTACTGAATAGGTTTCCAGGAAGTCAAATTTAGACAATTAAGTTGCTTTTCACAAAGCGAGCATCAAAGTGATAAAACAATAATAATAGTAGCTCACATTTTTGGAGCTTTTCTCACAACACTCTTTGTGAGGAAGATAATGCAAACAGTATTGTTCTTTTTTATTTTTCTTTACAGATGAAAACACTGAGAGATCCAGAGATGTTAGGAGACTTGTCCAGGGTCACATAGCTAGCAAGGGTCAGAGACAGGACTTGAACCCAAGTCTCCTCATGCTAGATCCAAAATCATTAAATCTGACAAATAATTTTGTAGGAAAAAAAAAGCTCTCAAAAGTTCTATTTGATTTGTGAACTCTACACTGGCTCTGCTTCTATTTTTGTGAGTCTCCGTTGCCCTTCCTAGATATCTATTACTTGCCATACCAAAACACTTCCTGAACTTCCCTGCTTCCACACCTTGCCTCTCAACTCAGCCAGTGAAACGAGCCTGCTTGCTATTCCTCACGCACAACCATTCATCTTCTATCTCCATGCCTTTGCACAAGCTGTTTCTCATGCCTGAAATGTATTTCCTCTTTGTGTTCCTTTTAGAATCCTTAACTTCCTTCAAAGCTCAGCTCAAGTGCCACCTTCTGCAGGAGGGAATTCTTTATTCCATCTCCCTCCCAGTCTCACCCTGAAAAATCAAGTTGTATTCATTTTGTATATATTTAGTATTTGCTTATATGTGTGGTCAAGAGAGTGAGGCAGCATACTTATGGAAAGTTGGCTTTGGAGCCAGGAAGACCTGGGTTCATATCCCCACTCTGACACAAACTGGCTGTGAGACCCCGCACAAGTCATTTAATTCCTCAGGACTCCAATAGAGCTATAGACCAATATCATTCATGAAAACTGATCTGAAATTTTTAAATAAAATCTTGTCAGACTACAGTAATTCATCCAAAAAATCATTCACTATAATCAAGATAGATTTATATTAGAGATGTAAAGATGATTAAACATTAGGAAAACAATCAACATAATGAAGCACATTGAAAACAAAAACATGCCAAATCATGATTATCCCAATAGATATAGAAAAGGTCTTTGGCAAAGTATACCACTCATTAATGCTAAAGACCCTGCAAAGTACATGCACAGAGAGACCTTCTTTGCATCATAAAAATTATCTATGTAAAACGAATGGCAAACATATGCAATGGGGATGCTCTATAAGCTTTCCAAATAAATTCAAGAGTAAAGCAAAGATGCCTTTATTATTTAATATAGCTCTAGAAATGCTAGCAATAACAATAAGACGAGAAAAAAATTAAGGGCATAAAAATAGGCAAAGAGAAATGAAGCTATCCCTATGTACTGATGAAATGATGGTTTACTTAGAAAATACTAGGGAATCAGCAAAGTTATTAATTGTGACAATAGCTTCAGCAAAGTTTCAGGCTGCAAAATAATCTCTCAGTGCTCTATGTAATTGTCTAAGACTACAGTGAAGACAAAGTACAGAATTGCAGGGGTATAAGTTTGGTCATCAAGGAGTTCCCTATACCAATGAAATCACAGGTCCAGGTCCTATCTCTACCCCTTATAAGTAAATGTTGTTTTTTTTCTAAAACAGTGGTTTTAACATGAGGTCCGTGAATAGATTTCAGGGGGTAAATTAACTTGGATGGGAAAAAAATACCATTTTATTTTTAGTAACCTTTAACTAAAATTTATCATTTCCTTCTATTATGAAGGCAGGTAAGAAATCATAGTAGCATTAGCAGTACTGTTACTAATACAAATCAGAGATGTTTTCATATCACATTATTGTTGCTGCAGATATCTTACACTCATTATTACTTAAAACTAAGATTATTAGACCTGCCTCAGATCACAAATGATCATAATCTTCCCATCTACAGATACTTCTACTACAAATGGCAACTCTGCTCCTAAGTTGTCATTCAGCCATCAAAAAATAAGGTGTTCTCAAATTGGTGACCCAGACAGCTAACTTGTTCTCCAGTTTCACATATTTACGATTGTCTATTGATTAACATATGGAAAGCAAGGGGTCAATTTCATCTGTTAAAGTTCTGCAAAACTGGGCAGTTCAAATGAGAATTCTTAACTTCTTGCTAAGGCAATGACCTTTTGTAACACCAATAGGCCTGGCTATGAGTGTAGATCAGACAAGTTCAAATACATTTAATGACTGAGATAACTACTGAAGTGTGTTGTTTCAAGTAACTTCGTATTACTGCTAACAAATTGAGCAATGATATGGGTCATGCACAAAGAAATAAATTCTGTGAATATAAAAGCTATTTCTTTTCATTATTTTTTTCTTCATACTCCTTTTGTACATTGTTTTGAAGTAAATACATATACACGCAGTAGTTTTCAAGTAGTATTCACGTATAATTATTATAAGAAAATACCACAAGTTTTAAGTATAACTTCCTAAGAACACTGTGAGCGATATCAGAAATGAGGACTCTCATTTCTAGGAAGACCCATAAAGTCACATGACTGCATATACAACAAAAAACAAATTCCTGAAAGGACCTAACTCCTGAGCTATTACTGTAATCTATGACTATAGAAGGGTTAAAAGCCATTAAAAGTGTTAACACTTTGGATAAACTACAAGGTCTTCCTTATTTTTACTTACATGCCATATAAATTTCTTGACTAACATACACTTTAACAAAAATTCTATACAGATTTATCAAATGAATCACTCCAAAACCATACAAAATCATTTCAAAAATACCAATTGAATCACATACTTTATTTTAGCTTTATTTTATGCTTTGACAATTCAACTTAAATTAGGTCTGTAAAAGAAAGGGAAGTATGATGACAACTATGTATAATATGGTTTTTCTCACATTAATGAACACAACAGGACACAAAAACCACAGTGTGTTTTTGTGTAGAAAAATTCTTGTAAACCAAAGTATGAAATCAGCAAAACTGAAAAAGTACCTCACAAGTGTACATGCTGAAAATGCATTTAAAGATGAAGATTTTTATTCATGCAAAGAAAGCTCATTCAAAAAAGTTGGGACACTTCTAAAACTTGAATTTGCCATTTCATAAAAATTTCTTCTTGAAGCATCCTATAAAGTTGTTTACTAGATTGCCAAACAAAAGAAGTCCCACACTACTTGGAGAGACTTTAGTAAAGTCTTATGTACTGGAAATAATTGAGCTAGTTTGTGGACTGCAAAGTAGGGAAAAAATGGGAAGCAATACCATTGTTAAATAACATGATACATTCTGGAATGGTTAATACATATATTTTTTAATATTCTAAAGATCATCAAGGAATTGGCAGTTCTCCATTATGCTTCAAATTAAATGAAATTACATTTATACATACATCAATATACCTAGCTGCTTGTTTTTGTATACTATGTTCATACTAACACCATCAAAGAATTCTTATTTTCTAGATCCCTTTTGGGAACCACAAAAGCCACCAACAATTATGAAATGGTAAAAAAATATTTTCCAAACAAAACTTTTACTGGGAAAAAAAAGCTCACTACTCTTTGAACAAATGGAACTTCTGTGATATTTGGTAATATATTCAGTTTTGTTACTTAATGAAAAAAGGAAGCTCCTCACATCAATGTCACTCATTGCTTTTTACACAGACACACACTGACAAAAAAAGACACTTCTAACAATCCTGAAAGAAGTTTTGTCAACAATCACAAAAGTCACCAAGTTTATCAAAAGCAAGTCTCTGAATCATCATATTTTTTAAAAGATTTTATCAAAAAATGGGAACAGAATATGAAGTGCTTCTCTACCACAGTGAAGTGTGTTGGCTTTCAAGTGAACATGTCTTGAAGCTCTGGTTTGAACTAAGGACAAAACTTTTACCTTTTCTTGGAAAGAAAAAGAAAAGCCACTTTTGAAACACTTTGAAATAGAGGATTTTATCCATTGGTTGGCTTATCTGGCAAATATTTTAACCATATGAATGAGATAACTCTTTCTATTCAAAATCCTGAAGTCATAATAATTGATACTACCAAAAAATTAAAAGCTTTCTTGGCTAGACTGTCAATATGGAAGAAGAAAGTGCAGGCCAAAATATCTGCAAACTTTCAGATATTAAAGAAATGCTTTACCAAGATGGAGTGGAGATAAAAATTTCTCCCTCAATTTCTTTGAAAAGAGAAATCTGAGAATGCCTGGAAACACTTTGGAACTCTTGCAAAAGTTATTTTTATCTGGATGGCATTACAATCCCTTTCTTTACAATCCTTTTCTTTCTGATATAAACTGTATTAAGAAACTAACCTAGCCAAAGATGAACTCATTGGTTGTGGGACCAATTTGCAATAAAATATCTTTATGAATTTTAATTATCAATACTTATAATCATCAAAATGAAACAAAAATTCAAATCAATTAGATACCTAACTTGATATGAATGTTGCCTTGTTAAAGACCACTATACACTCTAATGTTCTTTTTTGTTTGGTTTGTTGTTGGTGGTGGTTTTGTTTGTTTGTTTGTTTGTTTTTGTGCTTAGGCAATCAGGGTTAAGTGACTTGCCCAGGTCACACAGCTAGTAAGTGTTATATGTCAGAGGTCACATTTGAACTCAGGTCCTCCTGACTCCAGGGCCAGTGCTCTATCCATTGCACCACCTAGCTGCCCCTACACATTCTAATGTTCTTAACCAAGCTAAGGGACAACAGTTTTCATGTCTTTTAAAAATAAAATTTGACTTTAACTTGCCTATATTTTAAAAGCATTTTCTTGTTATTTGATGAGGCAAAAAATAATGAAGCATATGTAGTAGTATATCACAAATTTGTTTTTTTTAATGTTTTGACACTTGTATTTCAATATATTTTACTTTCTTGGTAATTATATGGATTTTATTTTATGCACCTAAAAACATTATTCTGAAAAGGTGTTCACAAGTTCTATCAGACTCTGTGACAAAGTCCATGACACAAAAAATGGTTAAGAATTAAGAATTTAACTCTGCTCTGATGGAATATAAACTCCTTGAAGACAAAATCTATCTGGTTTTTGTCTTTGTACCCCAGTGCCCTTGTTCACTTACTGACTGATTAAAATCTTTCCATCCTTCAAGGCTTGGCTCAAAAGGCATTTCCTCCTTTATGCTCTAAGGCAGAAATGATTTTTCTTTCCAAAGACTTCATATAGTATTTTGTTAATATCTGTCTTTTGTACTTAAAATTTTAGAATATCAAAACTGGAAGAGACTATCATAATTATTATCATTATTAGTATTAATGCTAACTTTTTAAATTTACATTTACATAGTATTTTAAAGTTTGCAAACACTTTATATACATTAATGCATTTAAACCTCACAACAACCCTGTGAAGTAGATGCTACAGATATTTGTATTCCCATTCTAGAGATGAAGAAATTGAGATATAGAGAAGTGATTTGACCTTGGCCATATAGTCAGTCAATAAGCATTAAATAAGCACTTACTATATATTGGGCACTATGCTAGGTGCTAGGGATATGAACAAAGACAAAAAAAAATAGTACCTGCTCTCAAGAAACTCCTAGTCTAATGAGAGAGACAACATGAAAACAACTATGTTCAAACAAGATATATATATAGTGTGTGCGTGGGGGGGGGGGCATGTGTGCACACACTGTCTCCCCTTATTGAATATGAACTCTTTGCAAGCAGAGGCTATAGTTGTTAATCTCTATATCCCAGTGCCCAAAAATGGCTGACTGCTGAATGACTGACTGGCCAATATGTATTTCTCTGGTTTGGCCTTTCATCCCAACTTGTGATTTGAATCAGTGTTGAGAACTCCAAATGGAAAATCCTTACTCCTGTATAGCAACTACTACCCCATGTGAGATCCTGAAAGCCACATGGGGAAAAGAGAAGTTATGACTTCTGCATGGTTAGGTTTCTGGTATGTGTCAGAGGTAGGCCTCAAATACAAGTCTTCCTGACTTAGCATTATGATTATTTGTTTATAATCATATCCTCCTATTAGACTATAAAATCCACAAAAGCAGGGACAGTGATTTATCTAAGCACTGTACATCTTCAAGAACCTAACATATATGTTCTACAAAGAAAAAGTATTTAATAAATGGTCGCTGAATTAATTGACTTCAAATCCAATGCTTTTTTCATCACACCAGAAGATATTCAGGAACTATTTTTTAGGACAGAAAACAAGATTCCTGTTTTCCAAAGTGTCTTCTGGTGGTATCATTCAATACTCTATATTCCAACATTCTATACTCTAAGGCCTCTTCCAGCACTAATATTTTGTTGTATGTTCCAGGTCCCTATAGAATAGTTAGACAGCTTGTATACGAGCGTGAGAAAATCTAGGGACTGGGAGGGAGTACAGAATTAGCAGCTTCATGTTAGACACGATACAGATAAGCAGGAAGAAATCAAACACACATAGCATTATTAAATGTCAAATTATATCATAAAGCAATAATTATAAAATTATTTGGTACAGGTTAACAAACAGTAAAACAAATCAGGAAAATAGGTAGATAAGCAAAAAATAGAAGCAATGAAAAACAGTAGCCTAGTGTGTGATAAACTCAAGGATATGAATTACTAGGGAAAGAACTCTATTTGACAAGAACTCCTAAGAAAACTGGAAAGTAGTTTGGCAGAAATTATGTTAGACAAACATCTTACACCATATACCACAATAAGCTCAAAATGGATACATGACCAGAACACAAAAGATTACGTCATGCAAATAACAGAAAAGAACAGCAATAGAAATTTCACAGGGAAGAGGGAAAATTCTTAACCAAACAAGGACTGATCATAAAATATAAGAAAGACAATTTAGACTGCATAGAAGTCAAATGTTTTTGTACACACAATGAAAATAGAAGAGAAACTGCTGATGGTGGGGTGAGGGGGAATTGCAACAGAGAAAATTCACTGATAAAAGTCTGTTATCCAAAATATAAAAGGAAATGATAGAAATATGTAAAATCATAAAGCCATTCTCCAGCAGATAAATGGTCAAAGAACAGGAAACTTTCAAAAGAAAAAATGCGAACTATCAACATCTACATATTGATAGGTTTCATCAATATATGAAAGAAATATCCAAATCAATAACAGAAATATCAAATAAAATACCTCTGAGTTTTTACCTTACACTCTGAAAATTTTTTAAAGATGACCAAAAAGTACAAATATTTGATGTTAGAGGAGCTAAGGAAAGAAAGGCTCACTGATACACTGTTGATATAGTTGTAAAACAGTCTAACCATTATGGATATTAATTTTAAATTACACAAGAATGAGATTAAACTGTTCGTATCTTTTGGCATTTGTTTATCTTTTTTTTTCCTGATTAAAAGCATCCACCCTCTCTCCCCCACTTACGAAAGAAAAAAAAATCTTTAAGAAAAACATTTATAATTAAGCAAAACATATTCCTACTTGGCTATGTCCAAAAAGGAATGTCTCATTCTGCATATCAAGTTCACTACCTTTCTGTCAGGTGGGAGCAGCATTCTTCATTATCCAGAATTGTGGTAGTCATTGCATCTATCAGGGTTCCTAAATCTTTCAAAACTGTCTTTATAATGTTATTTTTGAAATTGTTCTCCTGGTTCTGCTGACTTCCCTCTACATCAGGTCATACAATCTTCCCAGGTTTCTCTCAACCCATCTCTTTTATCACTCCTTATGGCACAATAGTATTCCATTACATTCATATATTATAATTTGTTCAGCCATTTCACTATTAATAGGCATTTGTCCTTAGTTTCCACTTCTTTGCCACTACAAATAGAGCTACTACAAGTATTTTTGTGCTTATGGGTCCTTTTTCCTTTTCTTTCTCTTTGGAGCACAGACCTAGTACTTCATGGTAACAAAACACCTGGACAGAAAGTAGGTACCCATCAATTTGAAAATGGCTAGGAAAAAAAACCCCACAGTATATTAATGTAATGAAATATTACTGTGCAGTGAGAAATGATCAGTATAAGGGATTTAATGAAACATGGGAAGATTTGTATGAACTGATGCCGAGCAAAATAACTTGTGTTTTTGCTTGTTTTTCTTTGTTGTAAAGTTAAGAGTTCAGTGGGGAAGGGGGAATTTGAAGAAATAAATTAATTTAAAAACAAAGGGCATCAACAAAACTTTTTTAAAAGAAAAAAAATCAAATCTATTCTCTGTGGTTCTAGGCTTCTCTACCAAGAGGGATCTTAAAAGAAGTATAATTAAGGTAAGATGAACCATCTGCCCAACAACACAAGGAAACTCCAATAAACTAAATAACTTAGTGAGATGTTTGTTATCAAATTCAGAGGAATCATTGAATGTGCCCCCACAGGTGGCCCTCAAATCTGTTTTGTTAAGTTAAAACTGAAGAAAGACATAGGCAACTCAACCTTGACCATGTTTTGTCACTTGATCTGGAAAGGGTCCACCTGTCACTGCCTCAGTCACTTTTTAAAGCATTTAAAAGAATATCCTGCAGATGTTTTTGTTGGTTGGGTTTTGGGTTTGTTTTTTTTTTTGCAACATTTACTCAAGTATTTTCTAGTTAATATGATTAGTAGCGTAGTGACAAAAAAAATTTTTTTTGAGGGGGGGAAATTCATCAATTTATTTTTTTGAGTGCAAAGGGAAGCAAAAAACACTCTCTACAAAACATAAATGTATTTTTACTTAGACAGAGAAACCAAGAAATTAGTTAATTTTCGAGATCTGGAACAATCAGCTGAAAATGAGACAACAGACTTCATCTCCTAAATCCCATCTAAATGATACCTGGAATGGTCTGATTGTAAGTCAACCAACATATTCTCAGAAGTACACTGTTACCTTTGATGAACCATAACAAGAATTATTTCAACAAAAGAATTGGTAACGTTCTAGAAATAGAGTTTATACAATTACCTTGGACTGGAGAAGTGCATACTGAATCCATCAGAAAATGTTACAGCTAGAAGGGAACTTGAAATGCAGAACACTGAAACTGGAACTCTAGAAAGGACCCTCAAAGATTATCTAATCAGATATTCAGCAAATACCTAAAGCATGAATCTCCTTTATGATATCTTAGACAAGAGGTCATATCCACTGACATGATATGCAGTACCTCACCGGGAAACCAATTCCATTCCAATAACTGTTATGTTTTACATTCCTGTGTTCTACTCAGGTATGATTCAGGTATACCACTTTTATGTCAAGGTATCTATGAATACCAACCAGAATTAGGTGATCATCTAATCTACACAATGAATCACGCGAGTTTGGACTATGGGACACTAAACTACTCAAAGAACCAGCAACTTTACAACTAGGTATCTCCATCTTAGAGCATCCACACTGCTATAATCCAATAATTATAGACGTGAAGTTGACTAGACGACAGCTAACATCCCTTCCAACACATCTGATTCTACGAGTAATTATATAAATCCATGACATTGTGCAATGACTAATATTGATAGACTTAACCCTTCTCAGCAATACAAGGATCTAAGACATTTCCAAAGTCCTCATGATGGAAAATACTAGCCACAAATAACAACTATGGAGTTTGAATACAGATCGAAGCATACTATTTGCTATTTTTTTTCTTCTGTTGTGTTTTGTTTCCTCTTTCCTGTGGTTCCTCCTGTTGGTTCTAATTCTCACTTACAACATCACTAATGTGAAAATATGTTTAATAGGAATGTACATGTATAGCCTATATCAGATTGTATGCCGTCTTGGGGAGGGTGGTGAGGAGAAAAGTTTTAAACTCAAAAGCATATTGAATTGATTGTTGATAAATCAAAATAAATTAATAAAAAAAATGAAAAGCTTTCAAAACACAAAGACCTAGAGGAAGAAATTAAAACCATGTGGAACAGTACAAAGTACATGCCATTATTGTTATACTGTCTACTAATGGAATCATCCAGAAGATGGTTCCAGTGAATCTCCAGCTATGTGGTACAGTGGAGACAGAGTGACAAGCCTGGAGTCAGGAAGATCGGAGTTCAAATATGACCTCAGACATGTATTAGGTATGTGACTCTGGGCAAGTCACTCAACCCTGTTTGCCTCAGTTCCTCATCTATAAAGTGAGCTAGAGAAGGAAATAGCAAATCACTTCAAGCATCTTTGCCAAGAAAACCTCAATTTGGGTCAGAGAGAGTTGGATATAACTGAAAAGACACAACAACAACACAGCAACAAACAGAAGATGAACCTACATATTACTCAAATGCAAAAATCAGTGATTTTATCCAACTGGACAATAATCTACCATACATAAAATACATAAGAATAATAGTAGGATAAGGTCTTATCCTTAGATTATTGTTAACTGAAACCCATAAAAAGATAAGAAAGATATAATGATAATAAACAAAACCTATACAATGTTAGAGCAGCTGGGTGACACAGTGGATAGAGTGCTGGGCCTGAAGTCAGGAAAACTCATCTTCCCAAGTTCAAAACTGGCCTCAGATACTTACTAGCTGTATGACCTTGGGCAAGTCACTTAACCCTGTTTGCCTCAGTTTCTGCATTTGTAAAATGAGCTGGAGAAGCAAATTGCAAACCACTCCAAAATCTTTGCCAGGAAAATCCCAAATGGAGTCATAAAGAGTCAAATACAACTGAAACGACTGAACAACAACATTATACAATATTAGCAAAAAACAAGGCCCATCACCTTAAGGCAAAAAAAAAGTAATATTTCCTCATAAAAGGGTATTAGAAAAAAAGGTTAAATGTTGTCAAACAGGTTGATAAAGAGGTTTAAAACTTATTAGCAGGGCACCCTGGGCAAGTCACTTAACTTCTACCTGCCTGTTCACTCATTTGTAAAATGGAAATAATAAAAATACCTATCCAAGTTTGTTGCAAAGATAAAACAATATAATATTTGTAAAGCGCTTTTCAAAACTGAAAGCATTATATAAATGCTAGCTGCTATTATTATTATATTATATCATATAAATACTTCTGGAACAAACAGATATTACAGAGCAATAATAAAAGCTAACAACAGGTATAGGACCGTAAATTTGCCAAAAGTAAATGCAAGTAGTTTATCTCCAACATTCTACATAAGAGCTTTACTGATGACCCCTGGCTGCTTGTGTTTTCCCCTCAAAAATCACTTTTTATCCATTTGGATGTATTTTTAATGTATTATTTTCTTGTGTGGACAATTTATTTGTTGAAAGGAGCAGGAAAAGTCCATTTTGTGTAAAACAACTTGAGAAAAAACACAAGACTGCTGAGGTCTGAGAGAAAAAAAAAATCAGCTCCTCAGATGTTAGTTCTCAGAGGACATGAGAGAGAACAGTAATTCAGAGGCAAAAATACTGATGTCTGAAATGGTTACAGTGCATTGTTTCCCAGCAGCTAATTTGAATAGGTCTGTTTTCAGGATTTTGGAGTCCATTAGACTATGAGCCTCTTGAGAGCAAGGACAGTTTTTTGTCTTTCTTTGTCTCCCCAGTGCTTAACACAGTTCCTAGCACATAGCAGGTGCTTCACAACTAACTCTAAATCAAGACTGTTTGGGGACTACAGGACTATTCTATAATAACTATTTGTGTCACATCTGACAGAAATGTAGATTCAGGGTTTATCAACCCTGAATGTGTTATTATTGATGAGGAGGTCCTAATTTGAGTGACTAGGAGCATTAAGTCAGAAGCCAAGCTCTGGAAAAAGATCCAAAAAGCTAACAGGAAAAGCAGTATACAAGAACCAACAGAACAAAGAACACTGAACTCAGAAGCCACGGAGCCTAGCAGAGTAAACACCTGCTGACTGGAGAGATCAGTTCTACAGGATACTAAGCGCTGATCTGATTGGAGGAAATTTTTGATGTTGTGCAGTTGATTGGAAAAAGCAGCAAGCATCCTGCCCTGTGTGAAAAGCTGAATAAGGAAAGGTCATTCTGTTGTCTAGCACCACCTACAGCTTAAGAGCAAGGTAATGACACCTCATAGACTTGACTACATTACTCATTGCTGACCTCTGTGGCTCAAGAGGGGAACTCCGGCACAGAAGCCTCCAGAGGGCAAAGATATGTATCATTTTTTAGATCTCAGTATTGAATGAGACTGCTTTTCACAGAAAGAGTGTCATGCCTCCTCTTGTGTCCAGGCAAAAGATCAGATCTAGGAAGTTCTGCAGATCCCTGGGCTTACAGCTTCCATTACCTAAGAGTTTAATGGCACTGTTTCAGCTGCCCAAGAGTAGCAGAGAAGTAATTTTTGTAAATCCAACCTCTTCACTCCTATTCACATCTTGTTGAACAGAACTGGAGAAAAATCATAAAACCAGGCTGACTGGATCCACTACAAAATTAAATTATATGATCTCAACTAAGCCCTCACTACAACAAAATAATCCCTTTATACTTTCCTGGTTAATCTGTTATCTCACCACAGTGAATGTTCCAAATATTTATATCGCATCTCAAGTCACCCATAGCATTCCCTCCCCTACCCTCTTGGCTAAGGACCTTGCCTCATACTTGACTAGAAATAAAAAAAAATTAAGGTCATTGGTAGACAGATCCCTCTTGTCTCTTTTTCCACATCTCCTATCACTCAGATATCTTCCTCCATCATCTCCTCCTTCACTCACCTCACCTAAAGAGGTAACCCTCTCTCAGGCAAGGCAAATCCTTCAATATGTACCCTTGATTCTATCCTCTCCGGTCTCGTCCAGAAAACTGCCAACTCTATTATCCCCATTCTTGCATCTTCAATCTCTCCCTATCTACTGGCTCCTTCTCTACTCACCCCACATAGACAGTTGCCAAGTCAAATCATTTCTATCTCCACAACATCTCTTTTATCCCACCACCTTCTCCTTATTCAAATGATTGTTCCCCTGCACAAGCACCACTTAATGGTTATTTTTGGGCCCTGATGGCTCAGAGTTACTGCAAATAGTAATTCTTTCTCTTTTAGACAGAAATACTGAAGGTCTTCCTCTCCCAGTTTGATTTTTTTTTTTAATTAAAGGGGTCATCCCTTTGCTCACTTCTCAAACAAGCCCAAATCACTGACTGGATATTGCCTCAAAGTGAGAACTGGGAAAGACCTTAACGTAAAAAGGCCAAGGTTTCCCACTGCATCCTGGGCGATCTCCAGTCATACTGATTTGGCCACTGGACCCAGATAGCTCTACAGGAAAAATTGACTTTGCATGGACGTCTCTCACTTATATCTAATTCATTTGCAATTCATAGCATCATCTTCCTGATGTCATGGTCCTCTTCAGAACCACAAGACATCCTCCCCACAACTGCTAAAGTGATTTTTCTAAAGCCAAGTCTGACCACATCACTATCCTATTTAACAAATGCCAATTGTTCCCCAATAACTCTAGGATCAAATACAAACTTCTCCATTTAGGTCTTGGAGCCCTGACTCCAACTTCTCTTTCTGGTTCTGTTAGAGTCCCCACTCTCTGTAGTGCAGCCAAACTGCCCTTGCTTTTTCTCACTGGTGCCTTTGCACTGCTGCCTCCCATGCCTGGAATGCACTCTTTCATCCCTTCTGTTGCTGAGACTCCCTTGTTTATTTCAAAACTTAGCACAAGCACCACCTATAGGAAATCTTTCCTGATTGACCTCCCTCCCCATAGCCATCAGCACTGTTTTATCTTATATTTACTTCGCTTACAATGTATATAAATTACATAACTATGTTGTCTCGCCATTAGAAATAAATGTTCTTTGAGGGCAGGAATTGTTTCATTTTTCTTTCTATCCCCAAAGCCTAGCACAGAGCACATACTAGATGGTTTATAATCCCTGTTGGTTATTCTATCTGCTATTAGAATTGTCCTGAGGTGCTTACAGATGATAAGCTTACATCCTAACACTTTTATTCAGTCACAAGAAGTAGTCATTTTATGCCCCTGCACAATAGCTTACAAAACATTAAACATAAAAGAATAATAGGATAGCAACTTGTGCCAGGACTATTTCTAAATGATCTCTGTGAGATATAAGAGAACAAAAATAATAGTAGCTGAGTTATACGGAGCTTCACAGTTTACAAAGCACTTTATATTCTTTATCAGATTTGTTCCTGACATCCATCTTGAGCTAGGTACTTACAGGTGTTATTTTATTGTTGAGGCTAAAGGATATTAGGTGACTTGCCTATGGTCATACAATAAGGATAGCAAAGTGGGATTTACAACAGAGAGCAACGAATTGACTAGATCACAGTTCTAGAGATGATACACCATTACAAATAAAAAAACAGAGATTCAAATAGTTTAAGTGCTTTGCCCAAGGTTAGATGATCTCTACAATCCTCTTCAGCTGAAATCTTAGGATCTCTCTCTCTCTCTCTCTCTCTCTCTCTCTCTCTCTCTCTGTGTGTGTGTGTGTGTCTGTCTGTCTCTCCCCCCCATTTCCCCATCTAGAAAAATACAGATAGATGCCATTTCCTACCTCCCTGTCTAATAAAACATAAGTAAACTGTTTCATTAACTTTAAAAAGAGAGATAAGAAGAAAAATCATCATTCCTAGTCTATATTAGTATTGCTATATAACTGTTTAAAACAGTGGTTAATAACTATTAACAATGAGTCTAAAAGATGTGGGTTCAAGTGCTGCCTCAAACTCCTCTGGCTTTGCCATGCTGAACCCACATAATATCTCAGGGTGCTCAGGCAACTTTTTAAGACTATAAATTGTTGTTGTTCAATATCGTACTGGAAATGTTAGCTTTAGCAATAAAAGAAGAAAAAAATTGAAAGAATAGGCAAAGAAGAAACAAAGCTATCACTCTTTGCAGATGATATGATGGTATACTTAGAGAATCCTAGAGAATCAAGTAAAAAACTACTTGAAATAATAAACAACTTTAGCAAAGTTGCAGGCTATAAAATAAACCCACATAAATCATTGGCATTTCTATATATTACCAACAAAGCCCAACAGCAAGAGATAGAAAGAGAAATTCCATTTAGTTTACTATAGACATTATAAAATATTTAGGAGTTTACCTACCAAAACAAACCCAGGAACTAATGAACACAATTACAAAACACTTTTCACACAAATAAAATCAGATCTAAATAACTGGAAAAACATCATTTGCTCATGGGTAGGCCAAGCTAATATAATAAAAATGACAATCTACCTAAGCTAATTTACTTATTCAGTGCCATACCAATCAAACTACCAAAAATTATTTTATAGAGTTAGAAAAAATAATAACAAGATTCATTTGGAATAACAAAAGGTCCAGAATATCAAGGGAACTAATGAAAAGAAATGCAGGGGAAGGTGGCCTAGCATTCCAGATCTTAAATTGTATTATAAAGCAGCAATCATCAAAACTGCTTGGTACTGGCTAAGAAATAGAGTGGTGGATCAGTGGAATAGGCTAAGTATGCAAGACACAGTAGTCAATGACTAATAATCTATTATTTGATAAACCCAAAGACCCCACCTTCTGGGATAAGAACTCACTCTTTGACAAAAACTGCTGGTAAAACTGGAAAAGAGTATGGCAGAAACTAGGCAGAGATCCAAATCTCACACTATATTCCAAAATAAAGTCAAAATGAGGGTTCATGATTTAGATATAAAAGCTGATACTGTAAGCAAACTGGAAGAGTAAAGAATAGGTTACCTATCAGATTGATGGAGAACAGAAGAATTCATGACCAAACAGGAGATAGAGAACATTATGAAATGCAAAATGGATAACTTTGATTACATTAAATTGAAAAGTTTTTGGGACAAATAAAGCCAATGCAACAAAGATTAGAAGGATAGTAGTAAACTGGGAAAGAAGTTTTACAACCAGTGTCTCTGATAAGAGCCTCATTTCTAAAACACACAGACAATTAAGTCAAATTTATAAGAATACAAGTCATTCCCCAATTGATAAATGATCAAAAGATATGAACAGGCAGTTCTCAGATGAAGAAATTAAAGCCATCTATAGTGATATGAAAAAATGGTTTAAATCACTATTGATTAGAGAAATACAAATCAAAACAACTCTGAGGTACCACATCACTCACACCTATCAGACTGACCAACATGACAGGAAAATGATAAATGTGGGAGAAGATGTGGGAAAATTGGAACAGTAATGCATTGTTGGTGGAGTTGTGAAATGATCCAACCATTTTGGAGAGCAATTTGGAACTATGCCCAAAGGGCTATAAAAATGTGTACACCCTTTGACCCAGCAATAGCACTTCAGGGTTATATCCCAGAGAGATCATAAAAATGGGAAACGGACCCACATGTACAAAAATATTTACAGCAGCTCTTTTTGTGGTGGCAAAGAATTGGAAATTTAGAGGATGCCCATCAATTGAGGAATGGCTGAATAAGTTATGGTATATGAATGTAATGGAATACTATTGTGCTATAAGAAATGATGAACAGGCTGACTTCAGAAAAATCTGGAAAGACTTGTATGGTCTGATGCTGCGTGAAGTGAGCAGAACCAGGAGAACATTGTACACAGTAACAGCCACATTGTGCAATGACTAATATTGACAGACTTAACCCTTCTCAGCAATACAAGGATCTAAGATATCTCCAAAGTCCTCATGATGGAAAATGCTAGCCACAAAGAAAAACCATGGAGTTTGGATGCAAATTGAAGCATACTGTTTGCTATTTTTTTTCTTCTGTTGCATTTTGTTTCCTCTTTCTTGTGGTTCCTCCTCTAGGTTCTAATTCTCACTTACAGCACCACTAATGTGAAAATATGTTTAATAGGAATGTATATGTATAGCCTATCAGACTGTGCATCGTCTTGGCAAGGGAGGTGGAGAAAAATTTAAAATTCAAAAACTTACGGAAGTGATTGTTGATAAATCAAAATAAATTAATAAAAAAATTTTTAAAAAGACTATAAATTGTTATACAGTTATCCATCTTTGCAAGATGAGGAAGTTTCCTTATTGGGATTCCTTGAATCAATAAAATCACAAATATGACCCCTAAATAGCAGTTGAACAAAAAAATTCAATGTACATTTTGTTGGTTTGGGCATTTTTAAAGTTTTCTTATAATACAGTACTAGGGTAAATACTGCTACCAGTCAAGAAACATTTTTAAAGTACCCTTTAAGCTTCCCTTTAAGGCACTGACCATAAATGGTATAATTTGCTCTGGACATCATTAAAATGTAAAGCTAATGAGGATTCAGCTGAAAACAGAAGGAATGTAACCTATTTTCAGGCAAAACTTCTAACACTGCAATCAGAGGGAACACCTCTTTGATGTCTCTTCTCATTAATTTTTTTTCTAGTTTCAAAAAAAAGAGGCTGGTTAAACTTTTTTTTTAATGCACAAAAGTTTAAACATGGTAATTATAACCAAACTGTAATGAGGTCATGAAGAATTTTTTAATGAAATAAATAGGAATAAGTGTCCACTGAAGTCCTACCCGGATGCCTCATCATGGCAAGAAGGTGACCCTGGATTCTTGAAGCTGATCCAGCAGAATACAAGCTCTGGCCAGTTCCAGCCCAAACTCCAGGTTGGGCTCAAGATCAGACTAAGGATGTTATGGAAGAACTAGCTAAGTAAGAGAGATTTATTACCAGAAATTTGGCCACCAAGTGATAAATTCTTTCAGCCACAGTAAATCACAAATACTCTATGATTCTAAGATGAGAAGGCACTGAGATCCTCATTGTTAGAAAAGTACCCACTGATGAAATCTCAAACGCTTAAAGTAGTAAATTAAATAGGAATACAGCATATATAAAATATCTCCTTTTTTTTTTTTGCTGTCACTCTCTTGTGCTGGTTGTTCAATGGTTGCACTCATGTCTGACTCTTTGTGACCCCATTTGGGGTTTTCTTGGCAAAGATACTGGAGTAGTTTGCCATTTCCTTCTCATTTTGCAGATAAGGAAACTGAGGCAGACAAGGTTAAGTGACTTGCCCCAGGTCACACAGCTAGTAAGTGTCTGAGGCCGGATTTGAACTCAGGTTTTCCTGACTTCCAGGCCCAGCATTCTATCTACTATGCCACCTACCTGCCCTCATTCTATTCTTAACCTCTCACAATCTGGCTTCTAACCTCATCATTACACCAAAATTGCTCTCTCCAAAGTTATTACTGATCTCTTAGTTGCCAAATCCAATGGCCTTTTTTCAGTTTTCATTTTCCTTGACCTCTCTACACTTGTTGACACTGTTGAGTGTCTTATCCTCCTTAATACTCCTTCTCTCTAGGTTTTTGGGACACCACTCTCTCCTGGGTCTCCTCCTACATATCTGACCACTCCTTTGCTAGATCATCCTTCAGATCCCATTCTCTAACCATAGGTGTTCCTCAGGATGCTCTCTTAGGCCCTTGTCTCTTTTCCTTCTATATTACATCATCACTTAGCAATCTTGTCAGCTCCCATGGATTTAATTACTATCACTGTGCTGATGATCCTCAAATTGACCTTACGTACCCCAATCTCTCTACTGACCTCCAGTCTCACCTGTCCAACTGCCTTGCAGATATCTCAAACTCGATATGTCCAAAACAGAACTCATTCTCTTTCCCCCATACCCTTCCCACCTCTTACCTTCTCTATTACTGTAAAAGGCAATACCATCTTCCCAGTTCCTCAGGCTCACAACATAGGAGTCACCCTAGATTCCTCAGTATCTCTCTCTCTCACACACCCATATCTAAGCTATTGTGAGGGCCTGTTAATCTTACCTTGTATCATCTTTCTTATGAGCGCGGGCCCTCATCACTTCATGCTTTGATTATTGCAATAGCCTATTGGTGGATCTGCCTGCCTCAAGTCTCTCCCCACTCCAATCCATCCTTCATTCAATCAATAACATAATTTTCCTAAAATGCAGGTCATATCATATTACCTCCATACTCAGTAAACTCTACTTCCTTCCTTTTGTGTCAAGGAACAAATACCAAATACTTTGTTTGACATTCAGAGCCATTCATAATCTAGCCCTGTCTTACTTTTCCAGTCGCTTACACCTTGCTCCTCAACATATACTCTTCAACCTGTGACACTGACCTTCTGGCTGTGCCACCAACAAAATGCTCTATTGGTCATCTCTGGGCATTTTCTCTGGCTATTCCCCATCCCTTCTCTGCTCTAATTACTGACCTCCCTGTCTTCCTTTTAAGTCCTAACTAATATCCCACCTTTTACAGGAAAACTTCCCCAAACCCTTTTCATTCCAATGTCTTTCCTTTGTTAATTATTTCTTATTTATCCTATATATATCTCACTTTGTATATAGTTGTTAGCATATTTTCGCCCTCATTGGACTGTAAGCTTCTTGAGGGCAAGAAGTGCCTCAATCTTCCTGACTACTCTAATCATCATGCCATGCTATCCATATAGCTTCATACACAGTCAGTGTTTAATAAAAAGTTCTTAACATAGAAGATCTGCCCTAAAAGGAGCTTGAGAACATAAAATATTAATTCTTTGGGACATGAATGTTACAATGAAAAGAAGAGTATTAGCATTGAAAGAGATTCTGAAAAACAGAATATTCAATCTTTAACACAGAAAATTAGAAAACACATTAGAAAAATCTGGAAGAGGGGCAGCTAGGTGGCGCAGTGGATAGAGCACCAGCCCTGAAGTCAGGAGGACCTGAGTTCAAATCCAGCCTCAGACTAAACACTTGACACTAGCTGTGTGACCCTGGGCAAGTCACTTAACCCCAATTGCCTAAAAAAAAACCCAAAAACAAAAAACAGACAAGGAAGGAAGGAAGGAAGGAAGGAAGGAAGGAAGGAAGGAAGGAAGGAAGGAAGGAAGGAAAGAAAGAAAGAAAGAAAGAAAGAAAGAAAGAAAGAAAGAAAGAAAGAAAGAAAGAAAGAAAGAAAGAAAGAAAGAAAGAAAGAAAGAAGAAAAAGAAAGGAAGGAAGGAAGGAAGGAAGATCTGGAAGGGACTTAAAGATCTAGTATAACCCTCTCATTTCACAGAAGTGGAAATGAAGGCTGAGAAAAGGAAAGTGACTTGCCCAAAGTTGTAGTCAGTTATTACAAATTGCCTAAGATCCCAGAGAGAGAGTAATATCAAAGCTTCCCCTCAAAGTCTACCACTTCCTCAAAGCCCACACTGATGGCCCCAATATCCTCCTAGTTACTGAGGCTCAAACTTTAGAATTATCAATGGCTCTTCTCTTACCTAATCTCCCATTTTGACAAGTGTTCAATTCTATCAATTCTACCTCAACAATCTCTCTCATACTGCTTTCCTCCCATATTGCTACCACCCTAATTCAGTCCTTCATTACCTCTCAACCTGGACTATTGCAATAGCTTCATAACAGATCTCTTTGCTTTTGTCTTTCTGCCCTATGTTACCTCCTTCACACAGCTGTTAAATCCATCTTCCTTTTGCCTAGGTCTGATCACGTCACTCCTCTAATCAAAGATCTTTCAGAGTTCCTATTACCTTTAGGATAAAATACAAATTCCTTTGCCTGGTACTTAAGAACCTCTAACTTACATTTCTTCATCTTGTTTTAGTCCTCACACATTCTATTATTTCAGTCCAACTATTTCCAGATATCATCCTACTTTCTTCCAATTCCAATCACTTTGAGCCATGCCTGAAATACATTCCTCCCTATTTCCAGCTATTGAAAACCTTCTCTTCTTTCAAGGAACAATTCAGGGGCCAACTCCTCCATGAAGCCTTCCCTTAGTCCCTCTGGCTCCACCGAGAATAATTCTTCCTCCTCAACATTCTTATACCACCTTATCCTGCCCTTACCAGTTTCTCCTTCCTATCATGCTTACTTATATACATGCTTTCTTCCCAGTTTATAATAGATTATAAACTACTCAAAGGGCCAGACTTTTTCATAGTATGATAAGAATTCAGAGGTGGAAGAGACTACTGAAATCATCAGTCCATGTCCCACATTTTTCAAATGAGTAAACTGAAACTCAAGGGTACTGACTTGTCCAAAGTCACAAAGATACTAAGCAAAAGACAGGGTTCAAAATCACAACATCTAACTCCAAAACCACTCTTTCTACTATAATACTTCATCTTTGAACCTCCCCCCAGTCCCTAGCACATGGCTTTGCCCATAGTAGATATTGATATGTGTTTGTTAAATTGAACTCTATTTTCACCACACCACAAAGTTTCTTTTTCTACCCATGATACAATAGTAAGCACACTGTACAGAGTACACCAAAAATCTTAGTAACTTAAAACTGCACTAAGACTTTGGGGACATGCTGCATTTGGCTTCAGAGGAAAGAAGTAGAAATGCCATTATTTCCAGTCCTAATTCAATTAGGACTATTCTTATATCATAGACTCATTCTTCCCTGTATTTCACACTCAAGAGCCATTTTCTGATACTGTTAAGATTTCATTACAATAGGACTAATGGTTTGGCATACAGCTCAACACTAATGAAAATTCAGCAACTAACAAAAAGAACATTCACCTAAAGGAACAAGTAAGGATTCATATAACTTGATATAGCCACTAGAAATCAGCAAAGTACAATTTTTTAAAGTAATACAATCAGAGTCAAGAGGCCTGAGTCATAGTCTTAGCTCTGCTGTTTACTAATCTTGTGACTCACCTTTCTGAGCTGTTTCCACATTTGTTAGATGAAAGAACTGTTACTAAATGATCTCTGAGGTCCCTTCTAGTTATGACAGTCTACCTCCAAAGACACCTTCTAGATCTAACATTATATAACTCTAAGCTAGTAAAGTTAAGAGCAATGGGCATAAGTTTCAGGGAGGTAAATAAGGAAAACTTCCAAACAATTAGATCTATCCACAATAGACTAGGCTACCTGGGGAGGTAGTGGCTTTCCCTCACTGCAAGATGCTCAAGTAATGGTTGAATAACTACTTATTGAGGCAGGCAGGTAGCATAGTGGACACAGCACTGAACTTAAAAGTCAAGAAGACTAGAGTTCAAATCCTGCCTCAGACACTTACTAGCTGTGTGACCCTCGACAAACCACTGAAGTTCCCTGTGCCTCAGTTCCTTCCTCTGTAAAATTAGGGGGTTGGACTCAATGACCTTTAAGGTCCCTTCCATGTCTAAATCTATAATCCTATGAATGTTGAGAGGGGATTACTGTTCAGGCAAGTTGTACTTAACCTCTAAAATCCCTTCTAACTGAAATTCTGCAATTTTGTGGCTCAGGGTGAGAAGAGACTGCAGCTTGTTTTGGTCAATGTGTGAATTAAGCAGATGAATTATAAATAATGATGCAGGTAATGACAGCTATGTATTCACTCCCAGAAATTGTCCATCGATCTTTCTCCTTTATAGCTATATCTGACCCTCGACATAGCCCTTAAAAAGCACATTGAGTTTCTGACACAGTGCATATTCAGATCTTCTCTCTCACAAACACACACACATAACCAAATTAAGAAAATAAACCAATGTCTCCACTGAATTATGGTTTTTATTTTTAAAACAACAGAAAAACAAATGAATCAACAGATTTAAGCAACTCAGAATATAATTAACAGGCTTCACTCTGCTTGAAGCTTGATCTCCTAGTTATATCTCTTGACCCAAACTATCACTTTATATTGTTTGTATCTTATCATCTTATAATACTTAGTACCATAACAGCCTAATTTGCCTCCTGAAAATGGATAGCAGATAAAACACTATAATGGCAGTTAGAATCACAGAACTATAAAATGTTAGCGCTTGAAGGTACCTTAGAACATAGAATATTAGGACAACAAACACAAAATGTTATAAAGAACCAGCAAGGATCTTGGAAATTAGAACTCCAACCTTCTCCTTTTATAGATGAGAAAACTGAGACTCAGAGAGTGGAACTGAATTACCAATGGCCACACAGCTTTGTGTGTATTCATGACAGAAATGAGATGAGAACCCAAGTCTTCTAGTTCATAATTAGCGTACTTTAACATTAAAAAATTCCCTTGCCTTCTCTGGCTCGTTTCTTCTCTGTACTACTTAACAAAAATGAAGAGCCTGTAATTCAAAAATTTGCATTATTTCACCTGAAGTTAATTAATAACCCTTCACCAACAGTACCTCATTTGGTTCCTTATTGCAATAACCCCAGCAAGAAGAGATGAGGGACTGAACTAGGGTGGTTATCAGATGAATGATGGGAAGGAGACAATTATAAGAGTAATTAAGTGGGAAAAGTGCCAGATTTAGAGTCATTAGATATAGGTCCAAATACTGGGCATATCATTTGCTATTTGTGTGACCATAAACAAATTACCTCTGAAATCTATAATCTTAGGTTATGGAGACAGGATTGACAACATTTAGCAACTGATTGGAAATGATGAAAGAAAAGAGTAGAGGACCAACTGATCAACCCTCAAATGCCTACCATGTACCCAGGCACTGAGCTAGGTGATGAGAATACGAAAGGGAAAGAGTCCCTGACCTCAAGGAGTGTACATTCTAACACAAGACAACAAGTACATATGTAGGAATATACAAAATATATATACACAGAAACAAGATAACTTAGGGGGAGGCACTGGCAGCAAGGGGACTTGGAAAGAGCTCCTAAAGGAGGCAGCACTTGAGTTGAGACTCAAAGAATACTTAAAAAAGGAGGGGAGAGGAAAAGGAGAGGAGGGGAGAAGGAGGTAGCCCTCAATACAGGACAAAGTCAGAGACAGGAGATGGACTGATCTGAGTCAGTCAATGAGCATTTATTAAAAAACAACAAGATGGTAGTCTATAGTGGATGTGCAGGGGAGTAACGTGGAAGAAGGCAAGAAAGATATGCTGGGGCTAGGCTATCTGGCTAAATGCCAAGTACAGGAGTTTATTTTTGATCCTCAAGATAACAAGGAGCCACTATAGTTTATAGTTTACTATAGTATAGAGTGGTGAAATGGTCAGCCCTACAATTTAGCGAAATTGCTTTGGCAGCTGTGTGGAAGACAATGGATCTCGGAGCAGGAAGAGACTTGAGGCAGGAACACCAATTAAACAGCACTACATTCATCTAGAGGAGAAGTAATGAGAACTTAAACAAGGGTGGTGGCTCTGTGAGCAGAGAAGAGATATACAGTAGATCAGTAGATCAAGACTTGGAAACTGACTGGATATGGCAGCTATGTGGTGAAGCAGATAAGGGCAATGGATGTGGAGTCAGGAAGACCTGAGATCAAATTCAGCTTCAAACATCGACTAGTTGTGTAATACTAGGCAAGTCACTTAACCTCCATCTGCTTTAGTTTCCTCATCTGTAAAATAAGAGTAAATAATAGCAGCTACCTCCCAAGGTTGTTGGGGGAATGAAATAACATATGTGTGTGTGTGTGTGTGTGTGTGTGTGTGTGTGTGTATGTCTGTATAAAATGTGCTTTGCAAACTATTTTTACTGTTCAGTTGTATCCAACTTTTTGTGACCCTCATGGACCATACTGCCCATCAGGTTTTCTTGGCAAATATACTGGAGTGGTTTGCCATTTCCTTCTCTGGCTCATTTTACAGATGAGGAAACTGAGGTAAACAGGCCTAAGTGACTTGCCCAGGGTCATACAGCTAGTGTCTGAGGCCAGATTTGAACTCAGGTTTTCCTGACTCCAGCAAAGGCACTCTATCCACTGTACCACCTAGCCGCCCTTTGCAAACTTTAAAGTACTATATAAATTTTAGTTATTATAATAATTATTGTTGTTTTTGTTGTTGTAATATGTGGGATAAGAGTGGTATCTTCAGTAGAAATAAAGAAGTCTTAAGTTTGTTAGAGTCAGTCAATTAACATTTAGCAAGCCTAGGCCACGTGTCAAGAACTATGCTATATGCATTGGAGATACAAAAAAGGAAAAAGGCAATCCCTGCTCAAAGAGTTCATAGTCTAATGGAGGAGACAGCCACATACAAACAAGATAGATACAGGACAAATCAGAGGTAAACTATAGAAGCAAGGCACCAGAACCACGGGAAATTGGGAAAGGCTTCATGTAAAAAGTGGTATTTTAGCTGGGCCTTGACAGAAGCTAGAGAAGCAAGTAGGTAGAGAAGAGAAGAGAGTATGTTCCAAGAATAGGGGATAGTCAGTGAAAATGCATGGAGTACAGAGACAAAGCTTTTTATGTGTGGGATAGCAAGGAAACCAGTGTCAAAGAATCACAAAGTACATAAGGTGAAAGAAGACTGGAAAGGTAGGAAGGGGGCAAGATATGAAGGGTTTCAAAAGCTAAAGAATTTTATATTTGGTCCTGAAAGTCACAGGGAGTGACTGGATTTTATTGAACAGGGGGAAGGGGAGGGGTCAGACTTGAACTTTAGGAAAATCAATTTGACACCTGAGTGAAGGATGGACCACAGCAGGGAGGCACTTGAGGCAGGGAGACCAACCAGCAGGCTATTGAAATAGTCCAGGCATAAGTGATAGATATTTGCATCAGGGTGGTAGCAGTGTGAGAGGAGAAAAAGAGACCTATACAAGAGATGTTAAGAAGGTAAAATGGACATGGGTATGGGTTGATGATGACACCTAGGTTGTAAGCCTTATTGCCTAGGAGGATGGTGTAGGGAAGACTGAAGAGAGGAGAGTTTGGGAGGAAAGATATTAATTCAGTTTTGTACATGTAGAGTAGGCTTTAAGAGAAAGATAATGAATTGTTTTGGATATAATGAGTTTGAGGTCCTATAAGACATTCAGTTTAAAATGTACTATAGGCATTTGCTGATATGGGACAGTGCTCAGGAAAGAGATTAGGGCAACATATACATAATTACAAACTATCTCATGTGGTGACCTCATCATCTCCTATGGATCCCAGCTCCCAGTCATCTATGTTGATGAGGGGAGTCAGGAAGTCTATAGAGATAACTCTAGAGCCTTGGTGTATATTCACTATTAAGCTACATGGATGGAAGGACATTCCAGCAAATAAGACTGAAAAGAACTAGTCAAACGTATAGAAGGTGAACCAAGAGAGTGGTGTCAAGAAAACCCAAACAGGAGAAACATGAAAATCCACCCAGAAATAGAAGGTAGTCAATACTGTCCAATATTGCAGAAAGGTCAAGAAGGATCAGGACTAAGAAAAGGCCATTACATCTAGCAATGAGATGACTGGTGACTTTCAGGACACTCATTTCAGTTGAGGGATGGGTAGAAGCCAGATTGCAGAGGGTTTAAAAGAAAGTGAAAGGAGAAATAGAGGAAAGAAGCATAGACAGCTTTTTAAAGGAGTTTGGCTGCAAACAGAAGTAGGGATATAGGACAATAAGCTTATGGAGATGGTGGAATCTACTGAAGGTTTTGGGAGGTTTGGAGAGATTCGGATTTATGTATGTATAGGAAGCAGGGAAGGGATCGGTACATTGAGAGATCAACTGAAAGAAGAGGGTAAAAATCTGCCAGAGAAGACAGGAAGGGATGGTATCAAGGGTACACAGGGGAGGGCTGACATTGATAAAGGAAAGAGCCAAATCTTCATCAGAGACTGGAGTCAAGGAAGAAACAATTGGAGATGAGGTCAAGGGATTGTGAAACAAGGAGAAAGGAAGAAGAGGAAGCTCAAAGTGAAAGAATGAGGTAAGATTCTTAACTGTTGGGGAGGAGTGCTGTGGAAGATCTGAGGAGATAAGGTACTTAGAACAGTGTAGGTTGTAGGGAGCAATAGTGAATCAATTAGGATTAAGTAAAAGGACTGCCCACCCAGCTGAAATGAAGGTTTAGGTGAGATTAGATAACAAATGATAATGAAGTTTAAAACCTTAGTAACTGGAAGGATGGTAAGGCCCTCAAGAGAATGATTTATGCTTGAAAGAGGGTTGAGCTCAAGGAGAAAAACAATGAGTTCTGTTGTATAGAGATGTTGAACTTAAGATGTCTCTAAGACTTCCAGATGGAAAAGTCCTGCAGCCAGCTGATTCTGGGTGCCACGGTTTAGCAAGGATACCAATATGCTGGAAAATGTTAGTTATAAGATGGCAACCAGGATGGTGAAGGGCCTGAGTTCATGTTATGTAAGAACTGATCAAAGGAAGTGGGGATATTTAGCTTGGCTCAGGGGGGATATGACAGTTGTCTTCAAGTACCGGAAGGACTGATGTAGAGGAGTGATTTGCTTTGGCCCCAGAGGGCAAGACCAAAAGCAACAGGGAGAAACTGCAGAAGCAACTTTAAGCCTGACATCAAGAAAGGTTACTTAGGATCAGAATTATCCCTAAGTGAAATGAGCTTCCTTGCAAGGTGGAGGGCTCCCTTGGGCTTCAGGAAAAGATTGGATGACACTTTGTTGGATAGGTTATAATGGATATTCTTTTTTGGGTATGAGTTGGAATGGACAATTGCTAAGGTTCCTTCCAACTTTAATAGTTTTGTTTCTGTGGTTTTATCACAAAGAGGATATAAGCTTGTAACTTATTCCAATAATCTTAGAAAAATCAGACCAGCAACAGAACAGATTAACAATGTAAAGGCAGTGAATCTGACATATTCCCATCACACATGTTTTAATTTCCCTACTAAACTGTAAGTCCCATGAAGGCAAAAAAAACCTGTTTTCTTTCTTTTTGTATCTTCCCTGCACAATGCTGAAAATAAATGTTTGATGAGAAAAGTCATCATTCCCAAATCATACATAGGTATGTTAAATGAGTCCAATGATCAATTGAGTCAGGATAGCACTATCTAATCCCTTTCAAGCTCTCTAGCATAACTTCTAGTTCTTACATAAAGTAGCTTAAGAATGATAAGCTTGGAGGAATAATGGAACAACAAGAGGGTCCTGGGCAACTAAGAGAAGAAAAGGCACCAAATAGTGGGATGAGCATTCTGTAAGATTATTCACCTACTTCATGATATTTCTTTGGGTAGAATCAACACATGATTTAAAGAAGCCCTCATATATACCACAGCATTAATAGCAGCACTTTCTATAATATCAAAGAATTTGAAACAAAACAGGTGACCATCAACTGGAGAAATGGTTCAACAAGTTACAGTACATGAATATAATGTAATAAGATTGTGCCCTAAGAAATGATAAATATGATGAAGATGATGAAACACGGGAAGATTTGTATGAACTAATGTAAAGGAAATTAAGCAAAACCAGAAAAACAATAAACATAATCATGATGAAAATGTAAATGGAAAAAATGATAACAAGAAAATAATCAAAGCTGATAACTAGGAATTTATAATGACCAAGATTGGCTCCAAAGAAATACAAGAGAGCATCTGACCCTGCTTTCTCTGCAGAGGTGGAGGACTAAGGGTGAGGAATAAGGCATATAATATGTTGGTTAGTTTTAATCATTTGGGTTTTTTTTCTCTTTTTTATTCTATATAATAAAGGAGTGCTGTCTGGGAGGAGGAAAAGAAAGAGATATAGTTGCTATAACTACTAAAGATATCAATCACTTTTCTGAAGAAAAGATTTCTAGGCTATTCTCAGGCTTTATTTAGATTATCTTATAGTTGGCATAGTGGATAAGTACTGTACTTAAAGTCAGAAGACCTGAGTTCAAATCTGACTTCAGACACTTACTAGCTAGACACTGGGCAAGTCACTTTACCTCTATCAGCCTCAGTTTCCTCATCTGTAAAATAAAAGTAATAGCATCTACTATATAAGATTGTTGTTAGGATCAAATGAGATAATATAGGTTAAACACTTTGCAAACCATAAAGTACTATATATAAGCATCAGTTATTATAAGCTCATTTATAGGAGCTCTATTATATATATATAGATGTGTGGAAAAGCATCTTCACTAACAGAAAGCAACAACTTCATCCTAATGATTATTTTTGATTTGCAGTCAAATGGACACCTTGCTAGGGATAATCTTTCTAGGATTAATGTAGAAGCTTGTTCCAGAGCTGATTTAGAAATCAAAGGCTCTTAGTTAGGCTTTCTTTCCTAAAGAAAGGCTCAAAAATACTATTAGAAATCAAAAACATACTTCTGCCTTCATGTTATTCCTAATTTGGCTGGGTAGCAGGTTCCAAGGGAAAGTACAATTTCCCTTGACTGTCTGAATAATGTTCCAGCTTTTTTTTCTCCTGCTTTCTCATGACAGAAGAATAATTCAGTTCAAATCATAGTTGTAAAGTTTCACAGATTTAGAGCTATGGTGACATCAGAGGTCAACTAGTTCAACCCCTTCATTTTACAGATATGAAAAACTGAGAACAGAGAGGTTAAGTAACTTGCCTAAGATCACACAGGTGGTGAGAAGAACCAGAACTTAAATGTGGGTCCATTAACTCCAAACCTTATGTTCTTTTGCTTATTACATCAAGGGTAAAGATTTCAGCTATTCTTTTGAACATGTTCACCTAATTAACACTAATTAGTTGTTTGCTTTTTTTTTTAAACCCTGGTATTATCATAGGATTTACTTCAATGTTGCAAGGAACCATGATTGTACAGCCCTTTAGGGTTGCTCCCTTCACTAATGCAGATCACAGCCCTCCATGACCACAAAACAATTCTTCACCTGGTATCTAATCCTCCCCACCTTTAGCTAAGCTGGTGCTTGTACAACAGACAGAGAACCTTGCACCAGCATCTATTCAAAGCTTTTCCAACTTGGTAGTGTCTGACAGAACTTGTACTCTGAAAACCCACAATTTCTTCTGGGCCACAAAATGGTCCTGGGGAAAGGTTCTAGTGGCATATTGTGGTATAAAATATAGGGGAAAAAATTTAGATTTCTTAAAATGGATTAAATATTTAATAGAAGCCCCAAATTAGTTGAATATGTGTCTTACCTTATTTGTACCCATACCTTCTGTAAGAAATCATTTGTTTCACTAATAATTTAGGATTTTAAAAGTTTCATATTTAGACTAGAAAACTATCCAACGTGCCCTTACTCCCATCTTGGCCTGCTGAGACCATACCCATCCTCCAAGATCCAATTCAATACCATTTATGAAATATCTACTCTATACAGGGCCCCGTGCTCAGTGGTAGAGTTTCAAGGGCACAGTCTTATAATCTAATGAGGGAACGTAGCAGGTATACAAATGAGTATAATATGAAATAGAATCTGATAGAAGCAAAAAAGATAACCAGACAAATCTTGCAACAAAATCTGAGGAGGAAAAACTAAACCTACATTGGGCCTGGAAAGAAGACGAGGATTTCAAAAAGTTTGAGAGGAGAAAGAATGCCTGAATAAATAAATCCAAGGGGAGGGAAGAGACAAGATAAGACAGAAAAACAATGAATATTCAAGGAAGTCTGGCTTAAAAAGAGGCTAAGTGAAGGGAACACAGCAAGAGAAGGCTAGTAGGGTAGGCTGGAGGCCAACTGTTGAGGGCCTTGAATGCTGGGCTAAGCAATCAGGGAAGCTTGAGAATTTAAATGGACTTTTGAAGTACTCCAATCTAAGCTCCCACTCAATGTGGGAGTCTTTTCTATAGTATCTCTGACAGATAGATGATCACCCAGCCTCTATTGCCATCTTCATTGATTTTTATTTTAAGAAAATTTCATCTTTTGGGGTTTTTTTTAAGTTTCAATAGAAGCTTTTACAAAACAAAGTTTCAAGGTAATCCTTAATTTCATCTCTAAAAAGTAAGGTTTCCATGAAGCTGTTAATTTCACCATGAAGTTAAAAGGCACTAGCTGTCAGTCAGCTCTCTCACTCAGTTCTCCTCTGAAAAGAAAAACTGACAGATCACAGGAGCTTGCCTTTGTAAACCAATTCTGGAACTTTCATGCTTCTTATTTGTAAGGTTAAAGGTTAAATTGCTGACCTATGGCCTCCTGCTTAGCAGTCTTTCCCTTTTTCTGTAAAGCTTTATTTTGGGCCTGTATTTACATGGATTAGTCTCTTTTCACGCTAAGAAGGAATCTGTTCACAGCCAAAGCCTTAGTTCTGCTGGTACAAAAAGCAGCCACAATTATTCACCAGCAGACAATGACCATATTGTGGATTTACAAAAAACCCACCCCAGCCATAGAAAGATCTGTTCTTGCAGCACAAGACAATAGAAGAAAAATCTTATCAGCCATTCAAGAGAGAGCAAACAAAGCAGGCCTACTGTGAACTTGATGAAGATGTCAAACTCTTTTAAAATATACATATATATGTACATATATATACATATATATCTACAAAAGGGGGTTTTCTTGTAAATTGTCATGAGTGAGACTTTTTTTACAACTAGTCTCCCTTTCTGATTAAACAACAGCAATGCACTGACAGCCAAAGCAAGCGAGGGTCTATAGTCATTTTTTAAGAAGGGCTGCAAGTGTAAATATCTAAAACAAACAGAGCAAATGTGCCTCCTACAAATGACACGTAAGTAATTTCCAGGCTATGGCATCAAACTATAAGTGCTAGTAAGGACCTTAAAACATCTTAAAGTGAGAAAGAACACAGAATCTTAGAGCTAGAGAAAGGATCTTGGAGAATATGTTAGAACAAAGAACACAACATGGGGGATGGAAAAAACCTTAGAACATAGGATGTTAACCTGGACACGACCCCAGATAATCTAGTGCAAGATAGCAACTTTATCAATTCATTCAAATAGGTAATTTGTTCAGCAATTACCATTTCCAAAGCAACTGGAGAGAGAGCCTCAGCTTTTAATGTATGAATATCTAATATAGGAAAAGTTAGTTCAATGATTGAAGAACAGTATCTCTTGCAATCAGGAGCAATTTTCCTAGTATATTATTTAGGCTAATGTACTATCAATCTACTTACAGCAAGTTATGATCTGGTAGAATGTATAGGTAAAATCTAACTAAAATGAACTCGATGGAATAAGAAATGCTCTTTACTTAACAAGAACTTCGTAAATGTTGCTGAATTAAGTTAACACCAGCAACAGAAGCTAGCAGTAAAACCAAACTGAATACCTCCATGAATTCTTCTATTATTTTATAGAGAAAAGGCTTCAATTTAGAGTTCAAGGATGTCGTAAAATTATAAGGATTATGACAGGATCCACAGAAGTTATCATAGCATCTTAGAGCTAGAAGGGATCACATAGTCCAATTATTATATAAATGATGAAATTCACAACCAGAAAAATCAAGTAGCCTGCCCAAGTTCTCATCACAAAGAAAATAAGTGAAAGAGCCCAGATTCCAACAGGGGACTCTTGACAATAAATCCAGTGTTCTTTCCATTAAACCACGTTGCCACAGGAAATAAAACTTTTTCTTCTTGCAAAAGATTATCCTTATGAAATTGTGCAGCAATTTTTGGATTTTTACTATTGTTTGAAAAGGTTTCTATCCATATTGATCAAACCTACCCTCACTAGGCCAAAAAAAAAATTCATTTACTCAACAAACATTTATTAAAGAAATGTTACATTAAATAAATACAATGTGCTCCATGCAGGGAAACATACAAGTGAGACAAAATGTATACTCTCATGAAGCTGCTAGGTGGCAAAGTTGATAGACTACCAGACCTGGAATCAGGAAAACCTGAGTTTGAATCTCACCTCAATGTGTCTCAGCCTCAGTTTCCTCATCTAAAATGGAAATAATAATAGCACCTACCTCCCAGGGCTGTGATGATCAAATGAGATAATAAATAGAAAGCCTTTGCAAACTTGAAAGTCTATATAAAGCCTAGCTAGTAGTAGCTAGTTGGAAGTTTACAGGGGAAATTAGATACAGACACACAAATAAAATGAAATTTTGAAATTTTAACTGAAAAAGATGATTACAAAGTATGGTAAGACTAGATGAAGAGAGATAACTTGGGGGTGGAGGGTAGGGAGAGGGTTTGGATATACCTCCAGGGACAGCTTGTGGCATAGAAAAGAGCACCCTGGGCTTGGAATCAGGAAGACTTGCATTCAAATCCTGCCTCAGACAGTTAGTTACTAACTAGCTGTGTGACCTGGGACAAATCACTAACCTCTGTCTGCCTCCATTTCTTCAACTTTAAATTGGGATTAAAAACACCTACTTCACAGAGTTGTTGTGAGGATCAAACAAGATAATATTTGTAAAGCACTTAGCAAAACACCTGGCACATAGTAGAAGCTATATAAATCCTTCTCATTCCCTTCCCTTTATAGGGAGGAGTGACATTTAAACTGAGATTTGAAAGACAGGGAAGAGGTAACAGAAAGAGATGTCCTATACTTTCCACAACATCATCTGGACACAAAAGGAAAGAGAGACTGAGACAGAGAGAGAGAGAGCTGTATTTATATAGATATGTATTTGTAAACAGACAGACAGATAATTCTGGCAGAGAAAAATAATAAAAAATTTTAAATCCTAGAACTGGACAGAACTTTAGAGATTATCTAGTTTATTACCTCCTTCACTTAACAAATAAAGACACTAGAGCCCAGAAAGTGGAAATTAATTACCTCAAGTCACATTGTTCAGAAGTGGCCAGGATTTTCCCCAATCCCAATCCCAAAACTCCCAAACTAGTACTTTTTCCAGTACTAGGCTGAATAGCAGTTTATATTATTCAAAATGCTTTTACACGTGATCTCATTTGAGCCTCACAACAACTTATGATTTAAATAGGGCAGTAGTTTGCTTACTTTAAGGTATAAAATTTAGGACCTCCAGAGAAAATAGGGATGGTACTACACCAGCCAGAACATAAAAGTAGGAAGTACTTAAACTACTTACCAATTTCTAGTAGGAACCAGATTAGGGATACATGCTACATTCAGGGCCAATTCAAATGTAAATGCACTGCTTTCTTTCAAACAAAGATAAACTCCCTCAGAGTTAATAGTTTCCCTCTAAGAGATTCATCTCTCTTTTCAATTTAGTGGTATGTTTTGGAGAAAAGGAAGAAACACATGGTGAGGCTTAGAGTAAACCCTTTTAAATTCTTTGTCATAAAAGCAGTGGTATAAACTACATTTCCTTTACTAATCCTTCCAACACTTGTTAAATTCTAAGACCCTGACAACTTTGCCACTGCTATCACATTTACGTTTCTAACTTGAATTTTTATAAAATTATGGTTGAACAGAATCACGTTACTTACCATCTTCCCTGAGCACAAAGTGAAAATTTATTCTGCCTTCACAAACTGCTAAAAGACAAGATCCTTGGGGGGAAATATCTTTTGGCACATTTTGCAACAAAGAAAATCTCTTGAAGGTCCCTTTCAGTGCTAACATCCTAAGATTCTGAAATTACAAAAGAATGACCAAATGTCCTTTTTACCTAGAACTTCATTCCTCCATCCAGACTACAAAACACCATATATCCTTTGCTGTGTGGGACTGTGAACAAGTCATTTCTCACTGGAAGCTTTGGTTTCCTCATTCATATGATGGGGAATAACAGGGATGTTGTGAGGAAAACTGCAATTCAAAGCAGTTGTTATATAAAGGAACTAACCATTCAAGGGCCTGTCCCCACTAGTCAGGAATTGAGCACAGATGATAATTATTTATTCATTCAACAAGCATTTATTAAGCACCTACTATGTGCCAAACACTGTGCTAAACAGGTTCTAAGGATATAAAAATAAAAAACAAAACAAAACAAACCATGGGGAGAGGGGACAGACTCGGGAAGGAGACACAAATACGAACATGGATGAGCAAGTACAAAATATATACAAAGAAATGGAGTGGGGGTTGTTTAAAGCTAGAGGGAATCAGAACAAGCCTCCCAGAGCAGGGGAGATTTGTGCTGACCTTTATGCCCCAGAGGAGGGCAATCAGGATGGTGAAGCACACTGAGTGCCCATCACATGAAGATGATTTTAAGGAACTGGGAATGTTTAGCCAGGAGCTGAGAATATTCAGGGGAGCAAGACAGTTGTCTACAAGTATCTGAAGAATTGACATTTACGGGAGGGATTAGACTTGTTCTGTTTGGTCCCAAGTGCAAAGAGGCCAATTTAGGCTTCATATGTTTACAACTGGAGTTACTAGAAAATGGAACTGACTACCTTGAGAAGTGGTAGTCTAACAGAGACTAGAAATATCTGTCAGAGGGGAGAATCTTTTTGTGAATGGATTGGCCTAGATGGCCACTGAGGTCCCTTCCAGATCTTGAAATCAGTGAATCTTTAAAGAGTACTAAGGATTCCAAAAGGGGAAGATGAAGAGGGAATGAATTCCAGGTATAAGGACAGGCGATAGAATGTCAGGTATAAGGAACAGCAGGTAAACTAATATGGCTATAAATTAAAGAGTATATGAAAGAGAATAACATGAAATAAGTCTGGAATATAGATGAGAGCTAGGCTGTGAGGGACTTTAAATGCCAGAAGGGTTTGTATTTTATCTCAGATGCAACAAGGAAGCACTGCAGTTTCTTAAAGAGAGGCATGACATAGTCAGACCTATGTTTTAAGAATATCAACTTGGCATCTTTGTAGAAAATGGACTAAAAAGGGAGGGAAACTTGAGGCAAAGATATCAATTAAGAATTATTCCAATAGTCCAAGCAAGCAGTGGTGACATAGAGGGCCTGAACTAAAGTGATAGCCATAGGAGCAGCTTACAGGGAATGGATGCAAGAGATATTGTGCAAATCAAATGAGAAAATATTTGTAAAACATTTAGCAGAATGTCTGGCACACAGTAGGTGCTATATAAATGCTGATTCCCTTCTTTTTCCCTCCTTTTTCTTCCCCTTGCAGAAGCAAAACTGGCACGATTTGGCAACTGGTGGAGAGAGAAAGAAAACTTCAGGATGACTCCAAAGATGCAAACATGGACAACTGGAAAGATGGTGATACACTACAGAAATAGGTAGGTAGGAAAAGTGATAGATTTGAGGGGAGAGGCAGAGGGAAAAAAAGCATTCCTCAAGGACTTATCATGTGCCAGGTACTGCCCTAAGCACTAGGGATATAAATACCAGCAGGCAAAACAGGACCTTACATTCTAATGAGGGGGACAAAGCATGAGGAGAGCTGCAAAGAGAAAGGGGAGGGGGGAGGGAAGCTACCAGGTTCTGATGAAAAGGAGAGAAGGACGAGGGCTGGACTGCAGCCAACATGGTATCAAGAGGGTTGCAGTATGGTAGGGGACAAAACAAGGTGAAAATTCACTTATTAGAACCCAACTTCCCTGGGGCAAAATACAAGGCTCTAGTGAGAAGGAGATGAAGATGATGGCCAAAGGGCAGGCAGCAAGGTCTGGAAATAGCCAGGACAGATAATAAGTTCCAATTATTATTATCATAATTTTCACACATTTACAAATAAGGAAAATGAAGGTCAGAGAGGTGAAGTGATTTGCAGAGTCAATATTCAGATCCAGTGCATAGGCCAACACATCCAATGCACTAGATGCATTTAACCTTGGAGGCAAGGTTTCAGTGCTCACTGCTGCTGCCTTCACTGTCCAGAAAACTAGAGTCTGAGCTATGTATATAACACAGGAGCAGGTGGGGAGAGAACTGAAGGGTCATCTGATCTAGAATGAGTGCTTTCCTTCATTTTATAAATGAACAAATTGAAACCCAAACGCTAAACCATGTTTTTATAATTCACATTCCACAGTGTAGTATTTGAGAGTGTTGTCCCTGGAGCGAGGAAGACTGGATAAAAGTCTTACCTCTGACATATACTCGTTGTGCAACCATAAGTTGTTTACTATTTGAATCCCAGGCAACACTCTAAGACTATTATAATTAATAAATTATAGTTATATCTGCATTTGGTGGCAAGAGTCTTCACACCAGGAACTACCTAAATAAATGAAATCAGAAATTTGGACTATAAAAAAATTCACATTCACAAATGCAAGGCAATGATTTCCAAACTATGAATTCATGGATTGTGATGCATTATTATTGTATTTGTGCTTAACAATAATAGAGGAGGCTGTGAGAAGAGGTTGGAAGTATCTCATGAATACTTTACAGGTGCCTATCCTAGAAAACTTTTAAATTAGATAATTAAGATTAAAAAAATGGGAGAACATCTTTTAGACAGATGCAATTCCAGGAACTAGAAATGCATATGCAAATTAGAGTGTATTTTTTTTTCATAAATGTGGATGAAGGGAGAGTTTATCTAGCTTGTCAAAGAAATTAATATAAGGATTTCTTGTGGATGTCCAGTTGTCAGGTATGAAGGAGACAAAAGGGATTCTTGTGAAGATTTGTACTAAATGATCTCTGGGGTCCTGTCCATCTCTGAGATTCAGTGACCAAGGGATCCCTTCAAGCACAAAATCCTATTAACCTACTCATATTTACTAAACTGCTGTGACCCTGGGTAAGTCCTGTTACCTCTGTGAGCCTGAATTTCTCATCTATCAAATAGAGATAAAAACACTTGTGCCACCTACCTTTGCAGTCATAATAATTAAAGCACTAGGGGTTTTTAATCTTTTTTGTATCACGTACCCCTTTAACAGGCTGGGGAAGCTTATGGACCCTTACTCAGAATAATGTGCTTGCTGACTATATTTATAATTAAAGGAAATACTATATTTCAGTTATAGGTTAGTGAAGATAAAGATGTAATTTTTCCCCCTAAGTTCACGGGCCTCTTAAATCTATCCATGTGGCACCTTGGTGTGAGGGGAGGGGGTCTATGGCCCCTGGGTTAAAAATCTCTGTTCTACAGGCTGACTTCAGAGAAACCTGGAAAGACTTATATGGTCTGATGCTGAGTGAAGTGAGCAGAACCAAGGGGACTTTGTACACAATAACAGCCACGTTATGCAATGACTAAGATTGTTAAACTGAACCCTTCTCAGCATTATGAGGATCTAAGACATCTCCAGAGGCCTCGGGATGGAAAATGCTGTCCACATCCAAAGAAAGAACTATGGAAGTTGAATCGCTATCACTTACTTTTACCTTCTGTTGAGTTTTGTTTCATCTTTCTGATGGTTCCTCCTATTGGTTTTAATTTTCACTTACAACTTCACTAATGTTAAAATATGTTTAATGGTTATGTAAATGTAAAGCCTATATCAGACTGTGCGCCATCTTGGGGATGGTGGGGGGGAGGGGGAGAAAAATTTTCAACTCAAAAGCATATGGAAGTGACTGTTTATAAATCAAAATAAAAAAGGAAAAAAAATCTCTGTTCTAAACCTTTAAGTGATAAACATAAATGTGAACTACTATTGTTGGTTCTAATTCTGCTTTCTACAGCCAAGCAAAGTCTCTCTTTACCGTACGACAATCCTTCAGGTATTTGAAGACAGTTAGCATGCTCTCCCCCCTCAAGTCTTCTAGTGTCAAGATTACATATCCCCCGTTTCTTCAAATGATGTTTATACAACATGATTTCCCTGACATCTTGGTATTATTAACCATGTTTTGCTATATTCCAATTCTTTAAAACCTGGTAATTCATGCATAATAATTTATAGTTAACCAGGCTACCTAGTTCCTAGACCATGTCAGATAAACAAGAGTTTACTACAGGAAAAAATATTCAATATCTCTAGTTAGCAAGCTGGTATCTTTTTTGAGGAAGGGGAGGGAAGAGAAAAGGAAGAGATAATCCCTATTTGAACTAAACTCTGGAATTTGTTAATTACCAAAATGACTCTTGAAGTTGCATAATGCCAAGACTTATCACAGAGTTGATGAAAAGCCAAGTAGAGCTCACAGAAATAATTTTTAATAAACAGCCATCCTCAAAGAACTTCAAAATATAACATTTGAAATTTGCACTGATTGTAATTTTTCCTCAAATGCAAAAATCAAAAATATTATCACAGAAAGCACTCTGGACTTTGGAGCCAGGAAACGTGAATTGAATCCTGACTCTAACATTGTTTTAGCTGTGACCTTGAGGCAAGTCACTTTACGTCTTAAAGCTTCAATTTCCCTCTCTGAGAAACAGGACGATAATACTTACTCTACCTACTTCACAATATTGCTGTAAGAAAAATGTTTTACAAACCTTAAAGCACTATATAAATGTGAGCTATTATTAGTTCCATTATGTATTTGAGGAAACTGAGGCTCAGAGGTGTATAGTGACTTGGCCACAGTCATATGACTAAGAAGTGGCAGAGCCAGGACCAAGGTCTCCTTCCTCTTGCACTGTTTCCCTTACACCAACACACACAGAGGCACAAGTTAGAAAGGGAAGTTAACCATATTAAATGATAGTCAGTCCAAAAATTGTGACTTGCCTGAGCAATAAGCCAATCTAAGAAGATGAAGTTTAACAGGAATAAACACAGAGCTCTACACAGGTTCAAATAAATAAAATTCAAAAGTACATGATAGAAAAAGCAGGGTTAAACAACAGTTTAATATTGCAAAAGGAGTCAAAGGACCTGGGTTTCAGTACTCGCTTTGCTGCTTACTATCTTACCTATCTTAAGCAAATCACTTAAAATCCCTGGCCTCACTCTCCTTATCAGTAAAATGAGGGGACTGGATACCCCTTAGGTCTACCTAAGCTACCACTGTAGCTCTAAAGCTATGATCTTATGATGGATGTATCAAGGACCTGGGTTTGAGGCCTCACTTGGCTGGTTACTAAAACTTTCAGGTTTTTTTTTTCCAGTGACCAAAAGAAAAAAAAACTGAAAGTTTTAGTGAACTGTAACCTTAATAAGAATCAAAAGGGTGACATGGAAGCTTTGAAAAAAAAAAAAAGTAATGCTATCCAAAGTGGCACTGAGACCTTATGTCTTGAACAAGGGAGGTGACAGTCCTGTTGTGTGGCATATGCTGGTCAGTCCAAATCTGGAATATTGTGCTCAGAACTCGGTACTTTATTTTTATGGAGAACACTGACAGGAGGATGGGCCAGAATGGTGAATGGGCCATTTGAGAATCTACTAAAGAAACTGATGATATTTAGAAGAGAAGATGTCTTAGAAAAAAAGGTTTAGTGGGGTACATGATTGCTGTCTTCAAGTATCTGAAAGGCTGCTATATGGAAGAAATGAATTCAGACTTGTTCTGCTGGCCCCAAAAGGCAAAAACCTGGCAGGAATGATGGGTAGAACTTGAAGAAAAAATATATGGATCCATATAATAAAAAAAAGTCCAAATACTCAGAGCTATCTAAAAATGGGACAATACCACAGAGGTCAAAGCTATCAAGGAAGACGCAATACCTACCAAAATATTCATAGCAGCACCTTCTGTGATAGCAAAAAACTGAAAACAAAACTTCTACTTAATGAAAAATGACTAAAATCTAAGGTTTATGAGCATTTTAGAGTCATATATACTTACCATGCAGTAAGAAATAACAAATATTAAGAATTAAAAAAAAAACTTTAGGTAAAATTTGTAATGAACTGATGCAAGATGAAATAAACAGAACAAGGAGAATCAGATACACAATGACTAGAATACAGTAATTTCAAAGAACACTAAAAGGAAGCTAAACTCTGAGGAAGGAGGAATACAGGTGCAGAGTATTACCTATACGGTCAAACTCCATGACTGTATTGATATTTTTCTGTTATAAGAGAGGTTTCAGCGCTGGTTGTGGAAGGAGGGTATGCGTGGTATATACAGAATTGACTGTGATTTTTTTTTTAAAGGCAGTGACAAAATATTTTTAGATATATAGGCAGGTGGAAAGATAAATGTGGAATGTTGTGTTGCTCAGTTCTGTCTGATTCTTCATGACCCCATGGACCATAGCACACCAGGCCCTTCTATCTTCCACTATCCCTAGAAGTCTGGCCAAGCTGATGTTTGTTAGTTATTTCCATGATCATGTCTATCCATCTCAGCCTCTGCCTTCCCCTCTTACTTCCGCCTTCAAACTTTCCCAACATTAGAGTCTTTTCTAATGTGTCCTGTCTTCTTATTATGTGGCCAAAGTATTTAAGCTTCAGCTTCAGTATCTGACCCTCCAGCGAACAGCCTGAACTAACTTCTTTAAGTATTGATTGATTTGATCTCCTTGCTATTGAGGGACTCTCAAGTCTTCTCCAGCACCACAATTTGAAAGCATTGATTCTTTCTGGCCCTCAATTTTCTTTATATTGCAACTCTCACAGCCACACATTGCTACTGCAAAAGCCGTAGCTTTAACTATACAGACATTTGTCAGCAAGGTGATATATCTCTGCTTTTTAATATGCTGTCCAGATTTGCCATGGCTTTCCTTCCAAGGAGCAAGTGTCTTTTAATTTCATGGCTGCAGTCACTGTCTGTAGTGATCTTGGTGCCCAAGAATATAAAATCTGACACTGCTTCCATTTCTTCTCCCTCTATTTACCAGAAAGTGACGGGACCAGTTGACAAGATCTTAGTTTTTTTGCTGTTAAGCTTCAAGCCAGCTTTTCCATTCTCCTCTCTCACCCTCGCCAAACAGCCTCTTGATTCTTCTTTACTTTCTGCCATCAGAGAAGTACTGTCTGCATATCTTAGATTGCTGATATTTCTCCTGGTAACCTCAATTCTAGCTTTTGATTTTACATGATGTACTTTGCAGATAAGTTAAATAAGGTAACAATATACAGCCTTGTCATTTTCCTTTTCCAGTCTTAAACCAATCAGTTGTTCTATGTTCAGTCCTAATTGTTGTTTCTTAGCCCACATAGAATTCTGTTCCTCAAGAGACAAGCAAGATGATCTGGCACTCCCATCTCTTTGAGAACTTACTACATTTTGTTGTGATCCATAAAGCCCAAGCCTTAGTGTAGTCAATGAAGCAGAAGTAAATGTTTCTTTAGAATTCCCTTGCTTTCTCCATAATCTAGTGAATGTTGGCAATTTGGTCTCTAATTCCGCCACCTCTTCGAAAACCAGCCTGCTTTTCTGGTAATTCTCAGTATTGCTGAATTCTCGCTTGCAAAATCTTAAGCATAACCTTGTTAGTGTGTGAAATAAGCTCAATTTGTTGGTAATTTGAACATTCCTTAACATTGCCCTTCTTGAGGATTGGGATACAAACTGATATTTTCCAATACAGTAGCCACTGTTGTGTTTTTCAAATTTGTAGGCATATTGAGTATAGTACTTTAGCAGCATCACCTTTTAGGGAGTTTAAAAATTATGAACAGACCTAACCATTCTGGAGAGCAACTTGGAACTCTGCCCAAAGGGCCAGAAAACTGTACATACCCTTTGACCTAAAAATACCACTACTGGTCTGTACCCCAAAGAGATCAGAGAAAAAGGAAAAGGACCTATATGTACAAAAATATTTATAACAGCTCTTTTGAGGTGGCAAAGAATTGGAAATTGAGGGAACACCTATCAATTGGGGAACAGTTGAACAAGTTGTGTGATATGATTATGATAAAACAGTATTGTGCTATAAGAAATGGCAAGCAAGATGCTTTCAGACACACCTTGAAAGATTTACATGAACTGATGCAAAGTGAAATGAGCAGAACCAGAAGAACACCATACAAAGTAACACCAATATTGCAACTGTGGATGACAGTTATTCTCAGAAGTACAATGATCTAACACAATTCCAAAGGACTCATGATGAAAAATGCAACCCACCTCCAGAAAAAGAACTGATAGAGTCTAAATACAGATTGAAGCATACTTTTTTAACTTTCTTTACTATTCTTGAGATTTTTTGGTATGAGGTTCTTGGGAGTTTTTGTTGTTTTTTTGTTGTTGTCTTTTTGTAACATAGTTAGTATGGAAATGTTTTGCATGACTGCATATGTATAATCTATACCAAATTGCCTGACCTCTCAAGGAGTGAGGAGGGGAGGAAGAGAAAGAATTTGGAACTCAGATTTTTAAAAAAACAAATGTTAAAAGTCTATGTTTACATGTAATTGAGAAAAATAATAATTTTTTAAAAAATTTTAAATAAAGAAGGGATTCTCCTTCAGGTATGGATTGGAATAAATGGTTTTCTGAAGTCCCTTCCAATGCTCGGATTCTATAATTCCTTGGCTCACATTTCCATAATGGTTTAAGGCTTACAAAAGCCTTTCCTTATAGTCTCCCTTTGAGGTAGATATAATAGGAATTTGATAAATTTACATATAGCAATCTTATGGATAAGACTCCACAAGTAGTGTGACCCTGCAAGAGATGGGTATGATGCAGATTGTGAACAACATCTCAAAGACAGAAATGCATCTTCACCTCATCACACTTACTGCCTTATTAAATCTCACTGGGTTCAAAAGTAATCTAATGGTTATGAATGGGAATTACTTCAAAAAGAACTTAAAATGCAAAAATCTCTTTTGTTAATTAGCTCTAAGCCCCCACTACTCGTTTTTAGAACCAGAGAGACCTCTTTTCACTTATGCCTCTTCTCTTTTCTCAGTCTCAACCCCCAAACTCATAATCTTCAGAGGTGCAGAACTCGTGGCCTCAAAGCCACATGTGGCCTTCTAGGTCCTCAAATGGGGCCCTTTGACCAAATCCAAACTTCACAGAACAAATCCCCTTAATAAAAAGATTTGTTCCATAAAACTCGAACTGAGTGAAAAAGGCCACACCCAAGGACCTAAGCCACATGTGGCCTGGAGCCTACAGGTTCTCCACCTCGGAAGACAAATATCAATACTTCTAACCATAACAGTAACAAATAATACAGACATACTTAGATAATGACACAATATGTCATATGTGAGGATGGTGACAACCTGTCACCTTAGTACTCTGGAAAAAAAAAAGCAAGAGAAAGATGTTGACTAGAATTCTCTCATCAATGGCTACAACTACCAGCTCCTCCAAAACACTGGAACAATAGTTCAACAATCCAATTCCTTTCACAAATGTCAGTTAACTGTTCATCTCTCCTCACAACATAACAGTAAAATTCACCTCGGAATGGCAGTTAAAGGTCTCAGTTCCCCCTCATGAATTCTCCTCAGAATGTCTCTCATGCAAAATGTCTTTGCCATAGAGTCTTTCTCTAAAGGCAGTTAATTCACCTTAGTGTCACTAAACTGTCTCTCACACTCTCAGAGATGACAGTTAGCTCTCCAAGTCCTTCACAGATTTATTTTCCAGTGACAGTTAACTATCCAAATCCCCTCAGGAAAAAAGTTCTGTTAGCTCTCTTTCATACTGGCCCCACACAGAGTCCTTCAAAGATGACAATTAACTGTCAAAATCCTCTGTTTTGGAGGAGGAGTCAAGATGGCTGCCAAGGAAAGCCAGGAAGTTGCCTGAGCTCTCACCAATTTCCCTTGGAAACAATGTTAAATCAAGCTTCTAAATGGCTGGTACAAACCTACAAAAACATGGGGTGAAGTAATTTCCGAAAGAAAACTTAGGACTTCAAGAAAGGTCTGTCTCATTTGAGTAAAAGGGAAGCACGGCTCAGCACAGATGGTATCTGGGCAAGCCAGCGGGAGGCTCTTAGCCACAGAACAGATCAAAAACTGAGGGCCCTTGGTCTTGGATCAGCATGCTAGTGGCACAGCAGGTCAGCTGTGAGGTCTCCAGCCCGCAGAAGACAAACTGCCAGCCCAGGAACCCCTGGCACAACAAGCAAGAGGCTGGGCCACGCCAATGCAGTGCACAAGCCTCCTGCACCCGAGGCCCCCAGCATAGAAAGCTTGGGATGGTGCCCCCTGTGTCCCAGGAGCAGAGGTCAACTTTACAAAAGTCATGAAATAGGTTAAACTTGAGTAAAAACAAAAAAAAGAGACAGAATACAGCCCTAATCATAGAAAGCTACTACGGTGACAGAGAAGATCAAAATAAAATGCAAACTCAGAAGAGGACAACAATATCAAAATGCCTACATGTAAAGCCTCAAAGGAGAAGATGAATTGGTCTCAAACCCAAAAGAGCTCAAAAAGGATTGTAAAAATCAAATAGGAGAGGTAGAAGAAAAACTGGAAAAAGAAATGAGAGTTATACAAGATAAAGCCAACAGCTTGGAAAAGGAAGGACAAAAACTGACTGAAGAAAACAATACCTTAAAAAAATATAATTGGCGAAATCGGAAAAAAGAATCCATGAAAGAAAACAACTCCTTTAAAAGTAGAACTGAACAAATGGAAAAGGAGGTACAAAAGCTAACTGAAGAAAATAATTCCTTAAAAATTAGAATTGGGCAAGTAGAAGCTAATGACTCTATGAGACATCAAGAATCAGTCAAACAAAATAGAAAGAATGAAAAAATAGAAGAAAATATAAAATAACTGTTTGGAAAAACAACTGACCTGGAAGAAACATCCAGGAGAAATAATTTAAAAATACAGGACTATCTGAAAGCCATGATCAAAAAAAGAGCCTGGACAGCATCTTTCAAGAAATTATCAAGGAAAATCACCCTGATATCCTAGAACCAGAAGGTAAAATAGTCATTGAAAGAATCCACCTTCAAAGAGATCCCAAAATGAAAACTCCAAGGAATATTGTAGCCAAATTCCAGAATTATCAGGTCACAGAGAAAATACTACAAGTTGCAGAAAGAAGCAATTCAAATATCAAGGAGCCATTGTAAGGATTATACAGGACTTAGCAGCTTCTATATTAAAGGACTGGAGGGCTTGGAATATATTCCAGAAGGCAAAGGAGCTTGAATTACAACCAAGAATTAACTACCCAACAAAACTGAGCACAATCTTTTTTTTTCAGTCCTTTTACATATCATCATTTATTCATTCATTTGTTTATTTGTTTGTTTTATTTTGTTTTTTTACCTTCTTTATTTTTACTTTTTAATGTGATATAATTTATTTTTTTTGATATACATTTATTTATTTTTAGTTTTCAACATTTACTTCCACAAGATTTTGAGTTCCAAATTTTCACCCCATCTCCCCTCCCCCCACCCCAAAATGGTATGCATTCTGAATACCTACCCTTTCCCCTAGTCTGCCCTCTTTTCTACCTCTGCCCCACCTTCTCTTATCCCCTTCCCCTTCTGTTTTCCTGTAGGGCAGGATAGACTTCTGTACCCCATTTCCTGTATTTCTTATTTCCCAGTTGCATGTGAAAACATTTTTTTAAACATGTGTTTTCAAAACTTTGGGTTCCATATTTTCTCCCTTCCTCCCTTCCCACCCACCCGCATTGAAAAGGCAAGCAACTCAATATAGGTTATGCATGTGCAGTTACACAAAACACTTCCATAGTAGACATATTGTGAAAAACTAACTCTATTTCCCTTAATCCTCTCCTGCCCCCCCATTTATTCTATTCTTTCTTTTGACCCTGTCCCTCCTCAGAAGTATTTGCTTCTGATTACCCCTTTCCCAATCTGCCCTCCTCTCTATCATCCCCTGCTCTCTTGTCCCTTTCCCCCTATTTTCCTGTAGGGTAAGACAGATTTCCTACCCAATTGAATGTGTATGTTATTCCCTCCTTAAGCCAAATCTATGAGAATAAGATTCACTCATTCCCTCTCACCTTCCCCCATTTCCCCTCCACTGTAAGAGCCTTTTCTTTTCTGTTTTTTTTTGTGAGATAATTTACCCCATTCTACCTCTCCCTTTCTTCTTCTCCTAGTATAATCCTCTCTCATCCCTTAATTTTATTCTCCAGATATGACCCCTTAATCTTCAACTCACCCTGTGCCTCTATCTATCTATCTATCTATCTATCTATCTATCTATCTATCTATCTATCTATATACATACATACATATATTTTTTCCCTCCAACTACCCTAATACTGACAAAGGTCTCATGAGTTATAAATATCATCTTTCCATGCAGGAATGTAAACAGTTCAACCTTAATAAGTCTCTTATGATTTCTCTTTCCTGTTTACCTCTTCATGTTCCACTTGAGTCTTGTATTTGAAAGTCAAATTTTCTATTCAGCTCTGGTCTTTTCATCAAGAATGCTTGAAAGTCCTCTATTTCACTGAATGACCATTTTTTCCCCTGAAGGATTATACTCAGTTTTGCTGGGTAGGTGATTCTTGGTTGTAATCCTATCTCCTTTGCCCTCCTGAATATTATATTCCATGCCTGCGGTCCTTTAATGTAGAAGCTGCTAAATCTTGTGTTATCCTGATTGTGTTTCCACAATACTTGAATTGTTTCTTTCTGGCAGCTTGTAATATTTTCTCCTTGACCTGGGAACTCTGGAATTTGGCTATAATATTCCTAGGAGTTTTCCTTTGGGGATCTCTTTCAGGAGGAGATCTGTGGATTCTTTCAATTTCTATTTTGCCCTCTGGTTCTAAAATATCAGGGCAGTTTTCCTTGATAATTTCTTGAAAGATGATGTCTAGGCTCTTTTTTTGATCATGGCTTTCAGATAGTCCAATAATTTTTAAATTCTCTCTCCTGGATCTATTTTCCAGGTCAGTTGTTTTTCCAATGAGATATTTCACATTGTCTTCTATTTTTCATTCTTTTGGATTTGTTTTACAGTGTCTTGATTTCTCATAAAGTCACTATCTTCCAATTGCTCTATTCTAATTTTTAAGGAAGTATTTTCTTCAGTAATCTTTTGGACTTCCTTTTCCATTTGGCCAATTTTTCTTTTTAGGGCATTCTTCTCCTCATTGGCTTTTTGGACCTCTTTTGCCATTTGGGTTAGGCTATTTTTTAAGGTGTTATTTTCTTCAGTATTTTTTGGGTCTCCTTTAGCAAGCTGTTGACTTGTTTTTCATGATTTTCTTGCATCACTCTCATTTCTCTTCCCAGTTTTTCCTCTACTTCTCTTACTTGCTTCTCAAAATCCCTTTTGAGCTCTTCCAAGGCCTGGGACTGATTCATATTTTTCTTGGAGGCTTTGGATGTAGGAGCTTTGACTTTGTTGTCTTCTTCTGGTTGTATGTTTTGATCTTCTTTGTCACCAAAGTAAGATAATATAGTCTGACTCTTTTTGCACTGCTTGCTCATGATCCCAGCCAATTACTTGAGTTTTAAACTCTTTGTTAAGGTAATACTCTGCTTCCAATGTGGAGAATGTACTGTCCCAAGCTTCAGGGGTTTGTACAGCTGTTTTCAGAGATACTTATAGGGACCTGTAAATTTTCAGTTCTTGCAAGGTGGTATGATATGGGGTGAGGTGTTTACTCCTTTCCTGGCCTGTGCTGTGGTCTATTAGTGACAACAAGGACTCCTTTCTGTGCTAGAACTGTGAGGAAGGTTTCCTCTCCATTGCCACTACAAGCTCTACCATGCCAGAACTCTTACTCACCCCAGGACCACCAACCAGAACTGTGACCCAGATCCAAGCACAGGCAAAGCAAGAGATTCCTGCCTCAGCACTGGCAAAGAGGTCCCTGCAATCCCCCTCTGATCAGCCACTTGATTCCCCCTCAGTCTGTGGGCTGGAAGCTCAGGATGCAGCCATCACCCCGGGGCCTGCGCTCTGCGCTCTGCACTCTGGAACTGGCTCTGAGACCTAGCTCCTCTCTCAGCACCACAGAAACAGACTTTTCCCATTGACCTTCTGAGTCTTTGGCATTTGTGGATTGAGGAGTCTGGAAACCACCACAGCTGCATGCAATTCAGTCCTCTGAGGCCTGCTCCAGGTCCACTACAGCCTGTGCGCCCATGCGGCACTGCACTCCACTCCCAGCCCGATGAGATATACCTTTCCAATTAATTATCCAGGTTGTCTTGGGCTGGAAATTTGCTTCACTCTGTCTTTTTGTGGGTTCTGCTGCGTTAGAATTTGTTTTATAGGTATTTTGAGGGGTTTGGGGGAGAGCTGATGCAAGTCACTGCTTTCACTCCGCCATCTTGGCTCCGCCTCCCAAGCACAATCTTTCACGGGAAAAGATGGACATTCAATGAAATAGGAAACTTTCAAACTTTCCTGATGAAAAGACCAGAGCCGAACAGAAAATTTAATCTTCAAATACAAGACTCAAGAGAAGCATAAAAAGGTAAATAGGAAAGAAAAAACATTTCTATTTCTATTTTCTATTCTATAAATATTCAACAAGGTTGTTACATTCCTTCACAGGAAGATGACACTTGTAACTCTTGAGAATTGTATCCCTATTAGAGCAGTTAGAAGTTACATAGTCGGAAGGTGTGGGTATGAGTTGACTCTGATGTGATGATATAAAAAAAATTAAGAGGCAACAAAAAGGATTGTACTGGGAGAAGAGGAAAGGGGGTGGCAGAATAGGGTAAATTATATCACATGAAGTGGCACAGTAAAGGGAAAGAAGAGAGGGGGTGAATACTCTTTGAAACTTTCCCTCATCGTATTTGGCTCAAAGAAGGAATAACATATACACAATAGGGTATAGAAATTTATCTTACCCCACAGGGAAGTAGGAGGGGAAAGGGGAAAGAAAGGGGGGGGTGCTGATAGAAGGGAGGGCAGATTGAGGGAAGTGTGGTCAGAAATAAAACACTGGTGAGGAGGAACAGGGTGAAAGGAGAGAGAAAAGTATAAACAGGGAAAAATAGGATGGAGGGAAACACAAAGTGAGTAATCACAACTGTGAATGTGAATGGGATGAACTCTTTCATAAAACAGAAGCAGAAAACAGAGTGGATTAAAAAGAAGAAACACATTTGAAGCAGAGAGATACACATGGAGTAAAGGTAAAAGGCTGGAGCAGAATATATTATACTTCAGCTGAAGTTAAAAAAAAAAAGCAGGGGTAGCAATCCTCATCTCACACAAAGCAAAGCAAGAAGAGATCTAATTTAAAAAGATAAGGAAGGAAACTAATCTTGCTGAAAGGTACCATAAACAATGAAGCAATATCAATATTAAACATATATGCAACAAGTGGTATAGCACCCAGATTCATAGAGGAGAAGTTAAGTGAGTTAGAGGAAGAAATAGAACACAAAACTATACTAGTGGAGGACCTCAACCTCCCCTTCTCAGAGCTAGATTAAATCTAACCACAAAACAAACAAGAAAGAAATTAAGGAAGTGAATAGAATTTTAGAAAAATTAGATATGACAGTCCTATGGAAAAAACTGAAAGATGATAGAAAAGAACATACCATTTTCTTAGCAGTACACAGCACTACACAAGAACTGGCCACATAAGGCATAAAAACTTTACAATCAAATGCTGATGCAGACATATTGATTGCATCCTTTTTATATCATAATGTGATAGGAAACCAAATAATTTAAACCTAAAGAATGGGGGGGGTGGCTAGGTGGTGCAGTGGATAGAGTACCGGCCTTGGATTCAGGAGAACCTGAGTTCAAATCCAACCTCAGACACATAACACTTACTAGCTGTGTGACCCTGGGCAAGTCACTTAACCCCACTGCCTATACCCCCCCCCAAAAAAAAAAGAATGAGTGGGTCAAACAACAAATCACAAAAACAATCACTAATTTCATCAAAGAGAATGACAATAATGAGACAACATACCAATATTTATGGGAGACAGCCAAAGCACAATTCTTAGGGGAAATTTTACATCTCTAAATGTTTATATGAACAAAATAGAGAAAGAATAGATCAATGAATTGGGCATGAAACTTAAAAAACCTTGAAAAAGAACAAATTAAAAACCCCCAATTAAACACCAAAGTAGAAATTCTAAAAATCAAAGGAAAGATTAATAAAATTGAAAGTAAAAAAAAAACTATTGAACTAATAAAACTAAGAGCCGGTTTCATGAAAAAAAAACAATAAAATAGATAAACCTTTGGTTAATTTGATTAAAAAAAACCAAATTACCAGTATCAAAAATGAAAAGGGTGAATTCACCACCAATGAAGAAAAAAATTAAAGCAATAATTAAGAGCTATTTTGTCCAACTGTATGCCAATAAATCTGACAATCTAAGTGAAATAGATGAATATTTACAAAACTATAAATTGCCTTGATTAACAGAAGAGGAAATAAAATACATAAATAACCCTATTTTCAAAAAATAAATTGAACAAGCCACCAGTGAACTCCCTAAGAAAAAAATCTCGAGAACCAGATGGATTTTCAAGTGATTTCTACCAAGCATTTAAAGAACAATTAATTCTGATACCATATAAACTATTTGGGCAAAAGGTGAAGGAGTCCTACCAAATTCCTTTTATGACACAAATATGGTGCTGATACCTAAACCAGAAAGAGCCAAAGCAGAGAAAGAAAATTATAGACCAATTTCCCTAATGAATATTGATGCAAAATTTTTAAATAAAACATTAGCAAGGAGATTACAGCAATTTACCAGCAGGATAATACACTATGACCAGGTAGGATTTACACCAGGAATGCAGGGCTGGTTCAATATTAGGAAAACTGTCAGCATAACTGACAGTCAATAACAAAACTAAAAGAAATCATATGATTAGCCCAATAGATGCAAAAAAACCTTTTGACAAAATACAGCACCCATTCCTATTAAAAACACTAGAGAGCATAGGAATAAAAGGAGTTTTCCTTAAAATGATACACAGCTAGTATCAGAGGCAAAATTCAAACCCAAGTCACTCATCCCTAATTCCAGTACTGTTCCCAAAACATCAGGCTTCCCCTAGACAATCCTACCTAAACAAAAAAAAAATAGAAAAGAAACATTTTGAATCTAAAAGTAGTTTGGACGAGAATGAGCATACTGATTTGTAAATTTAACAAAATAGGGGTCAGACTTCAGAAAAACCTGGAAAGACGTGTATGGTCTAATGCTGAGTAAAGTGAGTAGAACCAAGAGAACGTTGTACACAATATCAGCCACATTGTGCAATGACCAATATTGATAAACTTAACCCTTCCCAGCAATTCAAGGATCTAAGATATCTTGAGAGGCCTCGTGATGGAAAATGCTATCCACATCCAAAGAAAGAACTATGGAGGTTGAATTGCTATTTTTTTTTCTCTTCTGTTGAGTTTTGTTTCCTCTTTCTGATGGCTTCTCCTATTGGTTTTAATTTTTACTTACAACATCACTAATGTGAAAATATGTTCAATAAGAATGTAAATGTATAGCCTATATCAGATTGTGTGCCATCTTGGGGAGGATGGTAGGGAGGAAAGGGGAGAAAAATTTTAAACTCAAAAGCATATGGAAGTGATTATTGATAAATCAAAATAAATTAATAAAATAAATTTTTAAAAAATAGGGGTCAGAGTGAGCCATTACTCAAATTATAAGTTTCAAATCAGGAGGAAAAAAACCTGTTCTGTGACAAAGGTATATGTATAATTATACAAAAGACCTTATCACAACATCCTGTTATATAGCCTTCTCTACTAATGTATTTTTAATGTACTTATGTAATGCAGCTATCTCTGTTAATATTTTACCTCCTCATTGGGCAGTAAGCACTACAGGGGAAAGGACAGAACCTTATCTAAACATATCATAGCCTCTCCAGAATCTGACATCATGCTCTATATATTACAGAAGCTTATTAATAAATGTTTACGGAATGATATATTAGGAAAAAAAACTTGTAGTACTGGAGTCAATAGATATAGTTTCAAGTTCTGACTGTTATTAATCCACTATGTGAATTTGGGCAAATCACTTTCCATCCACATGCCTCAAAGGGATATTTGCTGAAATCCTCTCTCCTTTAAGGTCTAACTCAAATGACACTTTTTCCAGGAAGCCTTCAATAATTCTTTAATCAGAAATTATCTTTCTAACTTCATATGGTACACGGCACCTGTGTTATATGCTTATTACATACTATCCTTCACTAAAATTAGTTCATAGTTTTAAAATGTATCTACTGTTTCCCTCCTACTAGACTGTGAGCTCCATGAGGGCTCAAGCTTGTTTCTCTCCCAGAATTCCTACCTCTCCACATACTCTCCAAATACTCCATATATCTCCATGATAAATGTCTGCTGAACATTAAATGAAAGCATGAATGAATGAAGGAATCATGTCCCCTAAGCTGCCATGATGGGTTGTATTATAAAGCACAAAAATAACAACTTCATTTACTCCTGTCTCCCCTCAAAATTTTTTTTAAAGTGTTTCCAGGTAACAGAAAATCCAAAGGCCTAAAGACACATTATAGTAAGAAAACTGTCTTCAAATCGAGCAACATATTTTTAGTTTCCTGCTGGGCAAAGGGTAGAGCACTGAGATGCCAGCAACACAGCCTTTTTGTTTTAATGAAAGCTTTTGAACAGGGAGCCTATCTACAACAGAGCACAGAGAACCAAATCCAAAATGTGTTGTGAATTAATACCAAAGAAAGTTCAAAAGCCATGCACAAAACATCTTCTGGGCATTTAAAACATAGTCTTATTCAGCTTCTAAAGTGGTTCAACAAACCTCAAGGAGTTTACCTTTGAAACAGAAAAATCAATCTTTGGCCTCAAAATCTTAGGCTGTTTAGGTTTTGTTTGGTTTGTTTTGTTTGGAAAAATATCATGCGTGAAAGTGACTACATACAAGGCAAAATGGGTGTATTCTGCTAGAGATACACTATAATGCAGACAAAGTGGGAATATGTCCAGTAAAGGAGGAAAAGTAGGGGTAGCTAGGTACTACAGTGGATAGAGCACCAGCCCTGGAGTCAGGAGGACCTGAGTTCAAAATCCAACCTCAGACACTTGACACCTACTAGCTGTGTGACTCTGGGCAAGTCACTTAACTCCAAATGCCTCACCAAAAAAAAAAAAAAAGAGAGAGAGAGAGGAGGAGGAAAAGTGTATTGACCATAACAAAATAACGTTGGAGCTCTCAAAGGTCATCCAGTTCAATCACACATTAATAGAATGTTAGAGTTGGAAAGGATTGAGAACAAATATAAAACATGTAGGCTAAAACAAAGTACTCTAGGGGCAGCTAGGTGGCGCAGAGGATTGAGCACTGACCCTGGAGTCAGGAGGACCTGAGTTCAAATCCAACCTCAGACACATTATACTCACTAGCTGTATGACCCCGGGCAAGTCACTTAACCCTGATTGTCTCATCCCTCCCCCCAAAAAAGTACTCTATGGTTAGAGTAAGAAGAAGCCTGATGACCATTAAAGCTAAGAGAAAAACTGAATAAGTAAAAAGATTAATGCAATCTCCAGGGAGAGACTAGAGTTTGAATACAGAAGTCACTTTACCTCATCTTTAATTTCCTCATCTACAAAATGGAAATAAAAATGCCAGTAGTACCTACCTCATAGAGTTGTTACGAAGAAAATACTTGGTAAGGCTTATTTCTGAATTGTCATTCTTTAATAACAGCAATAATAAAACTGGAAGGAACATTGGAGGTCAACTGGCCCCAGTATTTCATTGAAAGAGGTTTAAGTACATTACCCAAGGTCGCTGAGCTAACTAGTGACAGAGCTAGAACTCTGTCCCAGTTATTCTGATGTTTAGTCTAGAGAGTAGCCTTTCCATTATATAGCACTCTGCCTGTTGTGTTTCTGGCCAGTTTTTGAGAAAAAGAGATAGAAGGAATAGATTGAATGCCTTTCACAGTAGTCTTAATCAATCAAGTACTTATTAAGAACTTAGTATATGCAAGCACTTTCCCTAAATGCTAGGAATACAAAGAAAAAGTGAAAAACAGTCCCTGCCCTCAGGGAGCTTATACTCCAATGCAGAAGGAAACATGAACATGTAGACATATACACCTATATAGAGGAATATAAGAAATACAAATGAACTTTAGAGAGTAAGTCATTAAAAGCTTGGGGAACAAGAAAAGGTCTCCTGCAGAAGGTGGTACTCCAGTTGAGTCTTGAGGGAAACCAAGGGTTCCAAGAAGAGGTGAGGAAGGACAGCATTCTAGTCCTGAGGGACAGCCAATTCAAAAGCAAAGACACAGAAAAGGAGTGCTGTGTTTGAAAAGTAGTCTAGGCCAATATCACCAGATCACAGAGTTCACAGAGGGGAGCACTGTATAAGAAAACTAGTAAGAAAGGAAGAAGCCAGGTCATTAAGAGTTTTAAATGTCAAACAGAGTTTATATGTGATCCTAGAGGTAATAAAGAAACATTGGCATTCACTGGGGAAGAAGGAGTGACATGGTCAGCCAGCACTTTAGGAAAATCAGTGGAGAGGGAAAACACTTAAGGAAGAAAGACCAGTTAGGAGGCTATTGTAATAATCCAGGTGAGAGGTGATGATGGCCTGAATTAGGTGGTGCCTGTGTGAGTAGAGGTGGATAAGGGATGTTGTAGCCAGAAATGGCAAGATTTGAAAAATGACTGGAAAGGTGGGATGAGAGTGAGAATTGAAGATAAAATCAAGTTGTGAACCAGGGTGACTAGAAGGATGGCATGAAAGGAAATTTGAAAGAGAGATATGTTTGAGGACAGAGATAATGAGCTCATTTTGGGAACATGTTAAAATGCTTACAGGACATCTAGTTCAAAATGTCCTATAGACAATCTATGATAAAGGACCAGAGCTCAGGAGAAAGACTAGAGCCAGATTCCTTTTTATATTTCTAGAAGAGTAAAACCTGATTTTTTTTTTCAGTCTTCAGACCTCTTTAGTAGGGCTATTTGCCCCTACTGAACAGTTTGGAACAGTGGAGAAAGCTGGAGTTAGAATCAGAACGCCTAGGTTTCAATCCTGGCTGTGTCACTTACTCCCTGGGATACTTCACCAAGTCATTCACCTCTTTAGGGCTCAGTTTCCTCCTCTGTAAAATGAGGGTGTTGGACTAGATCATCTTTAAGGTCCCTTACAGCTTGAAATCTTATTAATTTAGAGAAATTCTCAAGGGGAAAAAAGCTAAAAACTTATCAGAACTATGCCAACTAAATGCTAAAGTTGCAGACAGATATTATTCCATATTCTTGGTACCAGAAAGAAAATTTTCAAGTCAAATGTTTGTTAGTTTTAATATTACAGTGACATTTGTTTTTCCAACCAAACCATAGCAGAGTGCTAAATTATCCAAATTCCTTACCTAAGGCCATTCTACCAACCACAGCCTTAACAGTGAGTGGCTCTAGGGGGCAGAGATTGTAGAAAAAGAATGAAAGGAGAAGTTTACAGTATTTAAGAAGTTAAGACCTTGGATAGTAAAAATTTTGGAACCTGGGAAAAATTTCCTATGGACAACAGTAACGAAACATTATGAATATTTTGAGAACCATTGTAAAAGAAGATCAACATGTGAGCTACAAAATAACTCCAATACCTTGTCCTTTCACTCCCATCTAATTCTCACCTGTGCCTATAGAAATCTTACCAGTCTTTCAAGACCCTCTTCTATGATGCCTTTCATGATAACCTCCCTATACCAAACCCAGTAATGATCTTTCCTTCCTCAGTCTCAGATTTCATGACCTCATACCTCAGACCTTATAAAAAGAACTGTGTTAATATAACCATAATCTAATGGTATGAGAATTGCATAAAACAGATTTGTATGTCCTATCATCTCTACCAAACTATAGGGTCCTGGAGTACAATCACTGTGTGCTCTTTTTTGTTGTTGTTGTTATTTTAGGCAATGGGGTTAAGTGACTTGCCCAGGGTCACACAGCTAGTAAGTGTTATGTGTCTGAGGCCGGATTTGAACTCAGGTCCTCCTGAATCCAGGGCCGGTGCTCTATCCACTGTGCCAGCTAGCTGCCCCTACTGTGTCTTCTTTATCTGACACCACCACACCCCCAGCTCCCTACATTCCAGGTCCTAGCTTTCTGAACATAGCAGAAGTTTGATAATGCTTATCTGAATCGATGAGAAGAAAGAAATCCAGGATGTACAAAATCCTAAGCTGATCTCACAAACGTAGGGTGAGGAAGATGGGGCTAGTCAAATTTGTCTAAAAAAGTTGGGTGGAGGGGTAATTAGTGTACTTGTAAATTTGACAACAATGAGAGTCAACAGTGTGTTATGGCAAACAAATAAGCAAATATACAATCAGAAGTTTTGTTTAGAGAAGTATAACATCCATAACAAGGAAAATTATAATCTCAGAGGGAGGATATAATAATAGCAATAGCAATAGTAGTAGTAGTAGTAGTAGTAGTAGTAGTAGTAGTAGTAGTAGTAGTAGTAGTAGTAGTAGTAACAATAATAATAATAGCTAACATTTATATAGCACTTACTATGTGCCAGGCACTTTGTTAAGTGCTTTACAAATATTATCTCATTTGATCTTCACAACAACCTTGGGAGGTAAGTGTTACTATTCTCTTCATTTTACAGTTTAGAAAACTGAAGTAAAAACAGGTTAAGTGACTTGCCCAAGGTCACACAGCTAGTATGTGACGCAGGATTTGAACTCATATCTTCCAGACCCCTAGCTTCCAGGGAAACCATGATGATTTGTTTCTTCTCCCCTCCCAACATCAAGGTTTATACTTTCCAGGTCTATTAAATAAGTGACATTCTAAACATAATCAAGGTCAATTGACCAAGTGACCTCAAAGACCCCCTTAGCCAGGAGGTAGAGAGAGTCAAGGGTTATGTTATTCTCTTCTCTTTCCCCCTCTCATGCCTTACACCCCTCAACTGGTCAAACTCTAACGTTCTATATTTTTCCAGTGTACTATGTTCTAACACTCTGTGATCCCTTCCTGTTTCAGTGCTCTATAATCCTATGGGTCTCTGCTTAACCTGGAGCTAGCCAGAAAAATTCTTTCAACCAGAACAACCCTTTCTCTGAATATTCTTTTCATGTGGTTCTTGAGATAGCTTCTCAATACGTTACTCTCTACTTTCACAAAGTAGTAATGAAAGGTAATGAAGCAAGAAGGAAACTGGTCCGCTGACATATCCTGAAAGAACCTGAGGCTGCTCTTCTTAATGTTAAATATTTGACATAGGACAGCATTTGCAGCAGGCACAGTAAAGCCAACTGCAATGAATCGTTTTAGTTTAAAAGTCATTGCAAAGTTTCAGCATGTTAAAGATGAGGCCACATAAACTGCTTTCCGCAGCAAGAGACCCCCCCCCCCTTCCAAGTGCAGAAGAGGTAATTTCTACCTTGATAGAACATAATAGCAGAGCATAACAGCATTATTTTTGCTATTACATAATAAGAGCATAATAGCATGAACAACGTCTCTGACGCCTGTAATGACCAATACTTATTAGTAGGCGCCCAGACAGAATCCCAGTCACAAACTTGTTTATATGTCAAGCACACATTGGAAAGAACACTGAACTGGAAGTCAAGAGAGCTCAGTTCAAATCTTGACTATACCATTTTTTAGCTGGATGAATCTCAACAAGTCACTTCATTCCTATGATCTCAATTTTCTCTTTTCTCACACAGGAATAATAATATCACTTCTAATACCTACTTTACAGGGATGTCATGAGGATAAATTTGACTAAAGACAACTTAGAACTGTAAAGGACCTGAGAGGTCATGTAGTCCAATTCCTTCATTTTACTGATGACAAAACTGAGGCCCAGAAAAATTAAAGGACTTGTTTATTTACACAGCTTGTAATTACTGGTGGCAGGATATGAACTCAGATCTTCTTGCCTTGAAGTCTAGATCTCTATCCCTTCCAAATAACGTGTTCTATAAAGCAATAGGTAACATAAGCTGCTATTATGCTCTATTTCACATTACAATAATTTGTACATGTGTCACGTTCCTGTTATTAGAGCATCCAAACCTATCAATGATTCCCTTTTGTCTAACAATTGCTGCAGACTCCTCAGCCTGACTCTGTCCTCCCATTGCAGCCTCCTCTCACACTCAGTCCATCTGGACTCCAACTATAGGACTAGGTAGTATCCAAATACATTCTGCACTTTCCCCTCCCCAGGCCTTTGCCAACAACCTTCTCCACACTTGAACATCCATCCTGCATTCTGTTGAGAAAGATCTTTCCTTTCCAAACCCTTACACAGTATTTGGTTTGTACCTCTCTTATAAATTGGAATACAAGTACATAAATATTTGTATATGAGTCACAATCCCCCACTAGAGATATCAGGGGCAGCTAAGTGGTACAGTGAATAGAGAGCTGGGCCTGAAGTCAGAAAGACTCATCTTCCTGAGTTCAAATCCAGCCTCAGACATTTTCTAGCTTTTTGACTCTGAGTAAGTCACTTCACCCTGTTTGCCTCCATTCCTCTTCTATAAAATGACAAACCACTCCAGCATCTCTGAGAAGAAAAGCCCCAAAATGGGGTCACAAAGAGTAGGACCCTACTGAACAACAACAACAAAAGTGGCATCTAGATAGCACAGTGGGTACAGTGCTGGGCCTGGATTCTGGAAGACCTGTGCTCCAACCCAGCTACAGATACTTATTAGCTGTGAGAGCCTAGGCAAATCACGTAATCTCTGCCTGTCTCAGTTTGCTTAACTGTAAAATAGGGGGAACAACACCACTTAGTCTGCAGGATTGTTGGGAAGATCAAATGAGACAATATTTGTAAAAAGCACTTAGCATAGTGCCTGGCACATAGTAGGTGCTATACAGACGCTTATACCCTTCCCTCCTTTCTTTCTGTCCACTAGACTGGAAGCTTCTATGGGTAGGCACCACATCTTACTCCCCTTTGCATCTCTCCCCAAACCTTCCAAAGTGTTCTGTACTTATAGCTGCTTAACTATTTGTTAAGGGCAAATAATGATAAGATTTCATCCTACTCACCCTGCTTCCTGATTGCAATTAGCTGACACCATTATTGTCTAGTATTTGTTTGTGTTAGTATCTTTATCCTACTCAAATATAAGTTCCATGATGGCAGGAATTTTCTGTTACCTACACTTTAGATCTCCCCTAGTACTTAGAACCGTGTTTGATTGCGTAGTATCCAATAGTCACTTAACAAATAACTGTTGGATTTGTTGAATTTGAAAGAGGATTGAGAGGAGAATACACAAGTCTACATATAATTTTTGAGAGGCTAATACTATTTTTTTTAACAATTTTACACACATAATTTTTTCTGAAGACGGTCAACAGGAAGTAGGGCGAGGAGGGGGGAGAGAAAAGGGGATTCTTTATCTAAAGAACTATTCAAAATGCTTCATTTATCCAACAAAAAGAAGTACCTGCTATGGGAGAGAATCTGTGGTAGGCTCTGTGGCCCATACAAGAACAACTTTTCCCTCTACAGAACTTTAAGATTTGCAGAGAACTTTTTTTACAATTGCCTTGTGAACAGGTAGTACAGATATTATTATTCCCTTTTTCAGAGATGAGAAAACTGAGCTTCAGAGAAATAAAGTACTTCTCCAAGGTCACAAGCAAGTAAAAAATCAGAATGTGAATTAAATCCAGGTCTCTTGATTCCAAATCCAATGAATGCTCTTTTCACTACACCTTGCTCCTTGCCATCAACAAACTTATAATAAGGGATCCCAACCTGGGGTATAAAGACCCCCCCACTAAGGGGGTACGGGAAATGTTTAGTAAATAAGTATATCATCTTATTAAAATATTCTAAGGTTAGTAACGTTAGTGAAAATATTTACATGAACAATTTTATGGGGCTAAAAAAAAAGTTATGTACCAAATACTGTTTTCTCCATGAAAAATCTTTATTTTATTTCTTATGTGTATATGTATGGTAAGCTCTAGAATTTATTTCCTTCCATATTTTATACTGAATAGGAAATACAGAAAGGTTTTACCGAAAACCAAGGGTAAGGGATAAATATTTGGGAACCTCTGGCTTACAATCTACTAGAAAAGATAAGGCAAGTACAAGCAAACATCACTAATTGGAGTCACAAAAAACTGGAAGACAGGTGGAAGATAGAGGCCTTTATTCCCATCAAATCAATGAGATTGCATTAAATACCAGGCTGAGGATACATTAAGTATATAGTTTTGAAACACCATTAGTCCAGGCAACTTTAAGCAGAGTAGGCCTGTATGACAATTACTATAACATAGAAGCAGAATATGGGAAGGTGCTAGGAGAGGTACATGGTGCTGCAGAACTCCAGAAAAAGGAGAGATCACATCCTACTGAGACGATAAAAAATGGTGACACTTTAACTGTACCCTAAAAGATGAGGTAGGATTTTTGACAGATCAAGAGGGAGCTATCCCTCCTCCAATTTTCTTATGCTTTCTTGTGAGATTCTTTGTGGCCCCTTATCACATTCTTCTTTGTGTCATTCATGTCATTAGGCTATAAACTCCCTGAGGTCAGGGACAATTATTTTTCATCTCTATCCCTAGAACAAGAAGGACCTTGAACACAGTAGAGGCTTAATGTATATTTGTTGAATTAAAATAAGTTCATTTATATTGGGAACTTTGGAGGTTTCCAAAATACACACATCTATCTCAAAGATTATCATCATGCATCATATTTGTGGGACAACCTATCAGTTTTTTAAAGTAGCCTTTTTAAAGTTTCAAAATTATTTTCTAACAGCAAAAATATATCACTGGACATACAAAGGACTAAGATATAAGCACCCTATAAATGCACTTGGTTTATAGAACAAAATGTATACTAAATCCTCCAATTAAAAAACTGCAAAGTAGTTTCAGTGCTTTTTAACCCACCTTCCCACAGCAGGGAATTAATCCCTCCAGGGGGATGCAAACAAACTTCAAAGGGAAGATTATGCCCAGACACTAGTACTGTACAATGTAATGTTTATGGTTAAGTTCGTCCAGAGAATTTGGCACCAAAAAACAGTTCAGACACAAGAAACAAAGACAATTCACACAGTAGATTCCTTACAATTTTATTAAATGACAGTGATAAGAGACTATAGAACATCAAAGGGGGATAAATCTACCATAGACTATAGAAAATTAGGACAGTATGAACTTATGGCAGTCAACAAGATTAAATATTAAGTAATAGCTTGTGGTCTTTATTTAATAATGGCCAAAAGCCCCTTAAAATGTCTGGACAGCTAGAATGACAAAAACAGCAAAAATGTATAAAATCCAGTGTTTGCAGGGCTATGGGGAAATAGGACTTCTAATATATTGTTAGTGGGCAGCAGCAGCCTGATGCAAACAAATATTATGAACAGTAATTCAGCAATATGCAATGAGGGCACAAAATCAATCACAGCTCTCAACCCAGCAATTCCATTGTTCAGGTTTCATCCCCAAATAAAGTGGAGGGGGGCGGTGTTAAGGGGAAAACCTGAAAACAACTTCTACGCCTAATAACTGGAGCATAGCTGAATAAATTACAGTATGTTAATGTAACTGAATATTATGTTATCATAAACATGATGAATATGAGCACTCAAGGAAATACAGACTTACATGAAGTGATGTAAAGAAAAATCAGTAGACCTCAAACTGCATATATGTGGATTCAGCAAAAAGGAAAGAGAGAAAAGGGGGGTAAAGGGAGACTGAAGGGGCAGGGAAGGAAAAATGGGGGAAAGGTGAGGGGAAGCTGTGAGACAAGAGAGGGGATAGAGGGGGGAAAGAGACAGGAAGGAAGGGGAGGATGAAGGAGGAATAGCAGGGAAGAGGGGAAAGGGAAGGAGGAGAGAGGACAGCAGGGAAGGGGGGAAGAAAGAAACTCAGAAAGTTGACGCTGTTTAAGAGTGTCTCAGAGCTGGAAGGGACTTTAGAATATCTAACTTGGCTTTGACTCTGACTGACTAAACCACATCCCTGAAGCATAGGCTCTTTGATCATTTGCTCTTCCTCTGGACTACATTTAAGGCTCAATGGGTAGGCCAAGTATATTTAGTTTTGGTCTAAAATTCTTCTTGATTACTTAAAAAAGTAACCTTATGACACAACATTCTTTCTCGTTATGCTTAAAAAGGTGATGCCTTTTCTAGGTGTTTTCCAGGAATGTTTTCTGAAGGAGAGTATTTTTATTTTAGTGAGCAGCTTGAAGTTTTTGGAGAGAAGTTTTTGCAATCAGAACACCAAGATCCAAAGTATGTCTTTACCCTCACTACTTATGTGACTCTAGTCATAGTCACTTCCCCTCACTTAGTTTCAACTTTCTTATATGCCAAATGAAGAGAATAATATTAGCACTACCTACTTCACAGATCGATTACTGTCTCTGAAGTCAAAGGTCCTGGATTTAAATCCTTCCTCCAACACTACCTACATGACTTTGGCCATTAATTAATCTCCCTGCACCTCAGTTTCCTCAGTTGTAAAATGAAAGGCTAGATAAGATGAACTCTGAGGTCCCTTTTAGTCCTAGGTTTAGGATCCTATAAAAAGCACTTTGAAACTACAAATGCAATATAAATAACAGCTGTCATCATTATTGTGGTGGTATCATTTGATTGGTTATGGTTTTTTGGAGACTGGATTTTCCCATCTTTCCCAGGCTGGAAGTGGGCCTCTCAAAGGTCTAATCCCACTACTGACTGGCATGGAAGCTTTAACCTGCTCCATTTTTTCTAGCCTAGGGCTGATTCACCCCCTCTTTAGGCCACCTAGTGATCCTTAATTCCCCAGGGTTCATTATATTAGTGCAGGATTTGGAGAGGACTCCCAATTGGCCTCAGACCAATCACAGCTCAGAACTTCCTTAACTCAAGTGATTCAGTTAGTTAGAGTTTATCATGCTGGCTCCGTTATTAATTCAATCTTGAAACCTTAATTAAGTCAGATAACTTCTCTGGATCTCAGTTTCCTTATCAATAAAATTAAAAGAATCAGACCAGATAATTACAAAGGTCCATTCCAACACTAACATCATATTTTCTAAGGTCCCTTCTCTGTGTATCCATTTCTATTAAGCTCCTAGAGGACTAAGGTGGATTACATACCCTATGTCACTTTGTACAGTTTGCTGAATGTAGTAAGTATTCTGTAAGTATGAATGAATGACTTCCCTTTATCTGTAAGAAGGAAATCATTTGACCTACCACTCAGAGATACTCATAAAAGCTTGGGAACACTTTCTAAACTAACAGAAAAGTGATTTTTTTTAAATGACATAAAGTAAACACATTTGCCATAGAGGGGAAACCAACAGACTAGAATACAAACTGATTTCCCAGGTATAGACATCCACTGTCACTTTTATACAGTAATGGTGATTTTTTTCCAAGATAATTCCATATTTCAATAAATCTGTGATCTCATCCATGCAAAAGCTCCCTTCACCAGGACAGACTAAAACCCTTTCATATCCTCTCACCCAGTACAATTCTTATACATGTCTTTCTGTTAAATCCTCCTTAGAGTATCCACCCAAAATACTGAAGGCCTTCCTCTGATTATTTTATATTTCATGGAGACCAGTACAGCCCTCAGGCTGTCCATCTGTTGTCCCTGACTCTTAATACAGGATCAGCCCACCTCCTTTTCTAGTGATACCATGTCCTAGATGATGCCTCTACTCCCCCCTGCCATGAAAATTGTTAGTAATATATTGCAATGTGCTTATTCTATTATTTTATCTCATCTCCACATTTGCTAAATCTTTCCTTCTCAATACTCTCATTCTTGCTCAGATGATAATTATTACTCACAAAGGAGGTTAGACTGAATATTTATGACTGCTCACTTAAGACACTCAAAATATGGGCAACTAAATGAAAATAAATGAATCGAGCCTGTTTGTAGTTTTCTACATGTTTTTATCACTTGATATGTTTCTTTTCTAAAAGGTCACATCCAAATCATCACTAAAAAAACCTCTTATTTTTAAAAGAACAAGAAGGTGTGCTAAGAAGTCAAAAAATGAGAGAATATTAGAGGTGAAAGGGCCTTCGGACACTAAATGTTAGGACATAAGAGTATTAACAGTAACTCATCTTTGCATAGTTTTGCAAGGTACTTTCTTCACAACTCTATGCTCTAGAAGTACAAAAGTTTCCATTTTATAGATAAGGAATCTGAGACCATAATATGTTAAGTGACTTGCCCACAGTCACACAGCTAGTCCTCAAAGTGTGAGGCAGAATTTGAACCCAGGTCACCTGACTCCAAGAACAATGTTCTATCCATTATCACTACACCGTATAATACTGACTGCAGTTAGAATGAAAAGGGACACTGGGGGTCATCTAATCCAACCCTTCCATTTTACAGGTAAGAAAACTGACGTCCAAAGACAGGAGGTGACTTGCCTATGACAAATTAACATGGACTAGAAATCAAATGTTCCTTTCAGGTTTGATTATAGAGGAACAAAACAAGATAGAGAATTTTACGAGGAAAATAGTGATCAATGTCTTCCTGATGAGAATATTGCTTTACATGTAACAAATGACTCTCATATTCAAGGCTAAGATTCAAATTAAGACCTTTCTGGCATAATCGAAACAAGACAATATGTTGCATCACATGATTTGAAATGTATAAAATACTTATTATGACTTTTTTTCCTTGTAGTATGATGTAAAAACAGCCCAGGGCTACAAACACCCTCAAAACAAATATATACATTTAAAAAATAAACACTCTCCCATTTAAACGTGTATCTTATGTGTAAAAGCAAACAGAATAGACCTCATCTTAACCAAACACACAAGTACCTGAAAGAGGGCCTCTTGTCCCAGGAGAGGTCACTTCAACATACACTTCAAATGTAGTCTCTGGATTTTGCCTACAATAAAATAACATGAAGGTTATTACCATTTGTACTACACTGCAGAATACTGTAGAAATCATCCCTGAAGTCTATATAGATTTTGGTGAAAACTCAATTAGAATCAGCACAATCACAAGGTGACAAAAGTGAAACAGTCCCTGCCCGCAAGGCACTTACAATCTAGCCAGGAGAGACAGCAGGTACATACATAGCTATATACAAAACACATCCAAAAAAATTTTGAAGGGAAGGCACTAGCAGATCAAGAAAGATTTCTTATAGAAGGAGATGCTTGAGCTAAACTTTCAAGGAAACAAAGAATTCTAAGAATAAGAGGTAAGATGGGAGTGTATCCAGGCATGGATGACAGCCAATACAAAGGCACAATGTATGAGTAACACTGAGAATGCCAGTGTGTCTAAGGGGGAATAATATCTAAGAAAGCTGAATGGTAGTTGGGACCAGGTTATAAAGGGCCTTAAATGCCAAGGAATTTTCTATTTGATCCTAGAGGTAAAGAGAAACCTCATGGCCTAATGCAGCACTTCTTAAACTTTTATAGTTTAAGAAGCACTGAAGGGATCAAGAGTGGAAAAAATTTAAGAAGGCCTGGCCTAATGGATAGAAAACTAGCTTCAGAGTCAGGAAGATTAAAATGTAATTGAGAAATATTTAACAAAACGAACAACATATTTCTCAATTACATTTTAATCTGGTTCAGGCTATACTGAGGGGCTTGGGGGCTGCTTGTGGCCAGCTGGCTTCAAGTTTGACACCTCTGCTCTAAGACTGTGAGATGCAGAGATGCCAACTGCATTGGTAGAGGACATTTCCTCACCCAAGAGTTTCCAATGACAATGAAATCGTAGGTTTAGTCCTTATCATAAAGGTAATAGGAAGCCACTAGAGTGCAGTGAGTATCAGTGAGGTAGCCAGACTTGTACTTAAGGAAAATTGCTTTGGTAGCTGTATGGAGGATGAATTTGAGTGGAGAGAGACTGGAGGCAGGGAAGCCAATTAGGAGGCTATTTTAAGGGTCCAGGTGAGAGGTATTACCATGGTGGTGGGTGAGTGGAGAGAAAGGGACAGATGCCAGGGATGTTACAGAGATAGAAATAGCAATTCAGCAACTAACTGGATATATATGGCGAGAAGGCTGAGATACTGAGGCCAAAAACCTCAGTAACTAGAAGGATGCTAGTACCCTCGGTGATAAGGAAGTTTGGAAGAGGGATGTATGAGGGGCAAGCTAATGAGTTCTGTTTTGAATATGTTGAGATGAATATGCCCTCAGACATCCAGCTGGAAATGTTCAATAGGCAGTTGGTAATGCAAGACTAGAACTCAGGAAAGTTGTGAATGTATAGGGCTCAATGTTTAGATCTGGGAGTCACCAGGATAGAAATCATAGTTAAAACCATAGGAGTGGATGAAGGGGGGCAATATAAAATAAGACAAGAAAGGTTGCTGGGACCCAGATTAAAGAAGGTTTTAAATGCCAAGCTGAGGAGCTTATATTTTACCCTAAAGGCAATAGGGAGCCATGTAAGATTGGGGGATGGAGGGATGGAGATAATATGGTCATATCTGTGCTGTGGGTGAATATCAACTTGACAGCTCTTTGGAAGATGAATTAGAGAGAGAATGGAAACAGAGAGACCAATTGCAAGATTATTTCAAGGGTCTAAGTAAGAGTAATAAGGGCTTAAATAATGAGTAGCAGCTGTGTGCATGGAGAGATGGGAACAAATGTGAGAGGTGCTGTGGAGTTAGATTAGACAAAACCTGGATACTGACTGGATACGGGGACTTGAGAGAAAGGGAAGAGGCAGGAATGACTTCAAAATGGAAAGTACAATGTGAGAAGAATGGTGGTCAACAGAAATGCATATGTTTGGAAGAAATAGTTAAGTTTACTTGCTGTTTGTAGGTTCAAATGAAATAAAATAATGAAATGATAGAATGATAATAATAATAATGAAATGAAAAAATAAAATAATGGAAAATTTTTTAAATGAAATAAAATAAGTCTATATCTTATTCATAGAGTCACACAATGTTAGAGCTGGATAAAGCCTTTGAGTGTTGTTCAGTCGTTTCAATTGTGTCCAACTCTTCATGACCCCATTTGGGGTTTTCTTGGCAGAGATACTGGAGTGGTTTGCCATTTCCTTCTCCAGCTCATTTTATAGATGAGAAAACTAAAACAAACAGGGTTAAATGACTTGCCCAGGGTCACACAGCTAGTAAGTATCTCAGGCCACATTTGAACTCAGGTTCTCCTGACTCCAGGGCCAGCACTCTTAGGGATAAAGAAACTCATGACCAGAAAAAGTGGCCTATCTCAGGTCAGAGGCACTTAGTGGTGAAGCCAGGACTTAGACTCAGGGCTCCCAATTGCCCAACAAGTGTTCTTTCCTCTACACTCACACCGCCTTCCAGGGAAGGGAAGGAAAGGTTCAAACTTGTAAAGTCACTTGTTATGTGTGCAGAAGGTACCGTTGAGGGGGCAAAAGGGAGACTCATAGTTGATGGTGAAGACAAATATTAATTAGAAAATGTTTCTGCATGTTTTAACAATTTACATATTGTAATATCAATAGATTTTTTGTATCTCCTTTCCACTTAGAATTCTGGATTAACATAAAACATATATATGATGGAAACAATACAATTAACTTTTCTACCCTAAAAGAGGCTAAAAAAGGAATAGTGTCTATTTATCATTAGCCCACACAAAGGCATTTCTTTTTTTTTAATAATTAATTTATTTATTTTTAGTTTGCAACATTCATTTCCATAAGATTTTGAGTTTTAAATTTTCTCCCTCCCCAAGACAGCATGCAATCTGATATAGGCTCTACTCATACATTCATATTAAACATTTTCACATTAGTCATGATTTTAAAGAAAAATTATAACTAATGGGAGAAACCATGAGAAAGAAGAAACAAAACAAAACAGCAAAAGAAAAGGAGAACAAGTAGTATGCTTCCATCTGCACTGAGACTCCTAAGTTCTTTCTCTGGATGTGAATAGCATTTTCCATTATGAGTCTTTTGGAGTTGTCCTAGATCCTTGCATTGCTGAGAAGAGGTTAGCCTATCAAAGTCAGTCATTGCACAATGTGGCTGTTACTGTGTTCTCCTGGTTCTGCTCATTTCTCTCTGTATCAGTTCATATAAGTCTTTCCAGGTTTTTCTGAAGTCTGCCTGCTCATCATTTCTTATAGCACAATAGTATTCCATTATATTCATACACCATAACTTGTTCAGCCATTCCTAATTGATGAACATCCCCTCAATTTTCAAGTGTTTGCCACCACAAAAAGAACTGCTATAAATATTTTTGTACATGTGGGTCCTTTTCCCATTTTTGATCTCTTTGGGGTACAGACCTAGAAGTGGTATTGCTAGGTCAAAGGGTATGCACAGTTTTATAGGCCCATAGGCATAGTTCCAAATTGCTCTCCAGACTGGTTGGATCAGTTCACAACTCCACCAACAATGCACTGGTGTTCCAATTTTCCCACATCTTCTCCAACATCTATCATTTTCCTGTTTTGTCATATTAGTCAATCTGATAGGTGTGATGTGGTACCTCACAGTTTTTTGATTTGCATTTCTCTAATGAATAGTGATTTAGAGCATTTTTTCATATGACTCTTAGCTTTAATTCCTTCCTCTGAAAACTGCCTGTTCATATCCTCACGAAGGTATTTCATATCTGTTTAATGCATATTTTAAATCATGAGCTACTAATTAAGAGCGATTCCTCAACAAATAAGTAGTCAAAAGCCATAAACAAACACATCTCAAAAAATTGTGGAACTATCAAGAGCCACAGGAAAGATTGCTTCAAATGCCTAATAAAAAAAGAAATGCAAATCAAAGCAATTCAGGTTCACTTCATACTCAACACATCAAGCAAAAATAAGAGAAGATGAAAACAGTCAATCCTGGAGGGGCTGCAGATAGACACATGCACAAATACACTGTTGGTAGAGCCAAATATTGGTCTAATTATTCTGGAAAGTCACCTGAAAGTATACCTTTTTTTTAAGTGACTGAAATGTCCATAGCCTTTGATCCAGAGATACCTTGCCAGCCATATACCTTCTATGGAGGTCAAAGGCAGGAAGAAAGTTCCAATATTCATCAAACTATTGATAGCACTTTTTGAGGTAGAAAAGAACTGAAAACAAAGTGCTCGTTGATTGGGGAATGACTAAACAAACTATATTACATTAATGTGATAAAATATGAATTCACCTTAAGAAACATCAAATATAAGGAATTTAGAGAAATATGGAAAGACTTATATGAACTGATGCAAAAAGAAACAAGCAGAATCAGGAAAACAATATGAAAAACACACCTACTAAACTACAACATAAATGGAAAGAACACTAAAATGAAGCTGAATGCTATGAAAGTATAATTACTAACCTTGGACCCAGAGAAGATTTAGTGACTCAATGGTAAAATAGTCAAAAGACATAAACAAAGAGTTTTTAAAAGAACTGCAAATTGCTCAAAATCACTAATAAAAAGAGAAATGCAAATCAAAACAATTCTGAGGTTTCACCTCAAACCCAGTACACTGGCAAAAATAACAAAAAAATGGAAAAGTCTTCCCCTTTCTACCATGCATTAACCCAGAAGTCTCGAAGAAAGAGAAGAATGAATGAATGAATGATTAATTTTTTTGCATCTCCCTCTCTTCACTGCAAAGGTAGGCGGGAAAGAGAAACTATGAGTGTGGAATATTGTATATGATGTTAGACATGGTGTACAACAAATTCAGTCTTTCTAAGCTACTTTTTTTTTGCTTTTCTCTTTGTTACAAGGCAAGGCTCCATGGATAGAGAGAAAGAAGGGATAAAATCTAAAATCAATGTGAAATCAAAAAGCATCAACAAATAATGAATGTGTGTATGTTAAATCATAAGTCCCCAACTATTTCCCCAAAGACTTGAAAATACCAGCAGTGCTGACATCAAAATGGACACTACGTACACGTAGGCACACAAGCACTGAGGGTAAAATCCCCAACTGTCACAAGGAAGGAGGCACTAAAACATTCTGTACTGTCTTCTCTGATAAAAACCCTAAGTAATCTAGGAAACAGGAATGTGCCACTAATAAATGGCTTGGATTCTACATCAGTATAGAATGGTAGGGGCTGAGAGGGAAGTTCACCTCACACAATGTAAGAGTTTAAAGGGACCATAAAATAGAGCATGTTAGGGCTAGAGGTACACTTGAGATCACATAGTCCAGCCTATTCATTTTATGGATAAGAAATGAGATTCAAAAATGGAAAGTAATTTACCCAAGGTAACATGACCTTATAAGTGACAGAGTCAGGACTAAAACCCAGGTCTTTTGACTCCTATTCCATTTCCAGCATACCACACTGCTTTTCCACTTTGATAAAACAATCCTAACACGATGAAGCAAAAACAAACTTTAATAACAATGAAGCCCTAGTCTATTTTCTGCCCCTAGACTTTTAAACTGTTAGTTATTAACTTTTTAAAAATTTTGTGTTTTCTCAATTCATTATTTATTTTCAGCACTCTTTTCTTTTTAAATTTTGAGCTCTAAATTCTCTCCTTCCCTCCAACCCATCTCCAATTCACTAAGAAGGCAAGCAAAATGATACCCATTACACATGTGAAATCATGCAAAACACACTTCCATATTTAGCTATTAACTTTTTAAAAAATAGTTCATAAATAGGCAGTTTTCAGAAGAAACCAAAGCTACCTATACTCATAAGAAAAAGTGCTATAAATCACTGGTAATCAGAGAAAGGCAAATTAAAACAACTCTGAGATACCACCTCACACCCATCAGATTGACTAACATGAAAGAAAAGGAAAGGACAAATGCTGGAGGGGATGTGAAAAAATAGGCACATTAATGTACTGTTGGTAGAACTATAAACTGGCCTAATTATTCTGGAGAACAATCTGAAACTATGCCCAAAGGACTGTAAGACTGTGCACATCCTTTGACCCAGCAATACCACTACTAGCTCTGTACCCCAAGGAGACCAAAGAAAAAGGAAAAGAACCTATATTTACAAAAATACTAATAGCAACTCTTTTTTGTGGTGGCAAAGGATTGGAAATTATGAGAATGTCTATCAATTGGGGAATGCCTGAACAAACTGTGGTATATGATTGTAATAAAACTGTACGGTGCTATAAGAAATAACAAGTAGGATGGTTTCAGAAAAACCTGAGAAGACTTATATGAAATGATGCAAAACGAAATGAGTAAAACCAAGAGAACATTATACACACTAACAGCAATATTGTGACAATAATCAACTGTGAAAGCTAAGCTACTCTGTTCAAGACAATTCCAAAGGACCTATGATGAAAAATGCTATCTACCTCCAGAGAGAGAATGATGTACTCTGAATGCAGATTGAAGCATATTATTTGTTTGTTTTGTTTTTCTTGCTTTTCTTTTTAATATGGCTAATGTGGAAATGTTTTGCATGTTTTCATAGTATTCCATACAATATAATGTATATCATACTTCTTGCCTTCTCAATAGGTGAAGAAGAGCATGTAGGGAGGGACAGAATTTGGAACTGACAATAAGAATTTTTTAAAAACAGTTCATAACTATTACCTCTATGTGACGAGTGATGATAAAATCAATGAAATTTTCTCACTTAGCTAAATTGTTAAATTGGGTTCAATCTAACACATTTTAAGTACCGACTTTACAGTACTTGTACCTCCTAGAATACCCTAAAGTTTACAAGTTATAGTTTATCAAGTGATTAATATTTATTATTTCACTTAACTGTCACAAGTAGAAGTAGTCACCCTTACTCAAAAGTTGAGGAAATGGTGGCTGAAAGACATTATGTGACTTCAAGGTCATACTATTTGATAGTAAGTGGCTGAATCAGTAGACCCAAGGTCTTTAGACTATGAACCATGTTCTTTCTTCTCTCCCATAAAGGGCTGTATCCTCAGCCTCTATCTACATGTGTCACCTATGGCAAGGTGAAATCTCTCCAGGCCTGTTTCCTTGTCCATCAAATTTAGAAGTTGGACTAGATGGAGACTAAGGTCCCTGCTAGCTCTAACATCTAATGTCTGACATTCCACATGGATTTGAAATTGTGAGATACTCTCAGAAACACTGAGAATAAACTGGGTTGTAATTATTAGTTACAGTTGTATTTATCTGTGATCATTTACATGTTACAGATGGAAGGAGCCATGACTAACACTATGAGACAAGTTATATATAAAGACATCAACAAATCTCCATGAGTTATTTTTATAGACACCAAATCTAGAGTACTTAACTCACATTCAAACAAGAAAGGCTTTTTTTCTATTTTGTTCCCTCTCTTAATTACTGTTTCCTATTTTCTACTTGCCTACAAAAATTAAGATACCGTCTAGCTTTTCAGGAGAATATTAATCACTGCCTTCATTCTACTAGCTAATCTATGACTTTTCAATTTTATCTTTTTAAACTCCTTGCAAAAGGAAACTCCATCCTGGAGAAGTCAGTTGGTGAAACAAAAAGCTCCTAGGACTTTGGCCTGCTGGAAGCTAGGACTCATATCCTAGCGCGTGCACACACACACACACACACACACACACATACACACACACACCCATCTGTGTAACTGTGAGCAACTCACTTCTCCTTGAGCTTGTTTAATCATCTAAAATTGTTGGCCACAATTTCTGCTCTACTTGCTTCACATGTGAGGAGAGCACTTTGCAATGACAGAACAGTACAGAAATGGAAATTATCGCTAATACCATTGCTAATTTGATGAATGTAATGGCCACACTCAGAGGCCATTTTCTTCTACTCCAGGCATAAATCTTATCTGTCTCATGCTCTATGTATTTAATGTATCATCATGGCAAAGTCAAGTCAGTCAATAAACATTTATTAAGCATCTACTCTGTGCCAGGTGTTGTGCTGAACACCAGGAATGTGAATACAAAAAAGAAAGCCAGTTCCTGACCACAAGGAGCTCACAATCTAATGGCAGAAGACAACAAACATGTATATAAATGAAGATGAAAAAGGAAGGGGAGTAAGGGTACTCAATGCGAGGGCATGATCATGATGTATGGGTCTTGGTTCTATCTTGGTTCTAGCACAAGGTATTTATGTCCAATATATTATTATTTTAAATCAACAAACAAAAGTCATAGTATGTTTTCTTCCAAGCAGAAAGAACATTGCATTTGGAATCAGAAGACCTGGTTTCAAATCACAGCTCTTCAACTTGCTACCTATGTGACCTTAGGCTTACACCTTCTCTAAACCTCCATTTCCTCATCTGTAGGATGAAGAGGTTAAAGTAAATTATATCAAAATTCTCTTGCAAGCTCTTTTTGTGGTGGCTAAGAATTGGAAATCAAGAGGATGCCCATCAGTTGGGGAATGGCTAAACAAGCTATGGTATATGATTGTGATAAAATACTATCGTGCTATAAGAAATGACAAACAGGATGATTTAAAAAAAAAACCTGGAATGACTTAAGTGAACTGATGCAAAGTGAAGTGAGCACAACCAGGAAAACATTGCACACAGTAACAGCAATATTGTACAACGAAGAATTGTGAATGACTTAACTATTCTCAGCAAAACAATGATCCAAAACAATCCCAAAGGGCTCATGATGAAATATGCCATTCACTTCCAGAAAAAGAACAGATAGTGTCTGAATGTAGACTGAAGCATTCTATTTTTCACCTTCTTTCATTCATTTTTTTATTTGAGTCTTCTTGTACAAAATGACTAATATGGAAATTATTTACATGACTGTATATCCTATATTAGACTGCTTAGCATCTCAGGGAGTGGCGAGAAGAGGGAGAGAAGGCAGAATTTGGAACTGAAAACTTTTTTTTAAATGTGAAAAAAAAAATTTTGACATGTAATTGGGGGAAAATATTATATTTTTTAAAATCTCTTGCAACTCTAATTCCTATAATCTGGCATGTGCTCTAGGGTCTTCAATTACTCTTGATTCTTCAGTTTTTCTCTAAATGGCAAATATTGACAGTCAAATTTACCAAGCACAAACTGATACACTATTGAAGATGCTTTCTTTTGGGATAAAAGGGCAGCAATGTGGTGAAATGAGAATAAGAGACCACAGTTCTAGTTTCAGCTACTCCACTGACTTGCCATGAGACCATGGATCAGTCACCACCTCTCTGGGTCTCAGTTTTTTTACTCTGTAAAACAAGGAAGTTGGACAAAGATGGTCTCTGAGATCCTTCCAGCTCTTGCACACTATGCTTATTCCTTCCAGGTCTAACACCCTATGTCTTAAGGTCCCTTCTGTCTAGCACTAATGGTGTAAGTTCAGTGAAGGAAGCAGTAAATTTCATTTGCAAATAACAAATACATACAGGGCAGGTAGGTAGCACAGTGGATAAAGCACTGGCTCTGGAGTCAGAAGGACCTGAGTTCAAATCCAGCCTCAGACACATAACACTCACTAGCTGTGTGACTCTAGGCAAGTCACTTAACCCCAATTGCCTCCGCAAAAAAAAAAAAAACAAATAGTAGACACAAATGACTACTATAAATGAACCTGAAAGAAAACATGTTAACCATGCTCACTATCAAACCCAGTTCAACCGATATATGATTCTCTAGCCTAATTACTTCTCTACCTTTACCCTAGTGGCCTGGCTTTCTTTTTCTTCATATTTATATTCTCAGTACTTAGCACAGTACCTGGCATATAGCAAGTGCTTAACAAAAGCTTTATCTTTTACCTAAATTCTTATTTCTGTTAAAAATAAGCATCTGAGTAAGTCAGGGAGTTTGTCAGAAAAGAACATTTTTCTTTACAGAACTCTTTATATAATGTCCAGTGAGTCAATGGTTTGAATAACCAACTGCCAGGCATGATGTGCTGTCGAAGAGACCTACAGGGGAGGGAGGGAAGAGGGGCTTAGACTAGGGGGCTTCGAAGTTCTCTTCCAACTCCAAACTTCTACGATCAAATAATATACAATGGATATAATGAATGATAAAAGAGTCCAAACAATGGAAAAGCCAAATTACCTTAAAACATATATACAGATTTATGATTTCAATTAGCACCCACTTTTCACTGATTATATTTCATCAGATTAGAAAGAAAACTTAGAAGTCCTCTCAAAATGAATCTATGGCTGAATCCTTTGAGTATTATGAGCTGGAGATCTGAGACATTTTAACAATAGGCAAGGACTTTGAGGTCAAGGACTGTTTCATTTTTGTCTTTGAATATATAATGATTAGAACAGTTCCTGACACATAGTAGGTACTTTAAAAATAGTTGCTGACCAACTGATCTCCGCTTAAGTGGCCCATCAGTACCACAATTCAACATGCCCAAAACAACTCATAATCTTTTCCCCAAACCTCTCCCTTCTCCCAACTTCCCTTGATGGTACCTCAGTCACTCAGGCTTGAAACCCTAAAGCCATCCATGGCACTTCCTTTTCCTTTATTCCACACACCAAATCAAGTCAGTTTTATCCAACTGAAATTTTTCCTTCCTAAAGTTACCAATTACCAATTCATCCCAAAACTCTCTGACATCATCTACTACTATCTCATCTCCTCACTTCACCCAGTCTCTGATAAAAGTGGTCCCTTCCTAGATAAAGCTAATTCCTCTACATGTGTGTTTAATCCTCCTTCTTTTCCTCTCTTTCCCCCTCCCTCTCCTTATTTTGCCTTCCTCTCTTCTCTGTCTCCTTTCTTCCCTCTCCCCCTCCCATTTCTCCTTCCCTTCCTTCTCCTTCTCCCCTTCCTTTCTCTCTCCCCCACTCTTTTTTCTCTCTCCCCCCTCCCTTATCTTCCTCTACATATTGCTCTCAAACATATTAAGTCTCCCTCATCCATGAAAAATCTTCATTAGCCATTATCATCCCATATCTCTCTTACTTTCTTATCCAAATTTCTTGAAAAAACTGTCTATACTCACTGCTTCTACTTCCTCTCCTCTCACTCACTCCTCAAACCTTTGCAATCTAGCTTCCAACCTCAACACTCAACTAAAGGTGATTCCTCCAAAGTTATCAAAGATCTCTTAATTGCCAAATGTAATGGTGTTTTCTCAGTCCTCATCTTCATTGATTTACCTGCTGGATTTTACACTGGTGATTTCTGTCTCCTGGATATCCTCTCCTCTCTATCAGTTCTCTTCTCTCCTAGTCTTCTTTGCTGCTTCATCAACCACATCATGCCCACTAAACTGGGGTATTCCCCCAAGGCTTGGTCCTAAGCCCTATTCTTTTCTACAATTTCTCTCTCAGCAAGCTGAACAACTTTTATGGGCTTAACTATCATTTCTACGCAGATAATTCACATACTGGAGCTTCAGTCCCACATCATCTGCCCACTAGATATTTCAAAGTAGATCTCCTATATGCATCTTAAATTCAACATATCTAAAACTGAACTCATTATCTTTCCCCAAAAACCCTTCTTTCCTTCAAACATCTCTATTTCTGTCAGAAACCACCATTCTTCCAAGTTTATAACCTTAGCATTATCCTCAAGTCCTCATACCCTTTCATCCCACATATTCAATCAGTTGCCAAATCTTGCCATTTCTCTATCCACAACATCTTTTGCATGCAATCTTTTCTCTCCTCTCACACAGCTACCATCTAAATTCAAATCTTCATCACCTCTCATCTAGATTATTGCAACTGGCTCCTCACAGATCTCCCTGCCTCAAGTCTCTAACCAATCTAATCTATCTAATCCATCCTACACATTGTAACCAAAGTAATTTTCCTTAAGCACACATATGACCATGTGAGTCCCCCTACTCAATCAATTCTGGTACCTTTCTATTGCCTCTAGGACATAATGTAAATTCTTATGTTAATTTTTTAAAGTCCTTTACAACCTAGCACCAACTTCTTTTCTTTCATTGGATGCCACTCCCCTGCACTCTTTGATCTAAACTGGCCTTATTCACACATACCACTCCATCTTCCATCTTCTGTGCCTTTGCACTGGCTATTCCACCCACCTGCAAAGCACTCCCTCCTCATGGAGTCCCCCTCCATACAAAAAGCAATTCAAGTACCAAGTGCAATACAAGTATCAAGTACAATAAGGATTACACAAGTTCTAACAACATCTACTATATAAAAGATCTCAAAATACAATATTCCAAAAAAGCAAGTTATAGGCTTATAATCAAGAATAACTTACCCTGCAAAACTAAGTACAATCCTACAGGGGAGAAAAATAGACCTTTAATGGAACAGAGGACTTACAAGTATTTCTGATCAAAAAAGATCTGAGTAGGAACTTTGAAATACAAACACAAGAAAAACCTAGAAAGATAAATTTATTTAAGTGAGTGGGAGGAGCTGTAAGATGATATAGGGTAAACATTCTAATAAGGGAGTAGAAATAAATGTCCTTTCAGAATTTTGATGTCTTCAAATTTTGATGTACTGAGGAAGTTAAATAAGAAAAACAGAAGTCCTGGTGTACTAAGGATTCTATTCTGAGGGTTCTAATAGAGAAGGTAAAAGGAAAGCATTAATATAGAAAGGAAGGAAAGGGGCAATGGAACTTACTATTTCTCACATTTGGAGTACCTAAGAAGAAAAGCACACAAACATGGAAGAAAGGGAGGCATGGGGGGGGGGGAAGAGTGGGCATCAGATGAACCTCACTCTTACCTGAACCAGACAAAGGAGGGTTGAACACACATACAAACCTAACACTCTGGTGTAGAAATACACCAAACTAAGCAAGGAAACAAGGGGGAAAAATTTCCACTGAAGGGTGAGGATAATACTGGGTATGGAATAAGTAACAAGCACAACCAACTTCCTAACCCTGAAGGGAGGAATGAGAGAGAGAGAGAGAGAGAGAGAGAGAGAAGAGAGAGAAAGAATTAACTAAGGCACACCCTTAGATTGTCTCTTAAACAACTGTGAAATTGCTGAAAAAATTGTGGTAAATGAATGTAATAGAACATTATTGTCCCACACAATGACAAAAGAGACAATTTCAGAGTATCACAGGTAGTATGAATTCATGTAGAATGAAATAAGTAAAACCATGAAAACAAGGTACACAAGGACAGCAATGTTATAAAGAAAAATAGCTTTGAAAGACTTAAAAACTCTGATTATGGCAATTATCAACGATGTCTCCAGAGGGCCTATAATAAAGTGTTATCATCCTCCTGAAAGAGAAGTTGATGCTATAGAAAAAGACATACATTATTGGACAAGGACACTGTGTGGACTTGTTTTGCTTGACTATAAATATTTGTTACAAGGGTTTGATTTAGTTTTACTTTGTTTTTTGACAAAAACTCAGTTCACCTTCTACCTAAGGCCTTTTTTGATCCTGTCCCCCAGGAGGTAGTTGGTAATTTCTAACTTGTATTTATTTTGTACATGTTTATATGTGTATGTATTGTTCCCCTTGATAGAATATTCATTGAAGGCAGGGATTTTTTCACTTTTATTTTAGTATCCTCAGTTACTAGCACACAGTGTTTAATAAGTACTTGTTGATGACTGAACTACCAAGTTCTGACAATTCTACTTTTCTAACATCTCTCACATCAGTCTTTTCTAATCAACTCACACTGCTACCACTCTAGTTTGGGCCATCATATCTCCTGCCTTTATTACTGTAATGAACTCCTAACTTGTTTTCCTGTCTCCAGTTTCTCCCCTATCCAAACCATCCTTCACCCAGCTGCCAAAATATTCTTCCTAATACACAAATTCCCTTGTTCAAAAACCTTCAGTAGCTCCCTATTGTCTATAGAATAAAATGCAAGTTCTTGACCTTGTCATTCAAGGCCCTCTACAGTATGGAGCCACTCTACCATTCTTGCCTCATTTTACTCTATTCCCTTTTGTCTACTCTACATTCCAGCCAGAATGGACTATTAGCAATTTCCTGAAGTATTCCTGCCCTTTCCTACCTCCATACTTGGAATGTACTCCTCCCATGCTGAAATAATAGCTGACATTTGTGTAGCATTCTAAAGGTTGAAAAGCACATATAGACAGATAGACAGACAGACAGACAGATAGACAGACAGACAGACAGACAGACAGACAGACAGACAGACAGACAGATAGATAGATAGATAGATAGAAAGAAAATCTTTTTTTTCAAGGCCCAGCTCAGGCATCATCTTCTTCATCAAGCCTTCCCAAATTTCCCCCTACCCCACCCCTCCAAAGCAGCAAATGACCTTCCCATCCTTAAATTTTCCCAGAACACCCTGTCTGGGTCACTCCTTTGTCATTATTGTACTCTACCTTGTACTACTACATTTATCTCAGTCTAAGTCCTATTCAACCATTATCATATCTATCTTTAGATCCGCCACTGTCTAGAGATGATGCTTAATAAGTGGAGTTTTTTAATTGTTGAAATGGAACTCATTACAGCTTGTTACATACCCTTCAATATTAATCACATATTTACTTTAGATATAACTTATCATAATAATCATAAAGTTTAAAGCTAGAAGGGAACTTAGAGATAAACTAGTCCAATCACTCATTATACATATGAGTAAACTAAGATCCAAGAAAGGCAGAGCAAACTACCCACTGTCATGCAGTTAATAAGTAGCAGAAGAAGGAATCCAACAGAAGTCCACTCATTTTAAATCCAGTCATCTTTCCAATACATTACAACTTCAGTAAACCATTTGAATCATTTGAACATTGACTAACAACTATGTGACCAGAAACTACATATACTTTTCAATATAGTTAGCAAACAAACATCATCTAATAAATCTTGATGCCTCGAGATTAGACAAACAGGCAAAAAGTATATATTACTGTTTTACAAATCTCCTTTTGTCATCTTAATCCTAAAATGGAATGCTTTAGCAAAGGGTGCCTTCTATCTAACCTCTCAACAAGTTAACACCTTAAGAAAAGAATGTAAGATACTGTTGAGACTTGTTATAAAATTATTAACTTCGTTGTGCAATTACACAAGCAATTACAAAACTTTATTTTTAACTTGTCACCTCTAGTAATATTTTCAGAGTCAGTCTCATAAAGGATAGGAAAAACCCCTATATTTAGAGTGAGAAGACCTGGGTTCAAATTCTGATGCTATTACTTTGTGATCTGGACAAAACATTTCTTCTCTCTGACCTTTAATTTCTTCATCTATAATAAGAGTGGGGGATCACGTGACCACTAAGATCCCTAATACTCTGTGATCCCTTTCAGCCATTTAAAATCGTATGAATCAGTTATATAAAGGCAGAGATGCTATAATTACATGAGCAATAGTGTTTTGCTTTCAATATTAGTTGTCCCCTTCACCTCACTCCAGGAAAAACACTCTGTCCAAGGTCACTTAGCTAATAAGCAGCAGAGCCAGGATTTAAGCATGGGAACACCACATCACTCTCACAAAATGCTTTTTCATTGAATTGCTTTATTTTATCTCAGTGTAACTCTCAGGGATTTGGGAAATAATGGTTGTTTGACTCCCTTAAGAATAGCTGGGACTAGAATGAGGTTGTGCTTTCTTTGGTGTGTTTTCCTTTCTTGTTTATTTTCCCATTGCCCAACAAAGCCAGTTTTAAACAAAAAGAATGTTGGAAACATTAAGACCTTTTATCCCAAAGGGCCAGGAAAAGGTTGTACCTTCACAGACATAAAGCAGAATCCAGGTCCGCTTCCCCTACCCCAAGAGGTCTAACAAAATAAAAACAAACACTCCATTTTTTAGCTTCCAAGAATCAGCCTTCCTATCAGATGAACACATCCTGTCCTCAATCCACACCCCACCCTCATCTCACCCCTAGTAAATGGGTTTACTTAGCTGTAGTTAGAAAAAGATCATAGAATCGCTGTCCTAGAATGTGAGAGCTAGAAGAGATCTTAAAAGGCAAAATGTTAGAATTGGAAGGGGTCTTAGAACATAGAAGAACGTTTGAGCTCAAGGAGGCCTTAGAATATAGAATGTTACAAATTAACAAGATCTAGTCTAAACTCCCTCATTTCACAGAGCAGGAAATTAGAGTCCAAAGAAGAAAAATGGTTTGCAGAAGCAAGATTAGAACTCTGGCCTCTGACTCATAGCCCAGTTTTCAGCTATTAAGCACAGGACCTGTTTCTTCCACAGTGCTAACAAAATGTAGGCATTAAATAAATATCTCTTAAATTAGAGGGAAAAAATTGTATTTATGTAATATTGGTTAGGCACAATCCCAGGATAGTAAGAAACAACAGAAGAATGCTGAATTAGCCATCCTGCACATATTTCTCATTGCTAGCTTCTATGATATATTTCATCTTCGCTTCCCTAGGTCCATAAATGTGTCAGGTTGCTTTAAACTCACTTAGAATGCTTCCTTCAATGACTTATAACCCACTTCCTTCACTTGATGCATTGAAACAAGTTCTGAGATGTCACCACAACCAATGTTAGACTGCAGTATGGTTTCCGGCATTGTGTCTATGCTATCAGTTAAATTACTTTACATTAACCACATTCCAATCCACAGGGATCATTTGAAGACTAAATAAGATTTAAACATATCTGTCCAAGCTCTGCTAGTTATTAATTCCCTGAGCACACCAGACACACATTTGTTCATGTTTAAAGAGTAACCTTTGAGGAGCTTTCCAGGGTGTTAACTTCATGACATCTCAGAGCCAAAGCATCCTAGATTATTATCAGGGATCCCATATTCATACAGTTGAAAAGGACCTCAGAAATGGTCTAAGCATATACTTGCAACAAATGACCATGCAATCTCTATAGACCTCCAGGGATGAGGCTCACTTACCACCCAAGGCAACCTGTTCTTCTGTTGGACAGCTATAATAGTTAGAAAATACTTTCTTATATTGAGCTATAATCTGCTTCCTAGGAATAGGCCTTCTAAGTGTTAATCCAGGGTCCTTGAGTCTACTTTTATATAGCTTCCTATACTTTTAAATAGCGTTTAAAGGTCTGGAATGTAAACATATTTAGAATGTCACAGGGCTTCTGGATACAGTCCTAATTACTCCATCAAGCAATGTGGACAATCACACCCAGATACATTCAAACATTATAATCAGAATTCTCCCAGAATCACTTTAAATGCTTTCCAGTGATTCAAAGAAAAAAAGTTGATTGTTCACATTTGAAACTATTTCAATTCAATTTCATGTGTAAAATAACTTCTGCTTTTTTAAAGCAAGGGCAACACAGGTGCTTCCCTACAGTTTGGCTTTCAAATTACCCAAGTAAGAGATCTCTTTCCATAAGGCCATTTGTGAAAAACCTGTGTTTTTGTGGGGCCTGCTAGCTCTTCCCTTTATAGGTCTTTCCAGTTCCTACCTCCATGCTTTTTTCACAAGTGATCCCCTGTATGTGGCATGTTCTTCCTTCTGACCTCAACATCAGAATCTTAGGTTCCTTCTAAACGTAGCTCAGATGCCACATTCATCCCCCACCTCAATGATTAGTACTCTCTCCCCCTTGAAACTATTTTGCATCCCCCTGTAGAATGTAAATTCCCAGACAGCATGTGCTATTTAATTTTTGTCTTTGTATTTCCAGCATTTAGCACAATGCCTACTGCATAGCAGGGCATTTAACAAATATGTTCACTGAATTTTGTTGTTATTGAGGATGGGAGTGGGAAAGGTAAGATCAGTTAAGAAGCTTGAACTGGAACCTGCTGCTTGAAATTTTGTCTCAGCAGGCTAAGTAATGCCTTGAGTTAAAGTCAATAAGTGGCAGTCAGTTACAAATGGTCTATTTTCTTCTGCAACTGGGACACAGAAACTTGGAACCTATTCATAGCAATAAGAAATTACTCGCAGTCCTATAAGTCTTAAAAGCACTTTTCTCCCACCAACCTTGTGAGACAGGTATATTTATTCCCACTGTAAAGGTGGTAAAACTGAGGCTTAGAGAGGTGAAGGGATTTCAAGCAGTAAGTGGCACAGCCAGGATTCAAACTCAGGTCTTGTGCTCTTTCAGTTCCCCTAAGCTACTAGCCCAGAGCAGTTTAGTTTCAAGAACAAGAGGTTCATTTTTGTACAAACTTTACACTTAATATAATTTCATGCTTCATAAGTTCCCTTTTCAAGCACTCAGATATTATGGCAATATTTCCTACAAAACAAAGAGGCTCCAAAAAATCAAAGAACCAAATTTGTCTGCTTTGCTGTATTCTACCAAAAGCAAGAGAGAGTCAATGGCTGGCTAGTATTAACTTGAGACTTTTTGAATCTCAGTTGCTGACTGACCCTGTCTCATAGAGGGGCAAGTTTCTTCACTTTCCTATATTATTCAGGGAGTATCCTGGTCTTCCTCACAGACCAGAGGTCAATGTTAGCTTTTGCAAATACGAGGAGCAACAGCTCAAACACCTGATTAAGCCTTTTCTTTACTCCAACTGTGAGGTCTGGATTACCAGTCTTACTATTCCCATATGGTTTTGGTCTTGACCTATGACTTCATCAGTATGTAACTGCTGGTGCTGAAACTCTCTCCATCAATGCAGGATAGCAATTGGTTTATAACTTATGATATCAAAGTAGCAATGCAGTATAATGACTAGTGGGCTGATCCTGGAGTCAGGAAAACCTGGCAGTGTCAGGTGCTTTGAATTTTCAGGATTCAAAGCAATTCTAAGCCTATCCTCCATTTTACAGATGAGGATACTGAACCTCAAGTACCTTGCCCAAGGTCAGGCAGTTCAGAAGTTTCAAAGCCAAATCTCAAATTCAATTCAAAGTCCATGGTTCTTCGACTATACCATGCTGGATTCCTATTTTAGCAAGTGAACATTTGGGGAAGGGTATTAATAAGGTGGAATGTATCTAAGAGGGAGACCAGGATTGGGAGAGGACTGAAGAATTAATGGAAAGGATTGTGGATGCTTAACATAGAGAAGAGAGGGTTTAAGAGAAATATAATTATCTTCAAATATATGAAAGGCAGTCTTGCAGAAAAGGGAATGGACTTGTTTTCCTTGGTCCCAGAGGCCAAAACCAGAATCAATGAACAGAAGTTACAAGGAGGCAGTTTTCAGGGGGAAACTGCCTAAAAATAAGAACTGTCCAAAATGAAATGGGTACATCAGAAAGCAGTGAATTTTTGGAGGCTCAATGAGTTCTGGTGAGGGATATTGCCAAAAGGAAACTAATTCAGGTAGGGGTTAAGCTTAATGACCTTACAGGTCCCTTTCAGCTCAAAGATTCTATGATCTGTAACTTTACTGAAACCTAAAGATACATGGTGCTCTGAATACAACACTTAATAAATATCTGTTGTATAACTGTTTTATAAAAGTAAGGGGGGGCAGCTAGGTGGCACAGTAGAGGGGGCAGCTAGGCAGCACAGTAGATAGAGCACCAGCCCTGGATTCAGGAGGACCTGACTTCAAATCCGACCTCAGATACATAACACTTACTGGCTATGTGACTCCAAGCAAGTCACTTAACCCCTATTGCCCAATCAAAAAAAAAAACAGTAAGAAACCTTTCACTCTAGTGCTTCATTTATTTCAAACTAAGTCTTTTACCTCCCAATTTTTATTCATTCAACATTCAATAAATAGTTATTTAATGCACCCTATGAACAAGGTCCTAAATGAATCACATAGGCTCTTATCTGTAGGTTTGTGCCATATCATAAAAAAAAACACTGATGCAAGTATGAGGAGAAGTGAGTTTGTGTTCTAGCTTTGCCACTAATTTCCTGTATAATCTGAGGCAAGTCACTTAAATTCTATGGACTTCACTTTTCTCCTCTGAAAAAGAGGGGTGGAGAGGGGCTCTTTAAGGTTCCTTCCAGCTCCAAAATTCTGTAAAATTAGATTTTTAACCTTTTTTTCAAGTTAACTGCAACCCAAGGAAAATGTAAAATAAGTGCTGTGCAAGTTTCCTTCTTACTTCTTCATTATAAGCAGCAAATTTTTCCAGAGTTGTTCAGCATATATTTAAGCACCTTGTCCATATATATTCAATGCATTTTTCAAGAAAAAAAAAACCCTCAAATTCATAAAGAAAATGGATTAGATTTATTCAACTCAACCCCAGAGAGCAGAAGACCAATGGGTAGGAGTTAGAGGGAGGCAAATTTCAGTTCAATATCAGAAAGACTTTCCTAACAATTAGACCTGGCTAACAATGTAATGAGCAGACTCAAGAGTCTTATAACATTTCCCTGTAAATGAAAGTGTTTGAGCAGAAGGTGGATAACTGCTTGTAGAATATCTTGCAATGGGTTTTAACCATCAGATTGAGGTTAGCCTAAATGATCTCTAAGATCCCTTCTTGATCTGACATTTGTCAAAATATTCTGGAGATACTGTTTTCCAGAGCTAAGGCCCAGCAAGCAGGCTGTATCCTGAGCTTGGCATAACAATAACCCTTTGTGCTCAGGATGCTTCCATGATCTTTTTGTGTTTTAAGGGTCCTTACCAACCTGACATTCCATGTTTCAAAGTCCTTGCTAACTCTGAAACTCCATGTTCTAATGTTCCCTTCTATGATTCAATGAAGGTTGCAACGCTAGAGTCATGCAGCCTAATAGCAATAAAACTTGGAGGCCAATGTTCCAGGAAAAATAACTGTCAGCCCCACCCTTAGGCTCTTCCCCTTCTTAACTTCCACAAGAACAAATCTCAAAACACTGAAATAAGCCAATTCTATCATGTTTACTATAACAAGAGTCTAAGATGCAAAAGGATAATTGCTTTGGGAAAAGGCTACACTAGAGATGGGGTGTGGGGAGCACAGCATCTAGCAAGAGGAGAGGCAGGGCTCTCTGACACTTCTAAAGGAGAGAGAGAAAAAAAACAATGTTATGATTACACACAGCTAATGCATCCAGGAGTCTACAGCTGTGTAAAAGTCACAGGGAAAGTATGACAGTAGAGAAACCAGTGTAATATAATAAAACAGAAAAAACACTGGGCTTGAATTCAGAAGCCCTGAGTGTGAATCCTGACTCTTCCACTAGCTACCTGAATGGCTGTAAGTAAAAAATAAGATAATTCCCAGAAAACACACCTGAATAGTGCTATCTAGGCCAAACCCTTCCTTCTCACATAAGGAAACTTAAGACCCCAAAAAACTAAGTGATTTGTCCAAGGTCACACAGATGGTTAGCAGCAAAACTGAAATTCAAACTCAAGTCCTGTGTCCCAAAGCCAATGTTCTTTCCACCATACCACTATTTCATCATTCTCCCTCTCTACACCTCAGTATTCTCATCTGTAAATATAAGAATGTTGGAATAGAAGGCATCTAAAGACCCTTCCAGCTCTCTCTATGTATCAGGATCCTGGTACAGAGAAGACACTATACCAAAAACGTTACCATCCTCTTAACTGTGAAAATTCTAGTTCCTAAGTTAGTAAGATGGTAATAATGTAAACAAAATTTCATTGGGGTCTAGAAATGAAACTTACAAGTAGCTTTTTAAAAACTCAACCCATGGCTCTAGGACTTTAGGTGAATTTCAGCAATGGACTTTGTTGATTTGAATTACACAAAACTAATATTCCATTTAGTGTCAGTCTCAAATTCGGTTAGGGTAGAAGCATAACTACATATCTTCATACCCCTTCTGTTTTTCACGTATGGGGAGAAGTTTTCTTTTTAAAAGTAGGACTATAAAAATTTTAAAGAGGAGAACATAGTCTTACAAAACCAGACAGACACACAAAACATCACGCAACTGGTATAATAGAGCAAGCACAGGCCTTCAGTTTGAGTCCCAGCCTTAACACCATCTGGCTATGAGACTATTGGCATGTTACTTCACCTGACTTTGTCTCCCCACTCCCCCACAGCATAGGGACAATCATACCTGCATTCTCTACCTCTCAAAGATTATTTTTGTAAACTTTGAAGTGATATAGCACCTTGAATAATTTTCTCAATGTGCGTACTCCTTCCACTGATTAAAATCATGATCCTTCCCTAATGGCCTAATACAGTAAGGAGCCCTGAAGCCCATCAATTGTGGAATGGATGAACAAACTGGTATATGAATCTGATGGAATACTACTGTGCCCTAAGAAATGACATATGAAGAACTCAGAGAAACTTTGGAAGTCTTGTACAAACTGGTGCAGTGTAAAATGAGTACACCAAGAGAACAATTTTATATCATGACTGCAATAAAAAACAATAAAAAAAACCCTTAATAATGTAGTGCCTAAATACAACTGCAAAGGACTAAAGGTGAAAAATGCCTCTTGCCTCTCAGTAGAAAGGCAATAAACTATAGGCTTCAGGCTTGGTCAATGTGTTGACTTGCTTTTACTGAACTGTATCTATTTGTTGGGGAAGGTAGAAAGAAGAAGTCAATGGAAATTAGGTGACTAAGTGGCACAGTAAATAGAATTTTGGAATTCAAATCCTGCCTCAGATATTTACTAGTATAACCTTGGACAAATCACTTAACCTGTATGTCTCAGTTTCCCCATTTGTAAAATGGAGATGATAATAATAGCACCAACTTCTCAGGGTTGTTGTGAGGATAAAATGAGACATTTGGAAAGTGCTTAGTAAACCTTAAAGTGCCACATAAATTTGAGTTATCATCATTATCATAATCATGGCAGAATCCCATCTTTGATGATTAACACCTGTGTGATGGTCATTTAACCTCCCTGAACCTCAATTTTCTCATATGTAAAATAAGGAGGCTGGAATGGATGGCATTACAGCCTCTCTTCCAGCTCTAGATCTACAATTATATATTTTTTTAAATCATCAGCAAAGCATTTTTTTTCCAAAAGCATTGGACTTGTAGTCAGAGGTCTTGTCTTCAAATCCCAGGTCTACCACTTATTATCTTGTATGATTTTGAGGAAGTCACTTCTCCTTTCTGTTCCTCAGGTACAAATAAGGGGGTGGGACTACATGGTGCCTAAGGTCCCTTCTAGCTATCAATCTGTGATCCTATCATCCTCTATAATTTAGTGGTCTTTAAGAGTTATTTGGGGGGGGGGGAATCACCCTGCAATCAACCTGATAATGAAACCTCTCTGAATTCCATCCATTTCTAGAACTATATTCAACTTTCCAACTTAGTAGGCCAGAGCTTTGACTCCACTGGCAATTTTCAAGCACTCAGTATCACCTCCTATCCACGATTAGGTATCAAAGTAGGTCGTTAGAGAAGTGCTAAGATGTTAAAAAAAAAAGGGGGGGGGGAATTATATATTATAATGATTATAAGCATAGTGATTATAAACACCATCTCCCTTAAATAACTAAATAAGAAAAAAATACTTAAGACAAAACTTTGGCTTTCATGTCTTAAGGACTTCACAAAGTCCAGCACCATCCAAACACATGCCAATTTTCACTCAAGTATACAATTCATATATCCAAGAGTTGCATGCAGATTTCTCCTCTCTCCTCTTATAATAAAAGTTGTCAGTTTATTTTAGGGACCCAGCTATCTCTACAATGAGAACTGCCCAGATATCAGCCTATTAACCAAGCCATTAGCATCAAAGACCAGTTATAGAGAAAGGCACTGGGGCCACAGCAATAACAATAGTAGTACCGAGCATTGGCATAATGCTTTAAGGTTTGCAAAGCATGTTATCTCATTTAAGACACTTAAGTTGGAAAAACATTCATTCATGCATTCATTCAACAAACATTTATTAAGCCTTTGTACAAAATACTAAGCTTGGCATTCAGAGAGATACAATGTTTGCGTAAGACAGGATAAGAACACTCAAGAAGCCCAGAAGGAGAAGATACAAACTTAAATAACTATAACACAAAATCCAGTGCTTAGCACACTGCCAGGCACAAAGTAAGCACTCAATAAACGCTATCAAAGAGTTTTATGACACCGTTCCCCACCCCCACTCCCTTCAGCATGGTGGAAGAAGGAAGCAATGGAATTGGTCAAAGGACCAGGGTTTAAACGCTGACTTTGCCACCTTTGTGACTTTGGACAAGTTACATTAACTCTTAGGGTCTCAGTTTCCTCGTCTCTAAAATGAAAAGAATTGGAATAAATAGTATTTTCGTCGATCACTTTCCTTCTCTGGCCCTCAGTTCTCTCCTCTGACCAAAGAGGCTTTTATGCAGAAGAGTATTTCTAAATTCTAAAGTTCTAGGGATTTCTTTCCAATACTTTCCCTACCCTCCCCACCCCCGGGCCTTTTAACGTCCCATCTCCGCCCTATTTTTAAGTTCCCAAGATGTAAAATAAGGAGACCTGCATGCCAGTCCTCCCTTTGCCACTTAAAAATTCTGTGCCTTTAAGCAAGTCACTTCCCCTTTATGAGCCTCAGTTTCCTCACGTGTAAAAACAGTATGCCCCAGTTCTACAGTGTTTTAAAATGTTCACAAAACACATTTCTCACAACAACTCTATAGGGTAGGTGATGAAATTGTTATTTTCTCTATTTGACAGATAAGGAAAGTAGTGACTCCCCCAGGACCACAGAGCAATTGAGTGTGGGATCGGTTATTCTGAAAGCAGTTTTCCTCATTCCAATATCAGGGTTCTTACCATTAAACCACACTGCTCTTCTGTAAAATGAGGAAGGTTGAAGTAGATACCAAGCTACTGTGACCCCTCCTGCTCACATGTTCCTTCTCCATGCGACCCTCGCACTTGCTACACTACCATTCCCCCCCCTTCCCCTGGCAGGCGGAGTTTCCCTCCTCCTCCCCTCCCCGGGGGCCCCGACCCGCCCCCACCCGGGGCCCGGGAGGCGCCTGACCAGCTGCCTGCCCCCCCCAACACACACTCCAATACTCTCTAGTCACCATGGCAACTTCCCCCCCCTCCATTCCATAGCTCGCGCCCCCACCCCCACTCCCGAGCAGACGAGGCCCTTCCTGTCACTGCAACAAGTCCCCGGGGCCCGCGGCCTCTCCAACCCGGCTTCCCCCAACCTCATCCCGGCCTCCCCAGCTCCAGGCCTGCCTGCCCGCGCTCACCTGATCCTGGAGCCCATGGTCCCCGGGACTCCTCATGGGCCCTGGCCCCACTCGGCGCTGCCCGGCCCCAGCCTCTCCCTGCCTGCCTCTCTCTCCCCGCCCCGCCCCTCTGGCCCCCTCCCGGGTCTATTTCACTCGCTCGGTCCCGGGAAACGCCATGGTTGCTGGGGCGCGTCCCCGCCGCCGCGCGCGCGCGCCTAAATCCCACGGCTCAGCAGCCTCCCTCCCCACCACACTCTGATAAGAGGCAGAGGCAGAGAGGCTCAGACACGCGCCCAGCCCCGCCCCCACCGCCTTCCCGCCGCGTGGCGCCTGCTGGGACTTGTAGTCCAGGGCCCTCTGCGCTTAGCCAGGAAAGGCTTGGGATAGGGCAGAGCAAGGGGTGGGTTTAAAAAAAAAAAGGAAAAGCTAGTTGAAAGGCAGTCATAGGACGCAAGGAGTTTGAGCTGAAAGAGAAACTACAAATTAGTCCAACATCTCATTTTACAGAAGAGGAAAATGAGGCTCAGAGAGAAATGACTTGCCCAATGTCACCCTGATAGGAACTAGGAGAGTCAGTATTCAAACGCATGTAGTCTGATTCCCAAATCTAGTGTTCTTTACAATATTCATCTGTCCCTTCCTTTACTAGATGTGTCCAGTCATTGCCAAATCTTGTCATTTCTATCTTGCATCTCGCATATGCCCCCCTTCTCCTATGAGACATTGGTGCCAGCCCAGTGCAGGTCCCTAGCCTGCTCTTGGTCTGCCGCCTCAAAGTCCGTGCCCACTCCAATCCATCCTCCGATCTGCTGTTAAAGTGATCTTCCTAAAGAGCAGGCCTGACCGTGTCACCCAGCCCACCCCCATTCAACGAACTCCAGCGTCTATCACCTCTAGAATCAAGTATAAAACTCTCTGGCTTTTGAAAGTGCTTCATAATCTAGCCCATTCTTACTTTTCCAGTTTTTTTAACTTCTTACTTCGCTCTGTTTACTCTACTGATCCAATGACGCTGGTGTCTTTGCTGTTCTTCAAACAAAACAATCCATCTCCCAACTTGAGGCTTTTTCACTAGCTGTCCATTCGTCTAAAATGTTTTCCCTCCTCATCTCCGTTTAATAGCTTCCCTAACTTCTTTTAAGTCCCAGCTGGTTTCACCTTCTGCTAGAAGACTTTTCCAGGCCTCCTTTATCTTAGTGCCTTCCCTCTGAGATTAGCTCAAGATATGTGTTACATATACACACAAATATATGCTTATATACATGTAAACTATGTACATACATAAAAACAACCATGAACTTATATATGCAACTATATATGTGCAAATTAGGTACAAACAAGATAGATATATAAGTATAGATACACATTGTGTATGTATATAGATGCATACAACTATGTACTAGAAACAACCATGTACAAACAAGATAGATACATATCTATGTATAATCTATCTCTATACACACGTATGTATCTATATATGTGTATACCTGTACACAGATATGTATCTATCTTGTTTGTTTGTACACAGTTGTACACATGTTGTCTCTCCTATTAGACTGTGAGGTCCTTGAGAGAAGTAACTGTTTTTTGCTTTTCTTTGTGTCCCTAGTGCTAGCACAGTAACTGACATGTAGCAAGTGCTTAATAAAGGCTTCTTGTCTTGACCTGAAGAGACCCAATAGATGTGTAAGTGACTCACTAGCCTCTTTCCCTAGGCATTGTTTCCTTCCCTATCCCCTCAATTCTCCTCTACAGGAGGTTTTGCTTTCCCCTCCAGTCTCTGTTAGGCCTTCACTCTACAGACCACTTACCTTCCCCAACAATTCTCTATGGAAACCAAATCCTTTCTACAAACACCTATGTTTCAATACAGGGAGAGCCAAGGTTACCTGTTCTTGAAGCACCACTGCTTTAGCTGTTACAGAGCTTGTCCGTAGGTGTGTGTATATATATGTGTATAGATATGTATATATGAGTATATATAATCTTTGACAATCACTGCAAATGGATGAATTGAGCCCAAAATTAAACAAGAGGAAGAAAGTGAGCTGAATTCTGGAAATTGCAGAGCTCTTTTCATGACAACAAACTACTCATAAAAAGCTTCATCTTTTTAATTTTAGTGCTCTTCTATGGCTTTGAGTCATGAGACACTACAGCCTCCACGGTATTCAAAATGAGGGTCACTCGGAGAGCAATAGAGGGGTCTTCATACTGTTGCTCAAATCTGACACTCCAGCTCTGGAATTCATGCCTTTTCACTGGCTGCTACCCCTACCTCCACCCCACCCCATGCCTGGAATATTTTCCTACCTCTTCACATCTGCCTCCAGGCTTCTTTCAAGATTCAGGGAAAATCTTTCTTCAACAAGTCTTTCCTAGTCACGTGCATGCACACACCCACCTCCATCCCCCCCCACACACACCTACCTTCTTAGATTGCCTTTAGTTTATCCTTATTTGTACATTACTGTTTCCAAGTTGACTTGAGGCCTTCCCCAGTACATCATTCCTACCACAACACTGAACCCCTTCCCTCTAGTGGTACCTCCCTTCTAAGTTAAATGTATGTCATCTTCCCCACTAGATTGTGAACTCCCTCTGGGTAGAGGCTATGCTTTTGCCTTTATATCTCCAGTGTTTAGCATGGTTCCCTATAGCACAATATGAGGCACAAATTAAGTGCTTAATAAATGACTGTTGACTGACTCTCTCTCCTACTTCCATTTTGATTCCTTTATGAAGACTGTCTCTATAACCCTCTTCTGCAGAAATATCTATTCTTCCTCTATGGAGTTCTACGAAGATCTCCTTCCCGGACAGCTAGGTTCTGGAGATATAGCATTGGGCTTGGAGGCACAGAGATCTGAGTTCAAATTTAACTTCAGATACTATCTGTGTGATTCTGAGCAGGTCACTTAACCTCTTTCTGCCTCAGTTTCCTCAACTGTAAAATAGAGATAATAATAGCACCTACCTCACAGGGTTGTTGTGAGGATCAAATATTTGTAAAGTGCTTAGCACAATGACTGGCACATATTAGGAGGTTAATAAATGCTCTTCCCTTCCTCTCTTCTCATACATGTTCCCTATGGGAACACCAAACTCCTGCAGAAATGATCTACTTCTAAAACACTGCCAAAAAGAACATAGGCCCTCTATCTTCTCCCATATAGAGACAGATTCAATTTAATCCCGAAGATATTTGTTGGAGGTCAGCTCTGTGCTCAAACCACTGGACCTATATAGATTACCTACCTATCCCCCTCCTACTCTGCTTACTAGGGCTTCATACTAGACCCTGCTTCTCCTTTACAGAGCCCAGGAATCCTCCAGCTATCCCTTTCAGTTGACACTCACTTCTCAACTCTTCCCAGGGAGACTCCATATTACCTATCAATGTAATATATAATTCACCACTTGACAAGATCAGAGAAATGTTGTTTGGTCTAATACAGGATTTAGATGGGGAAAGGGACTCATAATTCATGCTTTGGGTATTCTTGTTCCACACACAAATCAGAGAAGGCTACCTGAAGGAGGCATATGGGTATTTAGCCTAATTTAGGATTGTTGTTTTGCTTTTTTAAATTCCAAGTACAGGAAAATTCCATTTGTCATAATCAGAGGACTTGGGTTCAAATCCCAAACTGTGTGACCTTAAATAATCTATCAAACATCCAAAGACTTCAGTTTCCTTATCTGTAAGAAGAAGGATTATACTACATAAAAGTATGGTGTAATGGATAGACCACTAGACCTGAAGGCAGAAATGTCTAAGTTCAAATCCTGTCTCAGATCCTTACTAGCTTCATGAATCTGCTTGAGTCACTTAACCTCTTGTCAGCTTCATTTTCCTCATAGGTAAAATGAGGATAACTTACCTCACAGAGTGGTCCTAAGAATCAAAAGAGATAGTCCGTATAAAATATTTTAAACTTTTAAAGCAATATATATATATATATATATATATATATATATATATATATATATATATATATATATATATATATATATATATATATATGTGAATATACATATATATAATTGAGTTGCTTTTACACTATCTCTAAAAGCTAAAATCTTATACTCTCTTGTGTCTCCAATTATTACTTCAATACCCATAAGTACTGGTAGTGCAGTGGATGGAGCCCCAGGCTTGGAATCAGGAAGATTCATCTTCCTGAGTTTAAATCTGGTCTCAGACACTTACTAGTTGTACGACCCTGTGCAAGTCACTTAACCCTGTTTGCCTCAGTTTTTTCACCTGTAAAATGAGCTGGAGAAGAACATGGAAAACCATTTCAGTATCTTTGCCAAGAAAACCCCAAATGGGGTCACAAAGACTCAGACACGACTGAAAACAATTGAACCACAACAAGTTAACAATATTCTACCTCAGCACAGCTCCAAAGTGTCAGACAAAAAAAAATTTAGTCAAGTGACCAGTCAGTCAAGAAGCATTCATTAAGTACCTACTACTTGCCAGGCACTGTGCTAATCCCTGTAGATACAAAGAAAAGCCAAAGTCCTTGCTCTCAAGGAGCTCATGTTCTAATGGAAAGACATGTTATCATTTATGGACAAATAAGAAGTAGGCAGGATAAAGTAAAGATCATCAATAATGGGAACAATATGGTAAAGGGTATTTTTAACTCCTACTTGAACTCATCACCCTTTACCTGCTCAACCCAAAGAGATTCCTATTCTCCTGGGTCTTGTTCCTGGCATTTACCTTGTCCCAATTCCCATTGAGAAACACATTTCCTTCCCAGAGGGAAGGCACTAAGATTATGGAGGAAATAATCAATAGTACAAAAGCATCAGCATTAAGTGGTCAGGGGAGGCTTCCTGTAGAAGGTAGGGTTTTAGCAAGGACTTCAAGGAATCCAGGGAAACCGGAAGCTAAAGATAAGGTGGGAGGACATTCCCTATATGGGGGCCAGCCAGGGAAAATGCCCAGTGGAGAGATGGAATGTCTTATGAGAAGAGCAGCAATGAATCAATCAGTTAGTCAATAAACATTTATTAAGCACCTACTATGTGTCAGGCACTGTGTTGAGCACTGGGTATCCAAAGACAGACAAAAGAGTCCAAGTCCTCAAGGAGGTCACAATCCAATGGAGGAAGACAACCCATAAAAAGAAACTGAAAGGAGAAGAGGGTGGGAGATTATAGGGATGGAAATGTGAAGTTTCAGTTGGGAAATGAATAAATTGCTTGACTGCCCTGGGTGCCCTCCTTAAATGGAGGATCTAGGAGTAGTTCTGATGCCCCATTCAGAGGAAGGGAAGAAAGGAAGGGCCCCAATGGCAGGGGCTACTTGAGGTGTAAGTTGCAGGGTTGCTGTGATGTTGTAGGATACTGAGGTTCCAGGGAGCATGATGAAATCCAGAGGAGTGTAGAGTCACTGGGAGAAGGAGAGGGATAATTGTTGTTTGTCCTTATTCTCAAAGAGGACTATGACATCAGGGAGGTGATGCCATGACATGCAAGTGAACTGGATTTAAGTGAGGGAGGACTGTTCAAAGTCACCAGCTTCACTTTCTCCTCAGGAGCTGAGTCCAGTGGCAAGATACAGATCAAGACAACTGGAGAGAGGGACGGTGGTAATAAAGTGTAAGAAGACTGTAAAGGAGCAGGGATCAGATTATGAAGGGCTTTGAATGCCAAACAGAAAATTTTGTATTTAATCCTAAAAGTGATAGGGAGCCACTGGAGTTTATCATAAAAGGAAGTGATACAATCAGACCTACAATTTATGAAGGTTAATTTGTTGATTGATTGGAAGATAGAATGGAGAAGGGAGAGACTTGAGGCAGGCAAACTGACCAACAGAGTATTATGATAGTCCAGGCATGAGAGGTTAAGGGCCTACACCAGGATGATGACAGTGTCAGAGAAGAGAAGAAGGCCTATAGCACAGATGTTTTGAAGGTAAAATCAACAAGATGACAACAGATTGGATATGGGGAGTGAGAGGGAGTGAGAAGTAGAGGATGACATCTAGGGTGCAAGACTGAATGACTTGGACAATAGTGATACCTTCAACAATAACAGGGAAGTTAGGAAGTGGGCAGAGAGGGGGAGCTGAAACATAATCAGTTCAGTTTTGAAAATGTTGAGTTTAAGATGTCTATAAGACATTCAGTTCAAAATGTCTAACCAACAGAGATGTGAGACTGGAGGCCAGGAGAGAGGTTAGGGCTAGACAAATAGATCTGATTATCATCCACATAGAGATGATAATTGACTCCATGAGAACTAATAAAATCACCAAGTGAAATACTATAGAGGGAGACAAAAAAGGGCCCAGAGAGAGTGTTGGGAGACATCCACAGTTAGCAGGTATCACCTGGATGAACATCCAGCAAAGGAGACTAAGATGGAGTGGTCCAATATAAAGAACACAGCTAATAAATGTCGACATTTTAAACCCAGTTCATCTGACACCACATCCAGGACCCTTTCCATTATATGACATTGCATCTCCTCTCTTTAAGATAAGGTAGGACAAAAACTAGGATGAAGTAGTGGCAAGGAAACCTAAGAGAAAAGAGAGTAGCAAGGAGAAAAGATAAGAGGTAGAACCTTATTTATTTGTTTGTTTATTGTGATGGGAATGCCTTTGATACTTTTTTGATAAAAATTATTTTTACTTTATCAGACTTTTTAAACGCAAGGGAGCATTTTTTTTTAACATTCAAAACAACAGGAGTAGAATAGTGGAAATAGCAATGGATGAGGTGATCAGAACAACTAGCTTCTAGTCTTGGCTCTGCCACTAACTGGTTATGTGACTTTGGTCAAGTCATTTCATCTCTCTCTCTCTCTCTCTTTCTCCCTCTCTCTCTCTCTCGATTTCCTAATGTTGGGCAATACAATCTCTGCTGTCTCTTCTGGTTTGAATATCACATGTTCTGAGCACTTTTCCCATTCTAACATTCTATATTCTAAGTTATAGCACTGCATCCATTGCAGTTCTAACATATTAAGTACTCATGTTCTATATTCCAAGGTCCCATTCCACTCTAAATTTCTTTTACTGCTATTCTAAAGTCCTTTCCATACCTAACATTTTATGTTCTGAAGGACACCTCAGATCTAACAAGCTATGATGTTCCTAAGGACAATATGACCTACCTCAAAAATGTCTATATAATCTTTTACAAATTCTAAGTCTTTTGAATCATCTGAAGAGGAAAAGAATCTACCTTCCAACACCCAGCCACTCATATAAACAAACATTCTCTGAAGGCAAAGCACTACTAGACAGATACGGTCTTGATGGTGTTTTTTCATCTTATTTCTTGTGAACCTTCTCCAAGGAAATAGTTGTTATCAAGATCTTTCCCAGAGTTAGGAGTTAGTTCAAAAGCCCCACACAGGAGACTATAAATAAAAATGTACTATTTGGTGAAACACAATCTCGGCACCATTTCAAAGAAGGTTGTAACTGGCATGCCCACAAAAATGTCTGGGTGCCTTTAGCATGTACAGAAGTCTCTTCTGGTGCAGTTGGTGGTCCACAATCACTCCAATTCTTTCCAACTCAAAGCTACTGTACTGCTAATCTGTTTCCTTTATGATGGAACACAGTATAATAATAAAACAGAAGGAATTCTAGATGGAAAATCGGAAGATTCAGGTTCCATTGAAGATTTGGTCAGTCACTCACACAACCCTCACCTTGGTGCAGGCTCTCAACACCTCATGCTTGGATTATTGTGGCGGTCCAAGCCTGCTGGTTGGTCTCCCTCCCTCAAATCTCTCCCCACTCCAATCCGTCTTCTGCTTAGTTGACAAAGTTATCTTCTAATCACATCACTTCCTTTTTCTTTTTTTTTTCTTTTTTCTTTATTTCTTCATTTTTTATCACTTCCCTTTTCAATAAACACCAGTGGCTACCTATTACTTCCAGAATCAAATATAAAATCCTTTGGCATTTGCTCTTGTCAGTCTTTGCAAAATTTACCCCCAAGTACTCTGTGATCCAGTGATGATGGCCTCCTAGCTGTTCCCCTCACAAGATGTTCCATCTCTTTACTCAGTGGATTTTCACCAACTGTCCCCCAAGCCTGAAACTCTCTCCTCCTTCCTCCTCTCTACATCATGGCTTCCCTGGCTTCCTTCAAGACTCAGCTCAAATCCCACCTTCGGCAAAAGGCCTATTCTACTTATCTCCTACCCCCTGAAGTTCTTTTTCCCTCCCTCACCCCAGGGCTTTCTGAGATTACTGCCCATTTATGTTGTAAATAGCTTGTATCCACATAGATGTTTGCCTACTGTCTAGACCCCTAGAATGTGAGCTCCTTGAGGTCAGGGAATGTGTTGTTGCCTTTCTTTGTTTTCTCAGTGTTTAGTACAGTGCCTACAACAGAGTAATGTATCCTGGTGATGATCCGGTTCAGCTACTAATTATCTGTGTGACCTGGAACAAGTCATTTAACCGTTCTAGGCTTCAGTTTTCTATACCATAAAATGAGAGTATTAGGCAAGATGACTTACAAGACTCTTTCAGGCTATAAAATTCTGTTATAATATGAGTGAACCAAACAACAAGCATTTATTAAACCATTGCTATTTATCAGGAATACTAGAATTCGAAAACAATAAAGAAACAGTCCCTGTTCTCAAGGTACCTACATTCTATCAGGGGATTGTCCACATGTACATATGTAAATACATAATGGGAGACTGGCCAATGAGGGCCTATTCCTTCAAGCGTGCATAATATCTCATTGTTCAGCTGCTTTCAGCTGTGTCTGACTCTTTGTGACCCGTTTTAGGATTTTCTTGGCAAAGATAATAGCGTGGTTTGACATTTCCTTCTCCAGCTCATTTTACAATTGAGGAAACAAAGGCAAACAGGGTTAAGTGACTTGTCCAGGGTCACATGGCTGGTAAGTGTCTGAGACAGAATTTGAACTCAGAACTTCTTGACGTCAGGCCTGGCACTCCATCCACTGTGCCACCCAACGGCCCCCTGTAATTAATATCTACCTGTTGCTAATCCATCTGGAGACTTGGTGAGCCTACTTTGAGAAATTCACAATGGAAAGTCCCTTCCCCTCACTGCTTTAGATCATACACAAGCATCCTTTGCTGCCTGTCAATTTAGTGAAAACCTTTCACTTGGGTGTGAGCTAGAATTGAGTGTACATACAAAAAGGTGGAATAGACAGATACCTACTCTCTTCCCTCATGTTTTTTGAGTGGAATTAAAAATGCCATAAGCCTCCAGGTAGGGGAAGAAACAATCTGCCATCTGCCTAGTCTCACACCCAACTGCCATGTAGTTATGAAGACTTGGCGCCATCTCTGTTTCTGTTTTCTGTCTCTGTCACGTGCATTCTTTCCTAATCCTAGGGGAGAGAGAGACAGAGAAATAGAGAGAGAGAGACAGAAAGATAGAGACACAGAGAGAGACAGAGACAGAAAGAGACAGAAAGAGAAAGAACTGATCAGGTTATATCTTTGTGAGCTTTGAAAAGTCAGAAGAACTACCAAAAGTCCAAAAACTGGAGTCTGTATAAGTCTACTGATAGCTACAGCCAGAGAGCCTGAGGAATCAGCCCTTAGCAGCAATCTACATTTCCCAGACCAAAAATTAATCAGTCTGGCAGTTGAGATACTATGTTCCATAAGCAAGGAAGTGAGTCATCTACAGGCTATATCACACCCCAAAATGAACTTGGCAGGATAAATGTTTGGTAATCATCATTTTAAGTTTGAGTCCACTCTCCCCAGGAATGCGACAGGTTATACATGGGGAAGAGTATCTCCTGGTTCAAAGGGAATGTTTTACCAAATTTTGTCCTTGCTATACTTAACTCAGTAAACAGTCCTTTGTAAAAACTAATTTATGTTCATTGGTTAATTGAATTTGGAAAATCAGCTGATCAAAATTATATTGGGGCAATAATTGATGGTGATCAATATTGAAGGGAATATACTAGATGGAGGTTTTTGAGACAAAGTTCTAAAAAGATACCATAAGACCCCTAGGCTTTGCCTGGAGGAGCAATAGCTTGCTCTGGCAACCCAACCTATAACTACTGGGTGGGTTGGGAGACTGACCTCCAGAGTACATAGGCAAGTCAAGACATCACCCTCTTGATGTCATTGGTCCTCTTTGAGAATGAAAGATGAACAATAATTTGTGAGTAATAGTAGCTGCTCCCTGGGGGACCCAACGGCCAGTTCCAGTTGGTTAATGCTACTATTTACTCCTCCTCCTCCTTCCCCTCTTCTTCCTCCTCCTTCCACATGGGGAGTCAAAACCTTACATCTGTCCAAAGGAATATAAATTTTGATCACTTATACTTTTATAAGGCATCTTGGTGTTTGGAGGCTAGATTTCTTTTCCTTCCCTACTCATTTATTCTACCATTTAAAAAAAAACTGGGACAATTAGCTCTTTTTGTCTCATGTAGTTTACATTTATGATTTCTTGAAATACAGCTCTGGAAAACCAGGCCTTGATAAGGCCCATTGGGATTCAAATGGAGCTACTTGACTATGCCTTTAAGCCCAATTCACTCTTGCTCTCACTGATTGGCCAATAATAGGTTCCAGCCTAAGCCTCACTTGCTCATTGTTTTGGTTTTGATAGCTCAGAGTAAGCATAAAAATTGTTTCTGTTCTGGCCAAAAGCTCTGGAGGTCTTGCCCTCCCTGACTGATTCTTGTGAAGGCAAACTAGGCCATCTTTTGCCTCAATTCTTACCTAGACTTTAACTACTAAATGGGTGTTGCCTCAGACAAACTGAGACCTAGGAAAGACAGCTTAAAAAGGCCAAGGTCTCCCACTGCATCCTGGGCCATTGCTAGTCATTCTGACCTATGTCTTGCCACTGGACACTAATGACTCTGGAGAAGAGAGTGGGGCTGATGATTTTGCACAGATCTGCTTCGCTTAAATCCAATTCACTTACAAGTCAAGATATCACCCTTCTGATGTCATTGGTCCTCTTTGAGAAGTAAGAATGAACAACAACATATATGCTACAAATATATAAAGAGCAAAAAGAAAATAAATATAAAATAGTTTTGGGATAGCACTAGTAGCTGGCGGATCAGGAAAGACTTCATTTAGAAGGTAATGCTTGAGCTAAGTCCTGAAGGAAGTAAGGAATTTTATGAGACAGAAATGGGGGTGGGGGGAGTGGTGTAGAGAATTATAGTATGGTTGAGAGTCAATGAAAAGGTACAGAGATAGGAAATGGGAGTTCCATGTGTGGGAAGAAATAAGAAGTGCTGTTTGGCTAGACCCCAGGGGACAAAAAGGAGATATATAATTAAGACTGGGAAGGTAATTTTGGGGCCAGATTGTGAAGGACTTTAAAAGCTAAACAAAAGGGTTTATATTTCGTGCCAGAGGCAATAGGGAGCCACTAGTGTGTAAGGGAGTGATGTGGTTAGACCTACCCTTAAGGAAAATCACTTTGGCACCAATATGGAGGATGGATTGGAGTCATAGATTGCATCAAGGAGATCAATTAGGAGAATATTGCAATAGTCCAAGTGAGAAGTAATGAGGGCTTGAACTAAGGTTTTTTGAGGTGTGAGTAATGACAAGGATATGTGTGAGATGTCATAGAGTTAGAAACTGCAAGATTTGGCAACTGATTGGATCAATGAAGTAAGGGAAAGTAAGAGGTCAAGAATAATGCCAAGGTTGCAAAACTGGTAGACTGGAAGAATACTGGTGCTCTTGATAGAAAGAAATAGAGAAATCTGGAAAAGAAATGAATTTGAGAGAAAAGATGAGTTCTGTTATACATGTGTCAAGTTTGAGATGTTTATGGGACATCCCATTTGAAATACCTGATAGGCAATTGTAGATACAAGAATAGAGCTTGGTATATATACATATGTGTGTGCATACACACACACAAATGTATATAATATGTATGTGTACGTATATACACGTGTATATATGTATGCATACATACATATGTAAAATTATCATCTCTATAGAGATGATGGCAGCTAAGTGAAACAGTGGATAGAGGGCCTGAAGTCACGAAGACTCATCTTTCTGAATTCAATCTGGCCTCAGACACCTACAAGCTGTGTGATCCTGGGCTTAACTCTGTTTGCCTCAGTTTCTCATCTGTAAAATGAGCTGGAGAAAGAAATGGCAAAAGGTTCCAATATCTTTTCCAAGAAAATCCCAAATGAAGTCATGAAGAGTTGGACATGACTAAAATGGCTGAATAACAAAAAATAGAGATGATAATTATGGTAGCTAACATGGTTTCCAAATGAAAGCATGTAAAAAGAAAAGAGAACAAGGCCCAGAGCAGAATCTAAGAAGTACATCTACAGTTAGAAGGCATGATATGAATGAAGACCAAGTAGAGGAGAATGAGAAGGAGAAATCAGATATGTAGGTTAAAATAGCTAGCATTTATGTAGCACCTACAATGTTCTAGGCATTGTGCTAAGCACTTTACAAATATCACTTTTTTTAATATTCACAAAAACCCTGGGAGGCAGGTGTTATTGTTATCTCCATTTTACAGTTGAGGAAACTGAGGCAAATAGAAATTTAATGACCTGCCTAAGAGTCAGACAGCTAATAATTATCTGAGGTTGAACTCAGGTCTTGCTGACTCCAGGCCAACCACTTTATTCTGGCACCACATAGATGCCTCTGGCAGAAGATCAGAAGAAAACAGTGTAAGGAAAATCCAGAGAAGAGAGAATATATAGAAGAACTGAGAAAAAAAACTATCAGATTTACCAATTAAGTGGTAACTTTGGAAATAGCAGTTTCAGTTTAATGATGAGTTTGAGAGCCAGACTGCAAAGGTTTGAGAAGTGAGAGAAGAAATAGTTATCCCCTCCACATTGAGACTTTTCCCATTGTGGTTTCAATATATCACAGGTCAGCATAGGAAATTAAATGGGAATTTTGGGGAAAATTTTGGAGAGTTTTTCGGAGTGTCACAGACAGCACTTGAAGGCCAGCAGATGACACAGAGCCTATGACCGAATACCTAATCCAAATTTTACAACAAGGTACTATAAACATCCCATAAAAGAAAAAGCAAAGGGTCAGACTTCTTCTTGGGCATGAAGGGAGAGCCAAAAAATTTTAGCAGATTTTTCAGATCTTGGGGGTGCAGCGTCCCTAACCCCTAAGATGTGGAAGGGATAACTGTAGAAACAATGAGCATAGACAACTTTATCTAAGAGTTTGGTTTGGCTAAGAAAGGGAAGGATGCTACATGATGATAGCATGAAGGGATGTGTGTTCTTACAAGTGTTAACAGTCTACATCCTGAGGTACTGTCCAGATTTGAAGTTCTATGTTCTAAGGTCTTTTCTAGATCTAGCACAAGTCTTACCATACCACTACCTTGCTCAAGAAGCTTTAGTTGTTCCCTTTTGCCTTCTAGGATAAAAATATAACCTCCTCTGTTTGGTATTTAGAGTGCTTCACAACCTGGCTCCAACCTACATTTCCAGGCTTGTTGCATATTACTTCTCTTTATGCACTCTGTGCATTTGATTAGCCAAACTGGCCTTCTTGCTATTTCTTCCACAAGACATTCCAGCTCCCGCTCCACACTTTTGCCATCCCCTCCTACTAAGCCTAGAATCTGTTCCTCACTTCCTCATTTTAGAATTATTAGATTCCTTCAAAGCTCAACTCAAATGCCCCTAGCTACTAATACTCCCTCCCAAATCACTTTGTATTTATTTGGAAATATTTTGAATTTAAAAACATATTTACACACGTATACACATATGTACCTGTTATTTACCCAGATAGAATATCGTATCAAATGCAGAGAATTGTTCCTTGTATCTCCACAGCCTAATTAGCAGGAGCTAAGTAAATGCTTGTTGATTGTTTGTTGTTGTTGTTTATCAAACAGCAAAACGCCCAAAGTGATGACCAGGATTCATTGCTCTGTTTTTATTCATTTCAACAAGAGTGTGTTAAGCCCATATGTTTTACAGGGCCCTGCATTTGACTCTGGGGATACAAAGATGAAATCAGACAAAATCATAATTCATAAATAGTCACAATCTAGTAGGAGACATAAGATACACATATTTCAATATTGGTTTAGCTATGACTTCATCCATGATGATGCTGCTTCCACAGGTCTCCTTCTCCATTCCTTGTCTTTAGAGAACCCTTTAGAGGGGGTTCACCCAATGCCTTAGAGAACTTCCTCTGGTTCTTTTAATGTCTCCTGGGTACCATTGCAGCACTTGGGCTGTCCATCTATCATGTCTCATGACATGAACAGCCCACCTCCTTTTCAAAGTCAGAAGTGTCACTGAGTGTGTCAAAAAGCCTCTTCTTATCTGCAAGCTACCGTTAGACGGTGACTTCCTTGAGAGCAGGGTTGTTTTGGTTTTGCCTTAATACCCTGAGTACTTAGTACTGAGCCTGGCACATAGTAAGTACTTAATTAATGATAGTTAGCTGACTGGTAATAGGTGGGAATCTGCTTGATCCTATCATATATTTTAGCATTGGGTCACCTATAGTTCATGGTGTTCCAAGCTTCACAGCCATGCAGCATTCCTAGGAGAAGTTTAGTGTCTAAATAGATCAGCTTTTATTGTGAAGAGTGTTGGATAATTGAAATTTCTATGAAATTTCCAAGATGAGACCCAATTTAATCTCTTCCTCCTATTGGATTCTAGGTTTGTTTTCCATCTGCAGTGCAACTATAGCACAATGGAGACCATAAGTGCAAAGGAGAGGTCCTAACAAAAGGCTAAAAGAAATCCAACGAGGTAGAGATCACTTGCAGCTGGAGGTGTTAAAGAAGGCTTCATGGAGTTGGGGGAGGGGGACCAGAGGAAGGTCTTGAAGAAAGGAAATTATTTCATCAAGTGGAGATTTGAGTGGGAAGGAGGGGAAGGGAAAGCAAATGGAGGGACAAGAAAGGGTCCACTGCAGGCAGAGAGAAAAGCATAAACAAAGGCGGGGAGACAAGACAAGGCAGGACAAGAACAAGGGGTACAGGGACGTCTCATTTCACTCTAGCATAGAGTGTGTAAAAGGGAGGAGAGTGAAACAAGCTGGAAAGGCAATTTGGAGCTCAATTATGGAGGACCTTAAATACTGGCTTAAAAGGGGAAGGGACCTTCAGGCAGTCAGAATGCAAAGCAAAAGTTGCCAACTTTACCTATCCCTCTGTAGCATCTCAAGTAATTTAACTTCTCTGTGTCTCCCCAAATGTCTGTGAAATGAAAACAATTGCATTTGTACTGCCTACTTCCCAGGGATAGTGTAAGGATCAAATGCAAAGATGTATTCTGAAAGCATTGTGTAAATTGTCAAATCTTACAGAAATGTGAGCAATTGGTTATGCCTTTATTTTCTTAGTTCATCTTAGAGTACCTTGTGAGACAGCATCCCAAAGGCTCATCCCATCACTTAAATTTTGAGGATAAGTGGCTATATTCCTCTTCTTTCAGGAACTGGGGAACTAGGGGCATTTTTTTCATTTAATTCTCCCTTGCTCTATCACACCCTACCATGTATCATAGTATTTATCTTTGCATATATGGTATTCCCACCTGGTGGATGGTAAGCTTCTTCAGGACAGGGACTATGTTATTTTTCCTTGTTCTTGTGTCCCAAAGGACTGAGCACAATGCCTTGTATACAGTAGGCATTTATTGCGTATTTTCTGAATTGAATTAAACTGTCTCCACTATACTATTTCATACCTTATTTTTTTGCACTGTGGTCTTTTTTTCCCCCTCTACTTCTGTGCACATGTGCCTTTCATCTTGGAGGTATGCAATCATTATTTTCCCCTTAATTATAACAACCATTCTCTCATTCTCCCCCATCCAATCCAACAAACAATGTGCCAGGGACTGTGCTAAGCACTGGGGATTTAATTATTAAAAAGAGAGACAGTCCCTGCCCCAAGGAGCTTACAATATAATGGAGGAGAAACAACACACAAAAGGAGGCAGGAAAAGGGTGGGGCAGGGAGACCTATGGGTACCAGAGTAGGGGCATCTTGTTCTGTGGAAGGCACTGGGAGGAGTTTGGTATTCCTTCTTCCAACTGTCCAATCAGAGGGAGAGGAGGCTGAGCAAAGTGGCGTCAGTTAAGGCTTGAGTTAACACCATGGTGAATTTGGAGGTGATGAGGGAAGGATATCTTGTTGAATTGAATTGAATATCAAGGATTTACTCAATTGTTTTTATTATTTTAGTTGACTTCAGAGGCACTAATTAAGTGATATAGTTTTGAGTCTCACATAATGATAATAAATTAATATCTGAGTAGATTTATAGTATCAATAATGTAGACATCATACCCACTGGAATAGATTACAACCCCTCCATGTCTTTTCAGAATGTAGTTTCTTTTCCATAAATCCAGTCCATCCTCCACTCAGCTATCAAAATGATCTTCCTAAAGCATAGTTCTAAACATGTCACACTCCCCTTCCCCATCTCACACAGGCTTGCCGACACAGTCAGTAAACTCCAGTGGTTCCCTTATCTCCAGGATCAAATATAAAATCCTCTGGCATTCAAAGTCCATCATAACCTACTCTTTCACATAAACATACTTTGCGGTCTTCTTACACCTCATATCTGCCATCTGTGATTCAATGACATTGGCCTCTTTGATAGTCTTTGCAAGACACTTTCCCAACTCTGGGCATTTTCACTGGCTTTCCCCCATTCCGGGAATGCTCTTCCTCAGCTTCTCCCCAGTTTTCCTGGTTTCCTTCAAAGTCCCACTTAAAATCTCACCTTCTCCAAGAAGCCTTTCTCAATGCCCCTTAATTCTAGTCCCTTCCCTCTGTTGATTACCTCCAATTTATCCTGTGTATAACTTGCTTGTACATAATTGTTTGCTTGCTATTAGTCTGTGAGCTCTTGAGAGCAGGGACTGTGTCCTTTCTTTGTATCCAAATGCCTCTTGACTAACTCCACAGAAGACCCATCCAACACTCTGGGGCCCTTCTTCTGCTTCTTTTAATATTTTGTGGATGCCAACACATCCCTCAAGATATCTATCAGACAGTGTTCCTTGACTCTCACTACATGACCAACCCACCTCCTTTTTCAGTCATATATATGTACAAGCAGAACTGTAGCCCACAATGTTGAGTCAGGACAATCAGCACCAAATGTGCCCTCAAATCAACTTTATATTTCATTCATTTAAAATAACATAAGAAGGAATTAAGGAAAATTCAGCGAAGTGAGAGAAGATAATGTAGAACCCCATCCTTCTGTGGTTAGAGATCCCAGACAATGCCCCTGGAGGAGGAAAAAAAGACCTCAGGACGGAGGCCTCCATGGGGGAAGATCCCTGGACACTGAGAAGCTACACTGCTGGAGAAGCTACTGCCTAGATGGTGAAGTAAGACAGAGATGGGTAAAGGAAGAGCTTCCCGAGTATTGGGATGCAGGGCAGGGAAGGAGAATGGGTGGGGAAACACACCATCTGGTAGCTTCCTAGTTTAGCTGATTAGCAAAGGAATAGCTAGAAATTTTTGTCTCCGGCAAGTATCATAAACCATTCTTAGGACAAGCAGAAGGAATCATACCCTCAGGTCTTATGAGAATGGAGCACAATAGTATCTCATGGGAGAGGGATAAAGACATTGGGTCACTATTGTGAGGCCATTTCTGGGAAAGTCACTGGGCAAGGGAGAGAAGGAAGATGTAGAGGAGGGGCTCACTCCTGCTTACCTTCTAGTAGCATGCTATTTTTGCAAACTAGACGCTAAGCTCTGTTGCTTCTATGCTGCTGAGGAACTGCAAGTGCTGTTGACACCCTCTAAATTTGAAGACCTGGAGCAGAGCCCCACTTGCCCTGGCTGAGTTAAAGCTCTGCTAATATTCTTGCCTGTGAGTTTCTACCTGCTCAAGGAGTAAAAGTGGTACCAAAAATAAAATGACAAATCTCAAAATTGCATAGTCTTTCTAAATCATTTCAAATTTTTGTTCTTTAAATCTCAGTGCCCAATGCCAAAGCTCCAGTCATGCTGACCTAGTTACAAGCCTCCTTGTCTTAGCTGACGTCTTTTAGGCCACTTCTACCTTTGGTAGCACACTCCACTCCACTTATACTTACCACGTAAGCCTTTTAGGTCACCTGTAATTATGATTACACACTGGGAAAAACAAACAAAGAAACAAGTGGTTGAAGAATGAGTATTGCCCAGAATGCACACAGTCGGACAGCCTATTGGCAGTCATTAGTACATACATATCTCTCTTGGAAAAGCAATATGGGTGAATGACAGATTGCTCCAGAATTGATTAGGAGGAATAGAGCAGGCTAGTTTGTATTGGGGAAAATGTAGGAAACTATCAATGAGCTCAAGATGATCTCTGCTGCCAAACAGAAACAAAAACAAATCCATCTTTAGAAGCCGCTAGGAGGAACAGTGGACAATGTGCTAGCCTGGAGTCAGGAAGATCTGAATTCAAATCTGGCCAAGAACACTTACTAACTGTTTGACCCTGAGCAGTCACTTAACTTCTGCCTACCTCAGTTTCCTCAATTGCAAAATGGGAATAATAATAACATCTACTTTCCAGGGTTGTTGTGAATATTATATGAGAGAATATTTGTGAGGCAATTAGCATAGTACCTGGTACATAGACACTTAAGTGCTTATTTCCTGCCTTCATAACACTAAGTTTTCAGTAGCTGTGAATCATGGAATGCCATAATCTTAGAAGAATTACCATCACAATAATTGCAGTAATGAGTATCATCATCATTATTGTTTTTGTTATCATTATTATCATATGCTCATTAAAGTCCTTCTCCAAGACTCATTGCAATATGGAGGGATGATCCTGGTTCTCAAAAGCTCTATCGGAGCTTTTAGTAGAACATAAGCTTGGATATGGCTTATCAAACTGCAAAGACTTCAAACACAGGCCCAAGCAATGTTCTCTGTGCTAAGCTGCTAAGTATAGAGAATCGCACTCACTGCAAGGCTGGCCACCCAGTTATGTGTTCTGATGAATGCAGCAAATCAAGAAGATTGGTCTTTCTGAGGCATAAAGGGGCCCAGATCTACATTAGTGAAGGGAGTGACCACATCAGTGAAGCAATGGGTCTTTTGAAGTATTGAAGATGAAATAATGATAGACCACATGTATCATAAACTTTTTGATTACAAAACACTTTTCTCACCACAGCTCTGTGACATAGACAGAATAAGGATCATCATCCCTATTTGACAGATGAGGAAACAGACTCAGAAATGGGGAAGGGACTCTCACAGACAGTGCTCAGACTCAGGTCTCCTGAGTGGCTCTTCCTTAGGTTTACAGATTGAGGAGAGAGGACTTGGAGCAAGATACTCTTTTATAGGGTTTAAAATCCAGAATTACCCTCAGAGTGAAGAATAAAATCAAAGATATCTGATCTCATGGCCAATGTTCAAACCAGGAACTCATTTTCACTGGGTTACTATGTGAAGGAATTCTTTGAACTAGTGAAGGTCATTTGCTTGTTCCCAATAAGCTCTGGATGCATTCTTGGGATCTCACTTTTTGTTTTAGCCATTTTGTGACAGAGAAAAGGGTAAGTGTTCTGAAGCTTGAAACATTGCACTCTGTAGAACTGGCTTCCTGCTAGTGAAAAATCCTATAGATTATAGGAGCTTAGGAAGGAATCTCAGAACATAGAGCAGGAAGGGACCTTAGAACATAGAATGTTTTAGCTGGAAGGAACCTTAGAACATAGAAATGTGATAGCTGAAAAGGACCTTAGAACAGAATATTAGAGCCTAAAAATATTTTAGATCAGGGGTTGGCATGCTACAGCCATCATATCAAATCCAGTCCACTGCCTGTTTTTGTATAGCTTGTGTTCTGAGATTGGTTTTTACATTTTAAAGTAGAGTTTTATTATTGTATATAAATATGTAAAAATCATGTTCTGTTATATCATTATATATTATACTATATTATATGTTACATAATATACTATGTAAGTATATGTTACATTATATCATATTATATTGTAGCCCAAGATTTAGCCCTTGGGCCATAGTTTGAGTCCTGCTCTAAAATATGAAAAAAACGAGGCAGCTAGGTGGCTCAGTGAATAAAGCAATGGACTTGGAATCAGGAATAATAGTCATAATGATGATAGCTAATATTTATATAGTGCTTACTATGTGCCAAGCACTGTGCTAAGCACTTTACAGTTATCTCATTTGGTCCTCACAGTAATGCTGGAAGGTAGGTGCTATTATCATCCCCATTTCACACTTAAGAAAACCAAGGCCAACAATGGTTAACTGACTTATCCAGGATCACAGCTAGAAAGTGTCTAAGTCTAGTTTTGAATTAAGACGTCATAACTCCAGACCCAGCTCTCTATACACTGAATTCAGCCTTGAACTTGGAGCCAGAAAACAGAATCACAGAAATTCAATTAGAAAGAACCTCAGAGGCCAGAGCTGAACTAGGTTCAAATGCTGTTTTCAGACTCTTACTAGCAGTGAGACTTTGGCAAGTCACAACTTCTGACTGCCTCAGTTTCCTCATCAAAGTGGATAACAATAGCATGTAACATGCCAGGTTCATTGTGAAAGTAAAATGAGCTACTATTTTGTTGTTGTTGTTGTTGCTTTAGGCAATGGGGTTAAGTGACTTGTCCAGGGTCACACAGCTAGTAAGTGTTATGTGTCTGAGGCCGAATTTGAACTCAGGTCCTCCTGAATCCAGGGCCAGTGCTCTATGCAGAAATGAGCTACTATTTACAAAGAAGCTTTAAAGCCTTAAAGTGCTACAGAAATGCTAGCTATTATTGTTGTTATTATTATAATTATTAGTTGCTTTGTTATTATTAATTGACTTCCTAGTAATGAAAAAAATCTCACAGATTGTAAGAGCTTAGGAAGCTCCTATGGAATTTCTAAGATGTTAGGAAGCTTGAGAATGTCATCAAATATTCTTGTTGTTGCTGTTGTTATTATATACAATATGCTCTCTCTGAGAGGAACCTACCTGATTATCTAGTACAACTCCTTCATTTAAAGATGATAAAACTGAGGGCACAATGACTCGTCTATGATCAGAGAGCCGGTAAGTGTCAGTCAGGATTCAGATCTGAATCTTCTGCCTCCTAGCTCAGGGATTTTTCCACCACTAACGCTCCCAAGCCTCCCAAGAAAAAGTGATGCAGATTTGTAGTCTACTTTCTCCATATGTTTCTGGCTCTCCCACCGCATTGCCTAAAAATAAAGCACATTACTTTCGTATGTCATAATGCTGTTAGTTATTTTTCCCTTAGCATGCAAGGGTGAAGAGTCTATTAAACTGTCATCAGCTCCTGGGTAGCCACATTACCAGCACAGGAAGAAGTTGAGGCAGACAGTTTGGCTTTAGTCAGTAGCTGCCATAGGAGCATGTGTTCTCTGTCCTAAGAATAATGTTATGTAGTATGGCATGTGTATTATATGATCCTAACGCATTTCCTTCCTGGAGTATGATGTAATTACTCAGACTTCCATCTATAGAGACACTCTTGATGGATAATGTATGTTCTCTAAGGAACGAACATATGATGATGGTCCACTTAGAATGGACCTTAGAATGGACACTATTAAACTGGAAAGAAATTATAGAACATAGTAATAATAATAATCATAACTAACATTTTTTGCTAAGTGATTTACAAATGTTCTTTTTTGATCTTCACCAAAAAAAATCCTATAGGGTAGGTGTTATTATTATCCTTATTTTACAGATGAGGAAACTAAGGCAGATTAAGTGATGTACCTACCATCACACAGCTAAGGGACCTTGGAGATCATCTAGTCCAACCACCTAATTTTAAATCTGAGAAAACCAGGGGCCTAAGAGTCAGAGTGATTTATCAAGGCCATGTTAAACTCTTCTCAGTGCCTAGGACTATCTTTGTCCTTGAACCATGAGCCTATAGTATAGAGGCTGACAAACAAGGACATCCACAGATAAATAGACAAGGATCTTCTGCTGTAATTTATTTTTACAGAAATGCTTGCATTCTTTCCCATAGAATGAGTCAGTTATATTAAAAACATACTAAATACACTCAGGCTTACTGGCAAATGACAGCATTGCTTAAAAGTGGTTGAAACAAAACAATCTCTATTAGAAGTATCTTGGTCTTAAGGAGAAGAAGCATGATATAGCAGATATACCCTTGAACTTGGAGCCAGAAAACAGAATCACAGAAACTCAGTTAGAAAGGACCTCGGAGACCAGTAGGGCCAAGCTGGCCCTGTGCGACAATCCCTTCTACTACATTTCCAACAAGTGGCCATCTGGCCTCCTCAGGAAGCCCCAGAATAGTCTGTTCCATTTTTGAATAGGTCTAATTGTTAGGAGATCTTTTCCTTACATCAAGCCTAAATCTGCTTCTCTATAATTTCTACCCATTGTTCCTTGTTCAGTCCTGTGGGGCCAACCAGAATAAATCCAATCCCTCTTCCACATGATAATCCTTCAAATACTTAATCATTCCCACCTCCTTTGCCCCTTTCACCACTAATCTCTTCTCCAGGATTAACATTCCCATTTTCTTAGAATGGTCATCCCATGACACTCTATTGCTTATCAATGTCCTTCCTAAAATATGGCACCTAGAACTGAACACAATACCCCACATGTTGCCTAACCAAGACATAGTACAGCAGAACTATCACCTGTCATGTCATTTTTCAGTCATGTCCCACTCTTTGTGACTCCTTTTTTGTTTTGTTTTGACAAAAAAAAACAGGAATGGTTTACCATTTCCTTCTCCTGCTCATTTTACAGATGAAGAAATTGAGGCAAACAGGGTTAAGTGATTTGTCCAGGGTCACATTTGTCCGGATTTGAACTTAGGTCTTCCTGACTCCAGACCTAACACTCTATCCACTGCATCACTATCACATGACCCCTGGGCATTATGCCACCTCTCTTCAAGCAACCTAGGATCACTTCATCTTTTTTCTGGCTGTCATGTCATGTTATTGATTTATATTGATAATAGCTCACACTTAAATGCAGCTTAATTTTGGGCTTACAAAGCATTACATGCATTATCTCTTTTGATCTTCACAACAACTGAATGAAGTAGATGTTACTGTTATTCCCATTTTATAGATAAGAAGACTGATCAAACAGTCTGAGGCAGGATTGAAACGCAGATATTCCTGAATTTAAGTCCCAGTGCTCTGTCTACTATGCCTTGCTGCCATATGAATTCAACTTGCAATCCGCACAAATAAACAAAACAAAAAGCCCAACTAATCTTTTTCAGAAGAATTATTTTCTAGTGAAGTTTCCTTCGTATTACATGTGTGATTGATTTTTTTTTGGAGCCAAAGTATGGGACTTCACATTTATCTCTATTTCCTAATATTGAACCAGCCCTGCATTCCTGGTATAAATTCCACTTGGTCGCAGTGTACAATCTTTATGGCATATTGCTGTACTTGCATCTTATTATGTTTGGTCCATCATTCTAGCTTCTCAAGATCCTTTTGAATCCAGACTTAGTTCTGCTGTTAGCTATTCCTCCTAGCTTTGTGTGATCCACAAAGTTGATAAGAGGGCCAAGTATGCTGATATCCAAGACAATGATAAAAATGTTTAACAGTCTAGGACACAGTAGAATTCCAGGAGAAACTTCCCTCCGGGTTGATATTAATGACTTCTCCTTGGGTTATCATTCAACTAGCTCTGAATCTAAGTGTCATATTGTCTTGCTCACATATTTTTATCTGTCCTTCAGGACAGAATGATCTAATCAATCGATCAACCAGCATTTATTAAGCATTTATTATATATTAGGCACTGTGCTGAGTCTGGGAGGTACAAAGAAAAAGCTGAAATAAGACTTGTCCATAAGGAGTTTGCATTCTTTTTAAAAATTTAAAAATTTATTTTTAACATTCATTAAAAAAATTTTTTTGAGTTCCAAATTCTTTCCTCCTTCTGCCTCTCCACCATCCATTGAGAAGGCAAGTAATGTGATATTAATTACACATATGAAGTCATGCTAAACATATTTCCACATTACCATGTTGCAAAACAAACAAAAAAAAGGAAAATAAAATGAAAGAAGGATGCTTCAATCTTCATTCAGAGCTCATCAATTCTCTTTCTGTAGATAGATAGCATTTTTCATCATGGGTTGAAATAATCTTTGATTATTGTCTTAATCAGAGTGGTTAAGTCTTTCCTAATTGATCATTGTTACAGTATTGCTGCTATTGTATACAATGTTCTCTTGGTTCTGCTCACTTCACTTTGCATCAGTTCATATAAATCTTCCCAGGTTTTTTCTAAAACCATACATTTCTTATGGCTCAATAGTATTCCATCACAATCATATGCCCCTATTTGTTCAGCAATTCCCCAATTGACAGACATACCTTCAAATTCCAATTCTTTTCCACCACAAAAAGAATTGCTATTAATATTTTTTGTATATTTGGGTCTTTTTCCCTTTTCTTTGATCTCCTTGGGATATAGACTTAATAGTGGTGTTGTTGGGTCAAAAGACATGCACATTTTTATAGCCCTTTGGGCATAGTTCCAAATTGTTCTCCAGAATGGTTGGATCAGTCCACAATTCCACCAACAATGCATTAGTGTCCCGATTTTCCCACATCCCCTCCAACATTAGTCATTTTCCTTTTCTGTCATAGTAGATGATTTGACAGGTGTGAGGTGGTACCTCAGAGTTGTTTTAATTTGTGTTTCTTTAATCAATAGTGATTAAGAGCATTTTTTCATATGATTAAGATAACTTTGATTTCTTCATCTGAAAATGAAGTGCCCTATTCATATTCTTTGAGCTTTTTTCAATTGGGAAATGACTTGTATTCCTATAAATTTGACTTACTTCTCTATATATTTGTGAAATGGGACTTCATCAGAGACACTTGCTGTAAAAATTTTTTCAGAACTTTCTGCTTTTCTTATAATGTTGGCTGTATTGGTTTTGTTTGTGCGAATGCTTTGTAATTTGATATGATCAAAATCATCCATTTTACATCTCATAATACTCTCTATCTCTTGTTTGGTCATAAATTCTTCCCTTATCTATAGATCTGACAAGTAAACTATTCCATGCTCTCCTAATTTGCTTATGGTATCACCCTTTATGTATAAATTATGTACCTATCTTGACCTTATCTTGGTATACTGTGTGAGATGTTGGTCTATACCTTGTTTCTGGCAAAACATTTTCTAGTTTTCCCAGCAGTTTTTGTCGAATAGGGAGTTCTTGCCTCAAAAGCTTTGATCTTCGGGTTTATCAAACACTTGATTACTATAGTCATTTACTACTCTGTCTTGTGTGCCTAATCTATTCCACTGATCCACCACTCTATTTCTTAGCCAGTACCATATTGTTTTAATGATTATTGCTTTATAATATAGTTCGAAATTTGGTACTGCTAGGCTGTACATTTTAAAAAAATGATTCCATTGATATTCTTGACTTTTTGTTCTTTCAGGTTAATTTTATTATTTTTCTAGCTCTATAAAATACTTATTTGGTAGTTTGATTGGTATGGAACTGAATAAGTAAATTAATTTAGACAGAATTGCCATTTGCCATTCTTGTTATATTGGTTTACTCTACCTATGACATGTTAATATTTCCCTAGCTGTTTAGATCTGTCTTTATTTGTGTGAAAAGTGTTTTGTAATTGTGTTCACACAGTCCCTGGGTTTCTCTTGGCAGGTAGACTATGAAGTATTTTATATTGTCTGCAGTTCTTTTAAACAGAATTTCTCTTTCTATTTCCCCTTTTAGATTTCTTTTGGTAATATATAGAAATGCTGATGATTAATATGAGTTTATTTTATACTCTGCAACTTTGCTAAAGTTGTTAATAGTTTCAACTAGTATTTTTTTTACTCTAAGGTTCTCTAAGTTTATCACAGTATCATCTGCAAAGAGTGATAGTTTTGTTTCCTATTGTCTATTTCTATTCCTTCAATTTTTTTTCCCTTGTCTTATTGCTATGGCTAGTATTTCTAGGACAATATTGAATAATAGCGGTAAAAATGGACATCCTTCTTTCACTTCTGATCTTATTGGGAAGGCTTCTACTTTATCCCCACTACAGATAATGCTTGCTTTTGGTTTTAGATAGATTATACTTATCATTTTAAGAAAGGCTCCATTCATTCCTATGCTTTCCAGTGTTTTTAATTGGAATGGGCATTGTATTTTGTCAAAAGCTTTTTCTGCATCCATTGAGATAAACATATGACTTTTTTATTGATATGATCAATTACGATTATTGTTTTCCTAACAGTGAACCAGCCCTGCATTCCTGGTATAAATCTCACCTGGTCATAGTATTTGATCTTTATGATATATTGCTGTAATCTCCTGGATAGTATTTTATTTAAAATTTTTGCATCAATATTCATTAGGGAAATTAGTCTATTGTTTTCTTTCTCTGTTTTTGCTCTCTCCAGCTTAGGTATCAAAACTATATTTGTATCATGAAAGGAATGTAGTAGGACTTCCTCTTTACCTATTTGAGCTTTCTAATTTGAGCATGCTAATAGGGAAAATAACAAATACATAAGTCAATATGTGATTAATACAGAATAGATGGAAAGTACCTTATTGGGAAAATGATTAGGAACTGGACAGATTGGGAAAGGCCTCCTGTAGCAGATAGTGCTAACTGAATCTTAAGGGAAGTCAGGAAGCCCACAATGTAGAAGTTAGGAGAGAAGGTATTCCAGGTATGAGACCAGACAGTGCAAACATACAGAGGCAGGAGATGGAGGGCAGTATGTGAGGAACAGCAAATTGGCCAATATGGCTAGACTACAGACTGAGTGGAGAGAAGAAATATGTTAAAAGACTGCAAAGATAGGAAGGGGTAAGGTTGTAAAGAGCTTTGAATGCCAACCAAAGAACTTTATATTTGATCCTAGAGGAACTAGGGAGCCACTGGGGGATATTGACTAAGGGAGAGACGTACACTTTAGGAAAATCACCTTGGCAGCATGTGGAGAAAGACTTGAAACTAGGAACCTAATTAGAAGGCTATGGTAATATTCCAGGCAAAAGGTGTTGACTGTGTGAATGGAGAGGAAAGAAATAACAAGAGAAGTGATAGTGAAATAAATTACAATATTAGGAAACTGATTGGATATGTGGGGTGAACAAGAGACAGGAGTTGAGGACGACACCAAGGTTGAGGACCTGGGTGATTAGAAATATAATGATTCCTTAAACGATAATAGAGCAGCTTAGAAGAGAAGTGGATTTCAGGGCAAAGATAACGAATTCTATTTTGAACATATTAAGTTTGAAATGCCTATGGGTCATTTCAGTTCTAGATGTCCAAAAGGCAATTGCTGATGCTGGATTGGAGCCCAAGAGAGACATTAGGATGGGATTAATAGATCTAGGATATATCAGTATAGATATGATCATTGAGCCTGACAAAGCTTGAGAACATTACCATCTAAGAGAGTATAGAAAGTGAAAAGAAGAAAGCCTAAGAGGGAGCCATGGAGGATAGCCACATGGATGAAGATCCAGCAAAGGAAACTGAGAAGAAGCAATCAAACAGGAAGAAGAACCAGGCAGGAATAGTTGCAAAAAACCAGAGAGGAGAGAATATTAAAAAGAGGAATACGGTCAACTTCAACAGATGAGAAAGAGAAGTAATGAGAAAAAGCCATTAGATCTGGCAATTAAGAGATCATTGGTAGTTCTGGTGAGAAGAGTTAGTTGGATAATGAGGTTACAAGCCAGATTACAGGGAGCTTGGAAAAGAATGAGAAGAAAGAGGATTCTGGGAAGATGGCAGAGTAGGTCAGAAAACTTTCAGCTCTCCAAATTTCCTCCACAAAAAAAAGATAGATCATTGGTTTAAAAAAAAAGACAGAACATTGCCTTATAGCAGCAGAAATAAACACAAGGTAAAGCAGTTGTCCTCCTAAGACAATTTGAGAAGACCTGGGGAAAGACAGAATCTCCAAAGTTTAGCCTGAGTGAAGTGCAAACACCTCCTGGCCAACTCTGCAGAATTAACAAACAATAAGCCCTGGGGGCAGGTAGGTTGAGAGGCAGCCTCAGTTTTAGAAACTTTCATTTTGCAGACAACGTGGGGGTCTGACAGTTGAGCATGAGAAGATTGAAGGACCTTCCCTCATCAAAGGATGCCAAACAGCTGTGCTGACCAGACACATCCTGGGCTGTGGTTGTGGGGAGAAGGAGCTAGCACACAGTTGGTGAGTGCAGTAGTGAGGGGTGGGAACTCTGTTGGCTGTGGGCACTTGCAGGAGAACAGTCCCTGGTTTCAGTTCCAGGGCAGAGAGGACAGTTGTAGTTTGCAGCCACCAGAGGGACTTCAGGGAGCAAGATCATTTGTGGGACAGTGTAGTTGGGGTCCCTAGCTGCCTTTTAGGAGTGGAGAGGAGAGGCCAAGTTTGGATCCAGAAACAGACCTCGGAAAATAAAAATAAGAAGGACCTGAGACTTGGGGCATCATTTTCCATACCACAGGGACTACAATTTGATTATATTAATAGCTGCTAGAAACAATATGAAACAACAAATAAATAAATAAATAAAATGAGTAAGCAAAGTAAAAAGAACCCAAGCATAGATAGTTACTTTGGGGAGAGAGAAGATCTGGGTTCATATTCAGAGGAAGATAACACAGCTTTAAAAAGCCACTTCTTTTGCAGTGAGAAACATCAAATGGTCCCAAGCACAAAAAGAGTTCTTAGAAGAACTTAAAAAGGACTTTAAAAATCAAATAAGAGAGATAGAGGAAAATTTAGAAAAAAACAAACGAGCAATCCAAGAAAATTAGGAAAAGAAAGTCAACTAACTGGAAATAGAGAATCAAAAACTTAAGGAAGAAAATAATTCCTTGAAAACTAGAATTGGACAAGGGGAAGTTAATGACATTCTAAGATACCAAGAAATAATAAAACAAAATAAAAATATGAAAAAATAGAAGAGAAAGTGAACCATCTCATCAGAACAAATGATCTGAGAACAGATCGAGAAGAAATAATATAAGAATAGTCAGACTACCTGAAAATTACAATAAAAAAAGAATATTGATGCAATATTACAAGAAATTATCAAGGAAAATTGCCCTGAAATTCTAGAACAAGAAGGCAAAGCAGAAATAGAAAAAAATCCACCAATCACCACCTGAAAGCAATCCCAGGAGGAAAGCATACAGGAAAATCATAGCCAAGTTTCAAAGCTCCCAGGTTAAGGAGAACATATTGGATACAACAAGAAAGAAATGATTTCAATGTCACGGAACTACAGTAAGGATTACACAAGACCTAGAAGCTACTACATTGAAAGACTGTAGGTCTTGGAATACTATATTCCATAATGCAAAAGAGTTGGGCTTATGACCAAAGGTAACTTGCCCAGCAAATTTAAGTATAATCCTGAATGGAAAAAAAACATGGATATTTAACAAACTTAAAGATTTTCAGGTTTTTGTGACAAAAACCCGAGAACTTAAGGGAAAATTGGACATATGACATCCAGGAGAAACATAAGGTAAACAGTGAAGACTAATTATAAGCGACTTAATAAGGTCAAATTGTTTGCTTTGTATATATGAAAATATCAGCAGTATTCTTAGGATTTTCATCATTATTTGGATAGGCTGAAAGAAAGGCGTGGACTGAGCTCAGTATGCTGGTGTGATTCTAAAAATATAAACATGTAGGCAGAGATAAAAAGTAGTTATTAACTCATAAAGACACTAGTAAGGGGGAGGAGTGGTAGTGCTGGAACCTTACTCTCATTGTGAATGGGTTAAAGAGGTCTTTAATGTTTACCTTATATTTCTCCTGAATGTCACATTCAATTTTCCCTTAAGTTCTAGGGGTTTTGTCACAAAACCCTGAAAATCTTTCAGTTTGTTAAATATCCATCAGTCAAGAAGTCAGGAAGACTAATTCAAATCTGGTCCTAGACCCTTACTAGCTCTTTGACCTTGAGCAAGTCACTTAACCCTTGTTTGCATCATTTCTTTCATCTGCAAAAAGGACATAACAGTAGCCCCTATCTCCCAGAGTCATTGTGAGGCTCAAATGAGATAATAATTGTAAAGCACTTGGTACAGTGCCTGGCATATTTTAAGTGCTCTATAAATGTTATTGTTGTTGTTGTTGTTGTTAATAATGACAACAACAACAATAATAATGATAGACTCTGGCAAGTGCATTGATGAAATCTAGACAGCATTTCCTTGATTTACCAGTCTAGGATGCCTGCCAAAAGAAAAGGAAATGAGGTTAGTCTGGCATGAACTGTTTTTCAAATTGGTTCTTGGGGATCATCACTTTTCCCCTTAGATATTCACAAATCATCCCTTCATTAATATTTTCTAAAATTTTGCCAGGAAATGAAGTTAGGCTCAGTCTGTAGTCTGTAGATTCCATTCTCTTCCTTTTATTGAAAATTGAAATCCCATTTGCTCTCCTCCCATTCTAAAGCAGTACTCCCATTTGCTACAGTCTTTCAAAGACCACTGACAAATAAATATTGAACTCCCTGGACTTCTTAATTTGCAAAATGAGAATATTAAAGGCAATAACCTTGAAAATCCCTTCCAACTCTAACATTCTATGTTCTGTGGTACAATATCCTGTGTTTTAGGGTACCTTCTTGATCCAGCATTCCATATTATATGTTCTAACATTCATTGCTTTAAGGATCCTTCCAGGTCTACGCTTCTATACTGATCAGATAGGGAAGGAATTACTTCTGTGGGATACTAATGTGATCCTCAAAACAGCCAGAAAAGGCTGTGGCAGCAACAGATGCTAGCATGAAACTGAAAGGAGAGGAAAAGAAAGAAAAGAACTGTCCATGTGATGATATCCAGGCCAGGAAAAGAGATGTGAAAAGTACCAACTCCCATGCAGCGCCGAGATGTCCGTTCCAGCCACCCAAAGTCTCACCAAAAAGAAAAGTGTGGAAATGTGTTTCTCTCCATCTGGCTAATGTTCACTTGTGTTTCAGACTGTAGAGCATCACTTTTTTCACCTCACCTGGTTTGTTTACACAAACAAACTGCTCATTAAGTAGCAAGAATTGCATTTTTTGCAATTCCGTTGACAGCAGGAATGTCTGCAGCCAGCTAGGGAGTTTGGTGGTAATTGTAATACTATTCAGCAGAGCACAGATAGTGCAGCCCCTAAGGAAACTGGGGCTCATAAGCCTCAAAACAGCCTGCTGGCAAATCCTCAGAGCAGTGCTGGAGACACAGAATAGAACAGGGGAGATCGGTCCTCCCAATAGAGATGAGCCATTTAAAGGGAAACAATAGGAGGCAGAAGGAAGGGGATCAAGACACGACCCAGAGGGGGAAGCTCTGGATGAGATTCGGATAGCAGGGGCAGATTCCAGGTTGAAGTGCCTCAGGCACCCATAGCAACAGAAAAGAGAGAAGAAAAATAATTATTCCTAGTCTTCATTCAATAGTGACTGATGATCTCCACCTAGTTTTTCAAAAGCTCTTCTTACAGTCACTCAAAGGCGAGAGAGCGAGAGCGAAAGAGAGAGGGGGGGGATTTTTGTGGTTTTCTTGTTCTTATTTTGGACTGCTTTGCCTTCCATGCTTCAGACTTTTACTCTTCTCTGATGGATGCCAACTTAAGTTTTCCATTGTCCCTGTAAAGGCAGAATTAAAATGAAGATACTCCTGTGTTCTGATACTTTTTGTTCCAAGGTTTCTTTCAGCTTGAATATTCTATGTTCTAATATTCTATGTCCTGAGGCCCTTTTAGAAACACTCTATACTCTAAGTTTTCTTCTAGGATTAAGGTTCTGTGTTCTATGTTTGTTGTTCACAAGTCCCTTTTTTCAAGAATGGGTAGGGCTTTTTCATATTGGTCAAGACTATATCAAACTGGGTAACCTTGGAATCCTTACGTTCCTTGAGAACTCAGATGAAAAAATGCCACCTCATTCAAGAAACCTTTCTTGATCCTCTCAGACACAAGTGCCTCCCCTGTAAATTATATCAGATTTATTTTATATATGTAGTCTCCTCCAATGGAATTTATGTTGCTTGAAGACAAGGAGCTCCTAGCACAGCACCTGGTATATAGCAAGTAGGCTCTTAATAAATATTTACTAATTGATTGACTATATATTAAGCAATCTATTAGATGCGGGAAAGACTTGAGCTTCCTGGATCTTCCCTGCATGTTTCCACTCCTAGGTAAGAAAAATCAGTAGCTTTAAAGTTCCTGTTCAGCCAGATTTTTGACCTGGCACTCAAAACAAATGCTTAATTCATTTCAGTAGAAGTGGAGGGGGATGGAGGGAGGCCAAACTGACCTGTAGATAGGAAGAAAGAAATCCATAGAACTACTACCTTTACCTCACCTTCTATTTCCAAGTCAGGCAACCTTAATGGAATAATAAGTATAAAGACCCCCTTTTGATACCATGGTCCAAATTTCCAGCTTTGTCACATTCCAAGATCCCACCCTTAGTGAATATATACGGAATTATAGCATAGCTCTTTAAATGGGCTGTATCTAAAGATAGCAAATTCCCTTTTCTTAGGAGATCTTCAAGAAAAGCTGGATGATTACTTTCTAAAGGAATCCATACTTCAAATATGGGTTCATAGCATCATTGATTCAGAGCTGGAAGGGATCATTAGAGGTTATCTAGTCCAAACCTTTCCTTTTATGGATTAGAAAACTGAGGCCCAGAGAGATTAAGTGTTTTACCTAGACTCACACAGGGAGAAAGCATCAGACATAGAATTTGAACTAAGGTCTACCTGTGTCAGTCAGAACTTTTAGAATGAATGATTGACCTCTTCTGTCCTTTCCAACTCATAAGATTCTTTGATTCTATGACTATATTTGGAAGGTAATTTAGAGATGATCTTGTCTAATCCCTTGCTTTTTAAAATAAGGAAACTGTGGTCCACAACGGGTCATATAGCTAGTTAGTGGCACAACCAATGACCAGAACCTGAATTTCCTGGCTCCCATTTCAGTGATCTTTCCATACTCTCAATATCCTTCTCTCTCTATGTCTGGGAAACACAGAATGATATTAGCTAATGATATTTCTATTACCCTATGAGATGGTGCACACATTTTTATCCCCTTTTGACACAGGAGGAAAGTGAGGCTTCAAGAGATTAAGTGACTTGTCCAGGGTCACATAGCAAGTTAATCTCAGAAGGAAGAACTGCTTCAGTCCCATTGAGTGAAACAATTTTGAACAATTCCTAGCTTCTACTGCTCTCCTATACTCATGCTTGCCTATCCTGTTTGGAAAAAAAAAATTACCATTTACCTCCTAGATGAAACCTTCCTTTGGGCTTGTTCTCTCTTCTGACTCCCTCTTGTATGTTATAAGAGGTCATCGAACTGGCAAAGTGGAAAACCACTGCATTTGGGCTCATAAGACCTGAGATCAAATTCTAACTCTGTTACTCACTACCTTTCATGTGATCCTGGAAAAGTGATTCCCTTTTCTGGGCCTCAGTTTCTTCATCTGTAAAATGATGGGATCAAGCTAGGAATTAAAGTTCTCTCTAGCTGTTACATGTATTACTTCCATGTTTCAATATGCTCTGTTTCAAGGTAAGCTAGTTCTCTGACATTCTGTGCTCTAAAACCTCTTTAAGCTTTAGCATTCTATATTCTATGTTCTACAATCGCAGGGCTTCAGTTTCCTCATCTCTAATATGAGGGAGATGAATTGGATAACTGCTAAGGTCCCTTTCAGATCTAATTCCTGTGACTTACAGTCCTGTACAGATAATAACTAAACATGAAGATAAGCCACACACCCAATAAACCCAACACATTCAGACACGCCTCCTTTGGAAGACAAGCTCATGGCTGTACAGACGTGGGAAGTCATTTTCCAAATGGGCATTTCACCTGGAGGAGCTAATTGAGTTTCGTTTCCAGCCGGCTGCATTCCTGAGACCTCTAGCCAAAATCTAGGGGTGCCAGCTGGCAAAGGAATAGATACTGGAAACTTGCCATAGCCCTACCTGCATAGCCCCTCCTCTGGGAGGGACAAGACCTCAAGCCCTGAGGAGATGGGGCTAGAGTTTGGCACATACCACTTGGGTTTTTCTTCCAGGGCAGCCATGCTCAAGCAACAATTAGCGAAAGTGAGTTAGTCTCCTGGGAAGAACATTTAAATACAAGGCAAGTGTTTAAACTTAGCAGCAGAGAAGATTTAAGGGGGCACTTCTGTTCAAAAAGAGTCTGGCAGGCCCTGAAAAGGGCAATGAAAGGATGACCTGGGCTAAAGAAAGGTCAGGTGGAATTGTGGAAGACAAGAGGAACTCTTGGAGAAAGACCCACATCATACAATGTTGGGAATGAAAGGAACTTCGAACCTAAAACATTAGATTTCAAATGGACATTGGAACATGGAATACAAATAAATTGTTTAAGCTGGAAAAGTCTTAGAACATGGAATGTTAGAAACTAGAATGGGAGAATTGGAAAGGGCCTCACAAGAAGGTTTTAAACTAACAGCAGGTCTGACCAGGGAAAAGTTGATGTGACAGTATGATGGCATGCTGGAAATACTGAAGTTAAATAGTTTGATTTCTGCCAGCTTTTCCTAAAGAAAAGGAAGCAAAGGTGAGATATTTATTTTCAAAGCAAGAGACATATTTCTTATGACAATATCACTATTGAATGACTCCATTATGTCTAATAACTTATGGAGACAAAATAAATTTCTTTGATCTGTACTGGGCAAGTAGAGTGACAGCTGGCATTCTACACAGAAAATCTAGTGCCTTGTCTAATTATGTTAACTTGATGTTACTGGGGAATCCCACAATCATAGAAGCTGTTTTAACTTTATGAAACAATTAACCCTTTGCTAACTCCACCCACTTTGAGTTTCTTCTTTAAATCCTAGAATCTTAAAATTGTGCCTGAGCAGGCATCTAGTCAGCCTGCTACTCGATGTAGTAGAATCTCCTCTATTCCTTCCCTTTCCAGGAGTCAACTGGCCTCCAGATTTAGTATCTCCAGTAACTGGGACTAAACTAATAATACTTCTATCCCATTTTGGGGACAACTGTCATTGTTAAGAAGTTTTTCTGAAATAAGGACACTAATGCACTATTGATGGAGTTGTGAACTGGTCCAACTATTCTAGGGAACAATTTGGAACCATGCTCAAAGGACTATAAAACTGTGCATATCTTTTGACCTAGTAATATCACTTGTGTCTGTAACCCAAGGAGATCAAAGAAAAGGGGAAAGGATCTACCTGTACACAAATATTGGTAGCAGCTCTTTTTGTGGTGGCAAAGAATTGGAAATTAAGGGAATGCCCATCAATTGGGCAATGGCTGAACAAGTTGTGGTATATGATTGTGATGGAATATGGTTGTGTTATAAGAAATAATGGGCAGGATGATTTCAGACTTATAGGAAGACTTATATGAACTGATGCAAAGTGAAGTGAGCAGAAGCAGGAGAACATTGTACACAGTAACAGCAGTATTATAGCAATGATCAACTGTGAGAGACTTATCTACTCTGATCAAAACAATGATCAAAGACAATCCAAAGGACCCATGATGAAAAATACTATCCACCTCCAGAGAGAGAACTGATGAACTCAGTGCATATTGAAGCACATTTTTTTTTACTTCTTTATTTGTATGTGTGTGTGTGTGTGTGTGTGTGTGTGTGTGTGTGTGTGGTGGGGGTGTGTGTAGCATAGCTAATATGGAAATGTATTTTCTCAATGGGTAGAGGAGGGACAAAGACAGAGAATTTGTAACTCAAATTTTTTTTAAAAGTGTTAAAAATAAATTAAAAAAAATTTTTGTAAAAGAAGTACTTCTGTTTAATTAGATGAAGTGTGCCTCTTAGTAACTATCATCTGTTGGTCCTGGTTCTCCCCTCTGATGCCAACCAGAATATATTTGACTAGTCTTCTACATAATGCTTCTTCAGATACTTGAAGGGAGTGGTTTGTGTCCCTTGAGTCTTCCCTTCACCAAACTAAACAACCATTCCTCAAATACCAGGTTCAAGTCTCTTATCCATTAGTCCTTCCTCAGACATGGTACCCAGACCTAGTCAAAAATGCTTCAGATTGGATCTGACCAGGGCAGAGGATAGCAGGACTATTACTTTCATCATTTGGCATGCTAGACTTCAACAGCTTAAATAAGACATTTCTCTGAGTCACTCAGAGAAAGGTCACAAAGAAGATGCCTAGTCTTCTTTGTTTAGATATCCTTTTCCTCCTATGATGTAGTGTGTTACCTGACAGAGAGATGATGGACTCAAAGTGCAGAAAGAGACATATATTTTTGGATATGAATTTGTTTTGCTTGAATATACTTGTTTGTTATGAGGTTTTTTTTCTGGTCCTGTTTTTGATTGGGGGGGTGAGGAATTGGGAAGAAAGTAGGAAAGCGATGGTGATGAAAAAAGGGAAAAAAAGAGGAGGGACATTGAAATATTTTTATAAAATAAATAGAAGGTAGTTGAGAAGGAAGAAAACACAAACAGGGTAACTTTGAAAGTCTCAGGTTGAATTTATCATATACTTTTTTAAGCAAGAAGCACTGAATAAAAATTCTCATTTTCACATATAATTTTCTTTTTGTGTTCTACTTCATATTAAAAAATTGGCAGTTTTTTTGTGTTAAAATCAGAATAAAAACATTTGTTTAAAATTTTTTAACATGTACTTTCCTCACTGGAAGCTATTTTGTTGCTTAAGTAAAACTCTCCCTGGTTTTCAACCAAGTTAATTTTAATGGGTCACTCTGCGCTGTGCTATTCCTTAAGTTAACTCTTTATCATTTGAGAGACAGGAGACATCTGTCTTGTTTTTCAATGAGATATTTTCAGCTTGGCTTCCTGTAATGCATAGTCATGATTTTCACAAGCTTTTAGACAAACTAATCCCTCCTTTCCCTGAGAGCTCTACTTCACCCAGGTACGTTGAGAAATAGATTGCCAAACATTAGTTAGTTAACAGGACAGTTGATTGAGTGATTTAGTTTTCAAATTGGTATAATTCATCCAGCTTAGGGGCAGCTAGGTGGCACAGTGAATAGAGCTCTGACCTTGGAGTCAGGAGAACCTGAGTTCAAATCCAGCCTGGGACACTTAACACTTACTAGCTGTGTGACCCTGGGCAAGTCACTTAACCCCTATCGCCTACCCCAAAAAAATAAACAAACAAACAAACAAAAACAAGCAAAAGCAATAATTCATCCAGCTCATTTCCTATCCACAGTGCCTCTCCAAATATATACCTATGGACTAATTCATTGAACTGCATATCATAATCAGATAAATTTTTCATCATTGTTCCCACGTGAAGTGTTAGGCTTATGACTTTTGAGAAGTCCAGGATCTTATTTGAGACCCTATTGTGTTCTAGGATTTGACTCAATCAGCATAATGATGACCACAAACAAGTATATCTGGAGATGCCTTTCCTTGTTTTGTCTAATTTATCCTCAGCTCCTGATTCAGACACTGTCTTCAGCTGCTCAAGGTTTCCAGAATTCAGATGAAATCTCTAAATCTTCAAACCTTCTGAAGTTCACAAAGTCGTCTTCTGCCCAAGGATGAGGTAAGGAGACAGACTTAGATTGAAACTGGGGCTGTTCTCCTCCCTACCCAAATGAGTCTTTCTCAGGAGCTTAGCTGGAAGGCTTCCACCCCAAGCTGCCAGACACTCAAATCTGTGGGTTCCAAACTGGTTTACTATTTTATACAAAACCCACAGGGCGTGTCCAAACACACTTACTGTGCAACATCACTCCAATTCAAGGCATCAGACAACAGCATCTTGACACTTACTTTATGTGGGTTGAATCAATAGACTTAATGGACCACCATCCTTGCACTATCCTATCACGAGTGATAGAATATTAGATGGACAGTTCAAATGCCATACTGATGTCCACAACACATAAAAAGAAGTGCTCCCGCGCATCAGGTTGTCTTTGGAAAATGTACAGAAATACATGGATGAGACTAAAAAAAAATGAGAAGGTATGGCTGGAGAGCAGTCTGAACCAGTGAATAGAACATCCTTTTTGGTGAGATCTAAGATCTTTCAAAGTATAAAAGTATCAAGCATTTTTTAATGGTCTACTTACATTCAGAGTATTAGGTAGTGGACTGAGGGCACACAGACTATAAAGACGAGTAAGAATTCAATACTGCCTTAAATAAGAGCTGACATGTGTATAGTGCTTGCTGCTCCTCTGATACATTATCACATTGGATACTAGCAATAGCCCTGTGGACTAGGTAAAAAAAATATTCCTATTAAAATGTTTTACACATATTTGGGTTTTATGTTACCTATTTCCCCTTGCGCCATTCCTCTATCCCTTGTAATAAAGAATGTTTTTAAAGGGAAGAGGAAGATGAGAAAATCCACAAAACTGATCAATGCAAAAATCTGACAATATATGTGATATTCTACACCTGTGAATCCCTGCCACCTTCAACTCTACAAAGGGGGTGTTGTCTCCTATCTCTTCTTTGGCACCAAGCTTACAGAACAAATATTCTCTCCATTTTGCAGATAAAGAAACTGAGGCTCCATAGGGGAAGGGACTTTGATAAGTGACAGAGCCCCCAAGACTCCAATCTACATCTTCTGACTATATTACCTCTCCGTGACCTTTCCTTTAATTTCAGTTCTCTATCTTTTGCATAGGAAACTCTGAGCAAACAATGACTATTTATAAGAGGATATTCACATAGGTCAATGGTGTTGAATGATTTCTTACGTGGTCTTTGTTAATTAGAAAACAGTTATTGGTAACTTACTATTCAATTCTGTTGGCAAAGTTTTCAATTACCATTTAAATTTACTTTGCATAGCTGCGTCTGTTAGGATCTCCTTAACAGAGGCAGTTTTCTTCAGAAGTCCTAGGAAAGACTAGAGTGAACCAGCTTGTGCTATGTAGGTTAACCAAGCCTTCTTTCACCTAAACTTCAGCTCAATTGAGATTGACTTGTATTATTCCCAAGAGAAATATAATCGCAAGCCTGTATTTCTTTCTCTTTATACAGACTAGCATTACTTCTGCTGTCATTCAAGTAGATTATTTTAAATTTGTGCTATAAATCTGTAAAGCAGATTTCCTTTATCTCTTTTTTCTCAGAATCATGGAGTGTTAGAGATAGAAGGGATCTTGGAAGATAGAATGCTAAAATATAGAATGTAGAATGTTAGAGCTGGAAGGGACCTCAGAATGTAGAATTTTAGAGCTGAAAGGGAATTTATAGCCAAGTCCCCTAATAAAATGTTGAAGGGATTTTCATGAAGTTACACAGCTACTCAATGGCACAACTGAGATTAGAATCTATGTCTCCTAAAGCCCTATATATTTTTCCTTCCACTGTATAACTTTGTGTGCAGAACAGGTTAAAATTAAATACCTAGAACATTTGATTCCTTTCAGAAATTGTGTCTCCACCCTTCCTTCTACTGCTCCTATTTCTCTCTCTTCCCCCCTCCCCACCTAAAAGGAAAATTTTACCACCATCCTCCCTAGAATTGCAAAGGGGGAGATGTGCCATGCTTCCAGGTGTAAGCAAGGAAATAATCTGCTCCATTTTAGGTAAACTCAGGTTTGGAAAATTGGTATAAAATTTGGGAAAGTGAAGGAAAAGGAATTGTGGTATAGCCAGGTGATGACAGGTTTGAAGCTTACTTTGTTCTCATTCCATCTTTCACTCTCACATACTGTTTTCCTCTTTAACCATTTTAATATCTGAAACCTTACACCATCATCATGCAATTGTAACAAATGTTTTCAGAGAACATATGCCAGGCATATGATTTCTGTTCAATCTTGAGTCATCTGTTACACTGATTTTTTTTTTCAACCTCAACATTGGATTAAGAATCAGGAGCCCTGAGTTCAAGTCCTAGATCTCACAATAACTAGATCTTTGACCTCAGGCAGATCATCTAACCATTCTGGACTTCAATTTCCTTATTGGTTAAGTTAGGAGGTAGGAATGGTATGGCTAGACATGGGTCTAAAATCCCTTTCAGCTCTAATAGTCTATAATTTTAACATGACATGTTCTAAATTCCCTCCAATAGTCTATGGTCTGCCTTGGCTGTGGTTGGTGGGAATGCTATATTTCTGGGTTACTTTTCTTTGGGATATTAGAGTACAAAGGTTGGTTCAAGAAAAAGTTCTTGAGATTTCCAAGAGCAACCATTTAAACCAATTGTGATGTGTTTGTTGCCAATAAAAGGCCTTTAAAATTTTTTAAAAATATATTATTGCTACATTTGGACACATATTTCCAACAACCAAGCAAACATCCATGCAAAATACAATCTCCAAAATGAATTTCATTTATCAATTGCTAAAAGAAATGAAGGATATGTCCTTCATTTGAGAACTTTTTATAATGAACTACTCAGTAGCACATAACATAGATTGTCAAAGCTGGAAGGGTCTTAAAATATAAAATATAACAAAGTAACAGTAGACTTATGGTTAAGGTGGCAATGTGATATGTTCTAGAACAGTCCAGCTATCCAAATAAACACTCTAATAAAGATCTGAAAAGGATGCCAGTCAAAAAATGAACAAGAAGATCAAAGGGAAATTTCAATAAGATCCTACAACCAGTTCAGTACTGCACAAGAAGACAGCCAGAATCCTGAAGCTATCAGAGCAAGCATGCTCTGGAGGAGCAGAAGCCAGTGTAATCTCTGGTAAAAGGGGCCTAAAGCCAGCAGGATCTCAACCGTGGACTATTGGAGGCACAGCAGACCCAATCCCTCATAGGGCACTGGGCAAGGAGACAGAACCAGGCAGTACATACTCACCTAGGACCCTTCAGGAAGTCTGTAGCTAAGGCTCCTGTTGAAATCATAATACGGGGCATGATCAGTGCTATTCCCAAGGCCTGAGGCCAACGTGCTCTCCAACATTTAGATGGGGCCTGTGAAGGAAGTAGTTGGGGGCAAAGCAAAGTCTCAGTTGGTGATTGTTACAAAGAGAAGGAGATAATACAGGCATCTTTACTGAGCACCAAGAGATGGAAGTGAAAGCCAGGAATATATTTTGGGGGGGGGACTGAATGAAATAACCACATTCAGAACTGCAGAAATAGTGACATCCACAGAGAAGAAAAGACTAAGCCTACCCACCAAATCCAAGAGTGAGAGAAGGGATAGAAACTGACCTTATCACAAAGTCAAATCCAGGGACTAAGGCTAACTATATGAATAAACATAAAGAACTCCAAATACAATGAAGAAATATGTTGGGTTAAAAGAAACCCAAGAAATTAACCCAGAAGAGAATGATTCCAGAATAAGTGCAAATATAGACTCTGAGAAATCCATGTGTTAGCCACAAGGACTCCAAGAATGGCTGGAAGAAATAAGCAAGAATTTTTTTTTGTTAAGGCAATTGGGGTTAAATGAAAGAATTTTTTAAAAATGAAATTAGAACTCCTAAAAAATGGAAGGACGAGAAATACCTTAGAACAGAAGATGGAAAACCTTACCCAAGTAGTGGACTCCATGAAATACAAAATGGACCAACAAGAAATATTAGATCAAGGATAAAAGACCAAAAATTGAGAACATATAAAATCTCTACTATCAAAAACAAATTTCCTGGAGAACAGATCAAGTATAGATAACTTAAAAATCACTGAACTCTCTAAAAACCATGGCCATACAAAAAACATGAGTAGCATATTTCAAGAAATTGTGAAAGAAAAATCTTCAGCTTTATTAGTATGAAAGGGAAAAGGGAAAATAGGAGCAAGCCATAAATTACCTCCTAAAAGAAATCCAAGGTGAAAATATCTAGTAATACCATTGCCAAAATACAGAACTTCTGATTCAAAGAGAAAAAACACCCAAAGTAGACAGAAAAAGAGCTTAAGTACCAAAGAATCATACTCGAGATCACATAAAACTTTGCCACAACTACTATAAGGCAAGGAAATCTTGGAATACAATATTCCAAAACACAAGAGAAAAAAAGCTCAAAATCAAGAATAGTTTATCCTGCAAAACTATACTCTTATGGGGGAAAGAGCTTTTGCTACAGAATAAAAAGGGACCTTCAAGCATTAGTGAAGAAAATACCAGAGCTGGTGGAATTATTGAAACACAAATACAAGAGACAAGATAAACTTGGAAGGGTAAATACATTGAAGAACTGGAAGGGGTTCAATGGTGATGAAGTACCTATAGTCTAATAGGGAAAGAAGAGGCAAGGGTCCCTTTAGAATCTCTCTGTTTTCAAGGGTGACAGAAGGAATAAAAAAAATACACACAGGGCCTAGGGGTTGTTATTCTGTTTTACTCTTTTTACAATAAGAAATAAAAGGGAAGGAAAAAGGAATATTTTTTCCTTTGTTAAGAAATACTTATAAAACTAGTTAGAATAATTAACAACTTCAGCAAAGATGCAGGATATAAAATAAACCCATGTAAATCATCAGTATTTCTATATATTACCAACAAAGTCCAACAGGAAGAGATGGAAAGAGAAATTTCATTTAAAATAACTGCAGACAATATAAAATACTTGGGAGTCTGCCTGCTAAGACAAATTTAGGAACTATATGAACACAATTACAAAACATTTTTCACACCAAATTGGAGAAATATCAACTGCTCATGGGTAGGTCAAGCCAAAATAACAAAAATGGCAATTCTACCTAAAGTCATCTACTTCTTTAGTACCATACTAATTAAATTTCAAAAAATTATAGAGCTAAAAAGTAATAACAAAATTCATCTGGAAGAACAAAAGATCAAGAATATTAAAGAAATCAATAAAAAAAATGTGAAGGAATCTGGCTTAGCAGTTTGAGATCTCAAACTATATTACAAAGTGGTAATCATCAAGACAATCTGGTACTGGCTGAGAAATAGAGTAATGGATCAGTGGAAAAGATAAGGTACTCAATACACAGTAATAAATGACCATAGTAATCTAGCATTTGACAAACCCAAAGATCCAAGGTTTGGGGACAAGAACTCACTATTTGACAAAAATTGCTGGGAAAACTGAAAAGCAGTTTGGCAGAAACTAGATATAGACCAATATCTCATGCCATATACTGAGATAAGGTCAAGGTGGGTATACGATTTAACCATAAAGGGTGATACCACAAGCAAATTAAGGGAGCATGGAATAGTTTACCGGTAAGACATATGGATAAAGGAAGAATTTGTGAACAAACAAGAGATAGAGAGGATCACATGAAAAAAAATGGATAATTTTGGTTACAACAAATTCAAAAGGTTTTGTACAAACAAAAACAATCCAGCCACAATTATAAGGAAAGCAGGAAACTGGGGGGAAATTTTAAAGCATGTTTCTCTGATAAAGGCCAGATTTCTCAAATATATAAAGAACTGAGTCAAATTTATTAAAAAAAATAGTAATTTCCCAATTGATAAAAAGTCAAAGGAACAGGCAGTTTTCAGAAGAAATCAAAGCTGCCTAATGCTCTAAATCATTATTGATTAGAGAAAGGCAAATTAAAACAACTCGATTGGCTAATATGACAGAAAAGCAAAATGACAAATGTTGCAGGGAATGTGGAAAAATAAGGACACTAATGGGCTATTGGTGGAGTTGTAAATGGATTCAACCACTCTGGAGAGAACTTGGAACTTTGCCCAAAGGCTATAAAAACATACATATCTGTTTATCCAGCCATACTACTACTAGGTCTAGAGAGACTAAAGAAAAAGGAAAAGGACCTATATGTAAAAAATATTTACAACAGCTCTTTTTGTGGGGGCAAAGAATTGGAAACTGAGGGGATGCCCATCAATTGAGGAATGGCTAAATAAATTGTGGTATATGATTATGATAGAATATTACTGTGTTATAAGAAATGTTGGGCAAGATACTTTCAGAAAAATTTGGAAAAACTTACAGGAACTGAAGCAAAATGAAATGAGCAGAACCAGAAGAACACTGTGCACAGTAACAGCGATATTGTATGATGATCAGCTGTGAATGACTTAGCTATTCTCAGCAATATTGATCTAATATAATTCCAAAGGACTTATGATGAAAAATGCCATTCATCTCCAGAGAAAGACCTGATGGAATCTGAAAGCAGATTGAAGTATACTTTTTTATTTTCTTTATTATTCTTGGGGTTGTTGGTGGGTTTTTTTTTTTGCTCTGCATTTTTCTTTTACAATGTGGCTAAAATGGTAATGTTTTGCATAAATGCACATGTATAATCTATATCAAATTGCTTGCCTTCTCAAGGAGTGGGGAGGGGAGGGAAAAAGGGAGAGAATGTGGAACACAAAATTTGAAAATAAATGTTAAAAAATTATTGTTTATATGTAATTAAGAAAAAATAAAACAAAATTAAATGTAAAAAGAAATACCTTAACAAAGAAATGAGGAAGAACAGGAACTTATTTTTCATAATTATTGGGGTTCTAGAGAAGAATATATAAACATGAAGTATCAGGAATCAGGAGAATCAGAATCAGGAAAGAACAGGAAACTCATGGACTTCACTTTGAACTGAGAAAAGAAAGGCTGAATACACCGAGTTTGATGTACAAATGTTTTAAATTTCAGAGGGAAATAGTGAGGAACAGGTAGAGAAGAAAGGAGAGTTCAAGAGTGACAGTAGATTGGAAAAGAAAGATTAACAAGCTAAGCAAACCTCAACTATGGAAGGCAGGTCATAAAAGGAGGATTAAAAACAGAAAAAAATGTATCAGAACTAGTGATTTCAATCTAGGCTAGTTGAAGGGAAGAGGGGCAAAGCAGTCAAATCAAAACATAGAATTTCTAGATTTCTATCATTGATCACATTCTTTTTCTTTCCCCGCCTTATTTTTTGTAAATGGGTGAAAGGGCAGCAATGAGAAGAAAAGTTATGTGAATATGATCAAAACTAATAGCCATATACATGAGTGTGAATAGAATGTACTCACCCATAAAATAGACGAAGTTAGTAAAATCTAGAATAAAAAATATAAAAGCTAGCAATATGTTAACAAGTTACAGACTTGAAACATAAAGATTCACCCAGAGTTAAAATGAGATTGGATCAGAATTTATTATGCCTCAGGAAAGTTTTTTAAAGGTGTGGCAGTCATGATCTCAGATAGGCAACAATAAAAATAGACATGGTTAAAAGAGATAAGTTAGGAAACTACATGATGCTTAAAGGCACCATATATAATGAAACATCAGTAAGTAACATGTGTGCCAAAATGACATAGCATCTAAGTACTTAAATGAAAAACTAACTAGATTACAAGAAGAAATAGACCGCAAAACTATATAGTTGAGATTTGACATGCCCCTTTTAGACCTATACAAACCTAAATAAACTAGACAGAAGTTAAGAGCCTGAATATAATTTTACAAAAGTCAGATAAGATAGGTCTCTGGAAATGCTGAATGGGAATTGAAAGGAGTGTATGTGTATTTCTCAGCTTTGCATAACATCTTTATAAAAATTAACCATATTATGAAGCATAAAAATGAAGAAAGAAAGGCATAAATATTAAACACATCCTTAACTGACCACAACATCCCAAACAGATCAAACAAATGGGAAAAGGACCCACATGTACAAAAATATTCATAGCAGCTCTTTTTGTCATGGCAAAGAATTGGAAATTGAGAGGATGCCCATCAATTGGGGAATGGCTGAGCAAGTTGTGGTATATGAATGTAATGGAATACTATTGTGCTATAAGAAATGATGAACAGGCTGACTTCAGAAAAACCTGGAAAGATTTATATGGTCTGATGCTGAGTGAAGTGAGCAGAACCAAGAGAACGTTGTACACAATTACAGCCACGTTATGCAATGACTAAGATTGTTAAACTGAACCCTTCTCAGCATTATGAGGATCTAAGACATCTCCAGGGGCCTCGGGATGGAAAATGCTGTCCACATCCAAAGAAAGAACTATGGAAGTTGAATCACTATCACTTATTTTTACCTTCTGTTGAGTTTTGTTTCATCATTCTGATGGTTCTTCCTATTGGTTTTAATTTTTACTTACAACTTCACTAATGTGAAAATATGTTTAATGGGTATGTAAATGTAAAGCCTATATCAGATTGTGCACTGTCTTGGGGAGTGTTGGGGGGAGGAAGGGGGAGAAAAATTTTCAACTCAAAAGCATATGGAAGTGATTGTTGATAAATCAAAATAAATTAATAAATTTTTTTAAAAAAAGAACATTTGAAGAAAAAATTCAAACTTAAATGGAGACTAAGTGACATCATCTGGAATTCCACCTACCAAGACATATACAAGAATTATATGAATGCAACTAAAAAACACTATTTAAAAAATACAAGTAATTGGAGAAGTCTTAATTGTTCATAATTGAGTCAATATAATAAAAATTATAATATTGCCTAAATTAATAGATTCTTTTTTTTTTTAATGAGGCAGTCGGAGTTAAGTGACTTGCCCAGAGTCACACAGCTAGTAAGTGTTATGGGTCTGAGGCCAGATTTGAACTTAGGTCCTCCTGACTCCAGGGCCAGTGCTCTATCCACTGTGCCACCTAGCTGCCCCTATGTATAAATTCTGTGTCAAATAAAACAAACCACCAAAAAGCTCCTCTTAAAAACTAGACAAAATGATAACAAAATTCATCCAGTGGGACAAAGAGAAGGGGAAGGGGGGGCAAGCATTACCAGATCCTACAAATCAATAATCATCAAATCTACTTTTTATTGTTGTTAATTAGTCATTTTTTTAGTCACTCCTGACTCTTTGTGACTGAATTTGAGGTTTTCTTGACAAAGATATTGGAGTGGTTTCCTTCTTTTTATAGATGAGGAAACTGAGGCAAGCAGGGTGAAGTGACTTGCCCAGGGTCACACAGTTATTAAGTATCTGAGGCTGGATTTTAACTCGAGTCTTTCTGAATCCAGGCTGGGCACTTATCCACTGCACCACCTACAAGCCCCATTACTGTTATCTATTACTATTAAAAATAGGAAAGTTGATCAATAGAACAGTTTAAGTGCACAAGACCTAGAAACAATCAAACACAGTTGAACAATTGGTAAATCCAAGGACACCAAGTACTGGAGTAAGAATTCATTAGTCAATTAAAAAAAAACTTCTGGGAAAATGGGAAACTAGTTTGATAAAAATTAGGTTTAGACCAGCATTTTATGCCACATATAAAACAATAAATTCCAAATGGATATGTGCAGAGGTATGCTGGAGACAATTCTAATTGGCTTGCAAGAGCTAATTGTTAAAATTTCAATATAAGTATTTATATCTCAGAAATCAACAAATGCCACAATCTGAGTTTGATTAATTGTTTTGTTGATTATCTAAACTTAATAAAGTGTTAATAAAGCAGATTAAGCTGAAAAGTTTGTGTGTATATGTTTTCCCCCGGAGAGCCTGGTTCTTAAACATTTATGAGTCTATTCCTGTATTGTGCTATAAATATTATTTGAGCTCAGCAGTAGTACAGTAGAAGGCTCATGAAATAAAGCCATCACCAGTCTGGAGGCTTGGTGACTATAGTTTAATAATAATAGTAATCAATAAAATAACTGTCATTTACGTAATACCTTAAAGTTTGCAAAGTGCCTTATATCCATTATCTCATTTGAGCTTCACAACACCCTTAAATATATGACTTAAATAAACAAGTTTATATCATAAACAAATTAGAGCAGAAAAGCAATACCTTTCACAACTATTGCTAGGCAGAGTTCTTGACTAAACAAGAATATAGAAATGATCATAAAAAATAAAATAAACAATTTTGATTATGTAAAATTGAAAAAGACACAGTTAACTAGAAAAAATCTGTATAGGAAATTTCTGACAAAGGTCTGAAATACAAGATAACAAATAAGCAATTGATAGAAAGATATATAAACAAGAGCTATTCCCCCAAATTATAAATGATGAAATTATATAAACAAGGAGCTTTAAAAAGGAAAAAGGTAAGCTATTAACAACCATTTGAAATAGATTACAAATTATCAATAATAAAAGAAATGCAAATTTAAAACAACTCTAAGACTCTACCTCCCAACAGATTGACAAAAATGACCTAAAAAAGGGAAAATGACAGCTGTTGGAGGGGTTGTCTCAGGCCAGGCACCATTGGTGGAACTATGAATTGATCCAAACATTCTGGAAAGTAACTAGGAACTATACTCAAAAAGTCATATCTGTATTTATCCTTTGTCTACCATAAGTATGCATATATCCCAAAGAAGTAAAAAAAAAAACCCAAAACAGAAGGCAACAACTCATATGTAAAAAAATATGTATAGCAATACTTTTTGCTGTATCAAAGAACTGGAAATGAAGTGGGCACCCATCAAATGAGAAAAGGCTGAATAAATTGTGATTTATTAATATAACAGAAAATTATTATGCTGTAAGACATGAAGAAAGGGACAGAGTCAGGGAAACCAAGGAAGTCTTATAGAACAGATAGAGAGAAATGTACAAAGCTGGGAGAACAATTTATATGACCATTATAATGTAAAGGAAAGCAGCTTTGAAAGGTTTAAGAATTCTGGTCAATGCAATGGCCATTCTTGACTCCAGAAGTCTGATGATAAAGCATGCCTTCTAACTCTTGGCAAAGAGATTATAGATTACAGATGCAGAATGAGATATACATTTTCAGACATGATGAATGTGTGAAATTGTTTTGCTTGACTGCACTTACTTTTTTTAAGGGAGGGTTTTTATATTTGTGGGGGAGGAATGGATGGATGATGACGCAAAAAAACAAAGAGAGAAAGGAAAGAAAAGAGCATCAACGAAACACTTAAAAAATACATAGAGAGCAGAAGGAAGTTCAAAAGGGAACATGGACAACCATGGCAGTTTTGGTACCACAATGTTAAATTTAATATACATTTTTATGAAAAATATATATAATATTCATGGTTTCATATGTAATTCTTTTTCTATTGTTTGTATATTAAAATATTTATCTTTGTTGACATTTGTTATGTTCACAATATAATTTTTTTTAACTTCAAAAAGAAAGAACTGAAAAGAAAAACAAATGTGACAGTGTCTTTCATTAAGGAACTATCATTATTGTGTCATCAGCCTCAGTATTTTTGTTGTTGTTGTTACTATACAATGTCACTAAGCACATTGCTCCAACCTGCTTTTCATTTGGACAACTAAGTGTTATCCCCCGGAAATGAAAATCTGAGCATATGGAATGCCAATATAATGTAGAAATGTGGGATTAAACAAATCAGCTTCTCTATGAGCAGTGATATTGCTGAGATCCAATGTTCCATTTTTTCCCCATTTTTTTCCTTATTGCTTTTGACTTTTTCATGCTAGTGAACAGGCTCCCATTCTATGAGTATCCTATCTATTAGACAGCTAAATAAGATGCAAACAGGAAAAATAATAATAATAAACCAGCTGGGCAAAATCCAAGTGCTCAAGTTCTGTCCATTCAAAAAGGCAAGAAGAGACCCGACATAGTGGGAATTGTATGACCACAAGAAAATCCTCTAGCCTCTCTAGGCTTCTGTTTGCTTATTTATAAAACGACAAAGTAGAATTAAATGAATTCCAAAGTCCCTTCCAGTTCTAACCTCTTATATTCTAAGTTCCCTTTTGGTTTTAAAATTCTAAAATGTAATGGTTTGAAATAATTTGCACATGAATTTATGCTCAACATATTCCAATATGATTGAAAACTTTTTTGCAAATGTGTTTTGCCAGATTAAAAAAAAAAATTTAATCAAATTACCATCATTCTATATGTATATAATCTGAGAACAGGATGGAAGACCAAATTTCTACCTATGTGAATAATCGTTGCTTTAGTTCAGAAAGAAAATGTAAGAGCTAAGTCTATAAACAATAGTTTACAATTTACTAAACTCTCACATTTATGTAGTAAGAAGTAGCACAATACCCATGTTACAGATAAGGAAATTGAGGCTCAGAGGTGAAATTCATTATTTTTTCCAATACACTTTGCTGCATCTCTTTCAGATTGGTTTTGAAGTAGTTTGGTTAATTTTGAAACGAAGAAGTAGCTTAAGTAATAAAATTTTTCAAGGAGGGCTTCATTCATTGCGTGGAAGTCATGAGTCTTCCTGATTCTTAACTTTTCAACTGGAAGTCTGGATGTTTCGGGGTAAAGCATACCTCTCATGTTTGGGCCATTTGAAGGAAAGAAAAAGAGAAGGGGAAGTACTTAAGCAGAGAAGACATGAAGAAAGCTGTGTCTCACCATAATAAGTACTTTTCACCTTCAAAGCACTTTGCAAACCATAATTAATCTTCACAACACCTCTGTGAAGTAGATTCATATCATTAGCCCAATTTATGGGGTTAAGCACCAAAACCGAGGCATACAGGGGCTGAGTGACCTATGAATAACACCCAAAAAACCTTTTTAGAACTACTGACATGGTTAAAGCTTAGCTTTCCTACCTGACTTTTCCTTCATTCCATCTCTAGCATTTGTTACAGAAATCCAGATACTTTCTCTTTTAAACAATGCTGCCTAGAAAGGAAGAGGCTCTGTCTCTTTATACAATAGTACACTGCCTCTCCAGTTAATTTTGCTTTGTTTCAAATCCTTAGTCTTTGGGTTGTGCAAGCACTATTCTCAGGGTTGCTAGGTACAATTTGGTGCCTTTCTCAGTAATTTTTAACTATTCTCCAACCTTTCCTATTCAATTCTATCGTGTTCTCAAGCTAAAGCAGAAAACAACCATTCTTTAGGGGTATTTTTGAGGGGGGGGGTTGGGAAGTGGGGTTAAGTGACTTGCCCGGAGTCACACAGCTAGTAAGTGTCAAGTATCTGAGGCCAGACTTGAACTCAGATCCTCCTGACTCCAGGACCAGCGCTCTATCCACTGCACCACCTGGCTGCCCTCATTCTTTCTAATTGCATCTAGAATCCCAAATAATTGGTCTCCTTGATATTCTCATTATAACCTTTTTCCTATATGTGTAGGAGGCAAATAGAATTAATACTTTGCCACAAATATTAGCCTATAAATTGTCTTTTCATATGATGTCTATTGATATCAAGATGGCTCAACCTAAATCTGTCAAAAATTTTCAATAGAAAACAGAAATAAAGAGCAATCAAAGTTTTAAATTAACTTAAAAGGTGAAGAGGCTAAAAGTAGTCTGTGTATTGATACATATACTACAGGTGTCCCATTCAGTAAGCCAATACAAGTCAAGAAAGGGTTACCCTTCAAAGAGCCAGTATCTGGAAATCAGCTATATATTGCAAAGAGTGGTTTGTCTGGGGTCAGAACCAGAAGGAGAGAGTAAAAAGGAAGTGGTCAGAATCCAGGCCATGCTCAAACCACAGTCGGGACAGAATACCAAGGAAGACAATGAAAGTGAAAGTCTGACAGAAGATGCTCTTATAGAGGGTCCTAGTGTGCCAGACACACATAATCCTGTCCCTTAAAGTGACAATGTTGTCAGTTGCCAAGTCCTAAATGAGAAATATGGCATATGTGCCATGATGCCCTAAATGATACGCTCTTCAAGGTCAGGGACTATACCATAGGCATATTTCATTTAGTCAGTCTGTCAATCAACAAACATTTATAAAACATTATGTGCCAGACACTGTACTAAGTCCTAGGAATAGAATGGCAAAACAACCAGACCAAAACAAAACAAAACAAAACAAAACCTGTCCCTGCCCTCAAGGAGCTCACATTTTAATGGAGGAGACGACATGTAGATAACTAAATACATATAAGGTATATACAGAACAGACAAATGTAACCTTAAAGGAGAAGGTATTAAAAGCTGAGGAATCGGGAAAGACCTCCTGTCCAAGACAGATTTTGAGCTGAGTCTAAGGGGAACTAAGAAGGAGAGGTAAGGAAGCAGAGAATTCCAGGCATAAGAGGCAAAATACAGAGAAAGGAGCTGGACTGTCATTTTCTGGGAAATGCAAGGAGACCAGTTTGGTTGGATTATAGAGTACATGGAAGGTAGCAGGTTTTAAGAAAACTGGCCCTTATCAGAGACACTGGTTGTAAAAATTCTTTCCCAATTTTCTACTTTCCTTCTAATCTTGGTTGCATTGGCTTTGTTTGTGTAAAACTTTTTCAATTTAATGTAATCAAAATTATCCATTTTGCATTTTATAATGTTCTCTATCTCCTGTTTGGTCATGAATTCTTCTGTTCTCCATAAATCTGATAGGTGAACTATTCCTTGCTCTCCCCGTTTGCTTATAGTATCAACCTTTATATCTAAATCATAAACCCATTTTGGCTTTATTTTGGTATACGGTGTGAGATTTTGGTCTATATTTGGTCTAAAATACATAGAAAACTGAGTTGAATTTATAGGAATACAAGTCATTCCCCAACTGGTAAATGGTCAAAGGATATGAACAGGCATTTCTCAGATGAAGAAATTAAAGCCATCTATAGTTATATGAAAAAATGCTCTTAATCTCTATTGATTAAAGAAATGCAAATCAAAACAACTCTGAGATACTACATCACACATATCAGATTGGCCAAGATGACCAAACAGGAAAATGATAAATGTTGGAGAAGATGTGGGAAAATCGAAACACTAATGAATTGTTGGTGGAGTTGTGAAATGATCCAACCATTTTGGAGAGCAATTTGGAACTATGCCCAAAGGGCCATAAAAATGTGTATACCATTTGATCCAGCAATAGCACTTCTAGGCCTGTATCCCAAACAGATCATGCAAATGGGAAAAGGACCCACATGAACAAAAATATTTGTAGTAGCTCTTTTAGTGGTGGCAAAGAATTGGGAATTGAGGGAATGCCCATCAATTGGGAAATGGCTGAACAAGTTGTGGTATATGAATGTAATGGAATACTACTGTGCTGTAAGAAACGAGGAGCAGGTGGACTTCAGAAAAACCTGGAAAAACTTGTATGGTCTGATGCTGAGTGAAGTGAGCAGAAAAGGAGAACGTTGTACACAGTAATAGCCATGTTGTGCAATGAATAATGTTGAGAGACTTAGCTGTTCTCAGCAATGCAAGGATCTAAGACATCTCCAAAGGTCTCAAGATGGAAAATGCTATCCGCATCCAAAGAAAGAACTATGAAATTTGAATGCAGATCGAAGCATACTATTTGCTATTTTTTTTCTTTTTTGTTTTGTTTTCTCTTTCTTGTGGTTCTTCCTATTGGTTCTAATTCTTCCTTACAACATGACTAATGTGAAAATATGTTTAATAAGAATGTGTATGTATAGCCTACATCAGATTGCGCGCCGTCTTGGGGAAGGAGGCAAGGAAGGAGGGGGAGAAATATTTAAAATTCAAATGCTTATGGAACTGATTGTTGATAAATTAAATTAATAAAAAAATCAAATTAAAAAAAGAAAACTGGAAAGTGAGGAAGGAACCAGGTAGTGAAGAGTTTTAAATGTCATGCAGAGGAGTTTTTATTTGTTCCTGGTGGTGATAGGGAGTCACTGGATCTCACTGATTGGATCTCAGTGGGATGGGGGTTGGATGAGTAACATGGTTAAACCTACAGTTTTGAAAAATCACTTTGGCACCTGAATGGAGGATGGATTGGAGTCAGGAGAGACTTGATGAAGGGTGACCAGCTATTTTGGTAGACCAAATAGAGATGATGAAGGCCCAAGCTAGCATTGTGACTACTGTTGTGACTACATGAGTAGAGAGAACGGGACACATATGAGAGATATTGTAAGGGTAGACACTGAAAGATTTGGCAATGAATTGGACACATAGAATGAATGTGAGTGAGGATTTGAGGATGACATTGAAGTTGCTGTCTTGGGTGTAAGGAAGAATGATGGTGCCCTCAATGGTAACAGGGAAGTTTGTAAGAGAGGAGGGTTTTGGAGGAAAAGATAATGAGTTAGTTTTGGACGTGTTATATTTGAGATACATATAAGATATCGAGTTCAAAATTTCCAAGAGTCATTTGGAGACTCTTGCACCTGTAGCTGAGCAGAGAAACTAGGGCTGGATCTGGGAATTATCTGCTTAAAGGTGACAATTCAACCAGTAAGAGCTAATGGGAGCACCCTGGTAGTTCTCTCATAGTGAGTATGACATGAATGCAAAACCAGCAAAAGAGAGGGCAGATATATAGGAAGAGTATGACTTTTTTTTAAGGATGTAATCAGGGTTAAGTGACTTGACCAGGGTCACACAGCTAGTAAGTGTCTGAGACCAGATTTGAACTAGGTCCTCCTCACTCTAGGGCCAGCGCTCTATCCACTGTGCCAATATGCAGGAAGAGGACCAAGATAGAGCTGTGTCAGTAAAACCTATAAAGGACAGAATATCCAGAAGGAGAAGGTGATTTATAGGATCAAATGTAGCAGAAAGGTCAAGGAGAATCAACACTGAGAAAAGGCTATTAGACATTGCACTTAACAGACCACTGGTAACTTTGGAGAGGGTAGTTTAAGTTAAAAGTTAAATGATGAAGCCAGAGTTCAAAGAATTTAGAAGAAAGACAGAGAAATGGAAGCACTGAAAGGAGATGGCCTTCCCAAGGAGTTTAACCATTAAGAGGAGAAAAGACACAGGATGATAACTACTGGAGTTGGTTAGATCAAGTGAGGGTTTTTTTAAGAATGGGGGAAATACGGATATGTTTGTTTGCAGCAGGGAATGAACTATGATACAGGGGGATGTTGGAGATAAAACACAGTATGATAGTGGGAGCAGTCTGCTAAAGAAGGTAGAGAAAAAAGACCAAGAACACATGCAGCAGGGGTTTGCCTTCACAAGGAGAACTCAGTTCCCCACTTTTCATCTGAGAGGGGTGTAAGGGGAAGAAAGTGGAGGCAGATATCTAAATGATGTGTAATGAGAGAAGAAAGGGGAACTCAACAAATGATCTCAATTTTTTTTTCAATAAAGTATGAGATAGATTGTCAGCTGAGAGGGTCAGGGAGAGGAATGCTTTGGAGAGTTTGGGGAGGAGAGACCAGAAGGTTTGGAATAGCTGATATGGAGAGTGGGATAGTGAATGAATTAGGGAGGGGGAGAATGTTTGCTTAGCTGCAGTGAGGCCCCAGTTGAGATCAGACAACATAAATTTCTGCTAGAGTAGGTCCAATCAGCTGGTTTCATGATTTTCTCTTACTCCATCCAGCAATATATGAGTAGGAATTATAGAGGTGGATGGTAAGAGAAATCCAGGGTTGTAGCTCAGCAAGGCATGGTGAACAACAGGATAAGGGGGCAAAAGAATTAAGAGTAGAGGATAGTATAGAGTTGCTTTGGTTTACCAAGGGGTCAAAATAGGAATGGGAAGCGAAAGTACAGAGTGCAGCAATTATAGCTTGGGAAAGAACTGAAGGGTGGAGGGAATGGAGGTCACAGTAAGGACAAAGAACAGCATTAGGGGTCTTAAGGTATAGGTAAATATGGAATGATGAAAGATTTTGATCAAAAAAAGGAATTTTGGAGTTGGTGCTAAGCAAATATTTTCAGAAATACAAAACCAATTATAGAATATGATATTCTAGATACTTATAATATGCTTATCAATCCTCCTAAGGCTAGAGTTCATGATTTTAGTTTTGGTTTCTGGGCCTTACTATTATAGATTGCTACAGATATATCTTGTTAGCAAATAAATTAGTGACAGCTAGGAACCAGAATAAATCCATTAAGTTATGACAGACTAACTTCATCTTCTATTTTTGATAAGGATACTGAACCAGTCAATTAGGTAAAGACCGTGAACATAATGCATGGGGATTTTAGCAAAGCATTTGGCAAAGTTCCTTATAATAGCTTTGTGGACAAGGTGGAGAAATGTGAAACAGTCGTAATTATATCGATAACATTCATTTGGCAACTATGGTTTACAAAAGCCTTATGAAATCAATCAATAAGTACTTATTAAGCCACTACTAGGTAAATCACAATAACCCTGTAAAGTAGGTAATGTAAATATTCTTATCTCCATCTTATAAATGAGGAAACAGAGGCTGAGAGAGATGCTCAAAGTCATACAGCCAGTAAGTGGTAGAATCAAGAATGGAACCCAGGGTTTTTGACTCCATGGTTAATTCACTTTCCATTATGCCATGTTGTTATTGGTCCAACAAGCATTGGTCCAAAGAATGTTAGTTAATAGAATGATAACAATCTGGAGGAAGATTTCTGAAAGGCTCCATATTTGGACAAATTAATGATTTGGATGAAGATATAGAAAACATAATTTTTAAATAACATAAAAACTGAAACAGATACCTAATACATCGGATTGCAAATTTCCTAGTTATATTTTTGGGATCCAAAAATATGTTAACATACTAGAAGTATGGGTCAAAACTAAAAAGATGAAATTTAATATGAATAAAAGTTAGGGGGGCAGCTAGGTGGCGCAGTGGATAGAGCACCAGCCCTGGATTCAGGAGGACCTGAGTTCAAATCTGCCCTCAGACACATAACAGTCACCAGCTGTGTGATCCTGGGCAAGTCACTTAACCCCATTGCCTAGCCAAAAAAAAAAGTTAGGTATTTTATTTTGGGTTAAAAAGCTTTTTTTTTAAAAAACAAACCCTTGGGGCTAGAAGCACAGCTAGAAAGCAGTTCATATGAAAAAGATCTAAGAGTTTTAATGAACTATAAGCCTAAAGGAAGCATACAACATGACATAGTTGTTAAAGGAGCTACTGTAATCTTGTACTGTACTAATAAAAATAACTATACTATCTAGATAAAGGGGAATAAGAACTCCCAGCCAGACTACATCTAGAATACTGTGTTGAGTTCTGGACTTGACTTTTTTTTTCTTTTTTTTTTGGTGAGACAGTCGGGGTTAAGTGACTTGCCCAGGGTCACATAGCTAGTAAGTATCAAGTGTCTGAGGTTGGATTTGAACTCAGGTCTTCTTGACTCCAGGGCTGGAGCTCTATCCACTGCACCACCTAGCTGCCCCTGGACTTGACATTTTAAGAAGGACTTTGATAAAATAGTATGTGGACTTCTGGCAAGATGGCTGAGTGGGAAAAAAGGAATGGGGAAAGGAGATGAGAATGAGAAGGAAGCTGCACAATTTTTTAAAAGTATTGGACTTCCTATGGAAACTGGAGATAATGAAACTAAAAATTAAATAATATAACAAGAATTATTAAAGTCAAAAGAAAACAAAATCAGAGGAATATGTATGGTATTAAGGTGGCAGCTAGATGGTGGATAGAGTGTCTAGCCTAGAGTCAGGAGTTTCTGAGTTCCTGAGTTCAAATCTGGGTTCAGACTTTTACTAGCTGTGTGACCCTGGGCAAGTCACTTAACCCTGTTTGCTCCAGTTCCTCACCCGTAAAATGAACTGGAGAAGGAAATGGCACACCATGCCAGTGTCCCTAACAAGAAAACCACAAAAGGGATCACCAAGAGTCAGATGGTCTCAATCATGGAAAAATCATTGACTTGGAAGATAAGGCTCAGATCATTAATGGTCTCCCACAAAATATGATGAAGCAAAAGTTCTGAATACCATATTTCAAAAAAACCATAAAATAAAAATTTCCAGAAGTATTGGAACCAGAGAGCAAAGATCAATAGACTCCATATAATGCCACCTAAGATGAACTTCATATTTAACTCACACAGAAATGTGGTTGTCATATTCTAGAGCTCTCAGGACAAAAAGAAAATATTGTAAATATCCAGGAAGGGACAGATTACATAACAAAAAACTGTAGTCAGAATTGCTTGGGATTATTCACTATCAATAAGAAATGAAAAGAAAAATTTGAGCTATATTGCAAGGCAAAAGAAAATGACTTATACTAAAGGATCTTATTCTTTAATGTTAAAAATAATCCCACAGGAAAAATAAATAGACTTTTCAAAGAATTGATAAAGTCTAAACATCCCTTTTAAGAAAACCAGAGTTGGACAGACCTTTCAAATTCAAAAGCAGTGGAGAAAATAAACATAAGAAAGGTAAATAAATTTAAATCACCAAAAAGAGATAATGATGATCCAATGCTTACATGCTAAAAGTGGAAGAGATGGTTTGCCTTGGAAGTCTAACCTTGTTTAAGAATCATTGATGAAACAGAGAAATAAGTTTTGGGCTTGGGTGGGGAAAAATAAATACCCTAGAGCTAGAAAGAAATGGGAGAATAAAAGAGTTTGCATTTCTTGAAAATGGAGGGACACAGATGAAGGTCATTCAAACATGAAGTTTAGAACTGGGAGTTGTAGTGAAAAGGGGAAAGGGAATCTCGGGAACCACACTCTTAGCTAGGTCCGGTAAAGGAAAGTTACAAAATAAAAAGAATATTATAGCAGAAGTAGAATAATGAAGGACTGGTTCAGGATAGGAATGTAGAAGAAAGGTGTCTGAAGTGGAGGGCTGCTTCAGAAAGGTGTTGTTGAAAACAAAACAAATATAGTCACAGAGGGCTTGTTATAAAAAAAAAAGCAGGAGTGGTAGCAAGACTTAATGATTTGGTCTGGGCTAGAAGGGGAGGGAGGAGAAAAGAAGGGTACTGGGATTGGATTGTACTGTATTTACATAGTATTAATTCTTTTTCCCTCCCTGCCTTCCTTCTTTCCTTCCTTCCTTCCTTCCCTCCTGTGTTCAGGGTCACATAGTTTGTAAGCACCAGGGCTAGGATATGGATCAAGGTCATTACATTACATTAGGTTGTAAGCTCCTTATTGGCAAGGACTGTCTTTTTCTTATTTGTAATCCCTAATGCTTAGCACATAGTAAATGTATGTGCTTAATAGATGTTTATTGACTATTGACTAAGGTCTCCCAAGTCTAAGTTTCCTCAGCATTATACAATCGGATTAGATTACCTCATTAGAAAATTAAAGGTCCATTTCCTTATGGAAATCATATTAAAATAATCTGCAATTTTCTCTTCCCAGGAGAACTCCCTTCACCAACTTGATTATAACTTTGCAGGTAAATCCTGGGGAATTGTGTGAGGTACATAGATATTAAGTGACTTGCTCAGATTTACTCAGCAGAGGTAGTATTTGAATCCAGGTCTTCCTGACTCCCAGCCCTGTACTCTTAATTACAATTCTCTATTGCCTCCACATGGAAATCATGGCATCATAAAATGCGAGACCTTAGACACTGTTGCTTCAGTTCCACCATTTTACGGAGGAGAAAACTGGGCACCAGGGAGAGTAAACATGAAGTCAACATAAACTATTTTCATTACAATTTTTTTTATCTTTAACTTCTCTTCTGTTTTTCTTCCTTTGAATTCTGTGTCTCTTAAAAATACCTCCTTTCTAATCTCCCACTCTGTAGTATCTTAGTATACAAAGTTTGTATTTTTAATTTACTGCATTTCTAGTTTCCATGTACTTTGAATTTGGAGCTGAAAGAGTTCTTTCTTTCTTTCTTTCCTTCTTTCTTTCTTTCTTTCTTTCTTTCTTTCTTTCTTTCTTTCTTTCTTTCTTTCTTTCTTTCTTTCTTTCTTTCTTTCTTTCTTTCTTTCTTTCTTTCTTTCTTTCTTTCTTTCTTTCTTTCTTTCACAATTGGGGTTAAGTCACTTGCCCAGAGTCACATAGCTGGTGAGTGTTATGTGTCTGAGGTTGTATTTGAACTCAGGTCCTTCTGACTCCAGGACCTGTGCTCTATCCACTACTTCACCTAGCTACCCCTGGAAGAGTTCTTAAAGTTCTCAGGACAACCTCTTCATTTCACAGGTAAAGAAACTGAGGCCCAGAAAGGGGAAGTGATTTGAGGTTGCATAGATACTGAGTAGCAAAGCTGGGATTGGATTTCATGTTCTCTGACTCCAAATTTGAGCAGGGACTGATTTGTTGTTTGTTTTACCTTTCTATCTATCCCTAGCCCTTAGCACAGTGCCTGGCACCTACAATAAGTGTTTAATAAATGCTTGTTGACTTACTGTCTAACTAAATCATTACTCCTTTCTTTTGGTTTTACCCCCTCTAGGAAATAATTTCCCCCTCTCTCCCTTTCCCCTTCCCTTCCCTTTCCCCTTCCCTTTCCCCTTCCCCTCCCCCCTCCCCCTCTCCCCCTCTCCTCCCCTCCCCTCTTCCTCCTTCCCCTCCCCTTCCCTCCCTTCCCCTTCCCTTCCCTTCCCCCTTCCCTTCCCTCCCCTTCCCCCTTTCCTTCCCTCTCCTTCCCCTTCCCTTCCCTCTCCTTCCCCTTCCCTTCCCTCCCCTTCCCTTCCCTCCCCTCCCCTCCTCTTCCCTTCCCTCCCCTCCCCTCCCCTTGTTTCCTGGTTTCCTTTCAGAATGTACAGCTTCATGCCATCTCCCCTGGAATCTCTCATGTAGTACCTTCTTGGATTTCCCCATCAGAATCTGGTCTGTGGGGTTTTCTAGTTCTTTGTGGAGTAACTATGGTGGGGGAGCTAGGCTGTACTTCTTTCCCTTACTCTGCCATCCTGACTTTGTCTCCCATGTGGTGTCTTAATGGGCAACTTTCTATTTAATACTCTGCTTGTCTCCCCCCACCCTCCCATCCAATCACTCATTGTAGGAGGAATGGATAGAAGGTATAAAGAAACAAATACAGGCCTTCTTATTTGGGTAGGGGTTGGCCTAGGCAGCTACTAAATTCTCCTTCAATTCTGGAATTCTTTGGGAAGGTGTGATTTTCCCAAGGCTCTCTCTAGGACTTAGATGGCTAATGATGATGCCACGTGGATGGAAGAGTAGAATCATCACCTGCTTTTACCCCTCCTCATACCTAGCTTTCCAGAAACCAAATGATTATCTACCAGGAATTTTCCATTTCTCTATGAATATGGAAGAAGCATAGCATAGTAGAAAGAACACTGTCTGGGGATTTAAACTTTGGTTATGTGACCTCAGGCAAGTCACGTCACCATTCTGGACCTATTTCCTAATTTGTAAAATGAAGAGAAGGTCTCTAAGGTCCATTACAGCAGTAACATCCTATATCCTAGGTTTCTTCCAACTCTGACATTCTGTGATTGCAAATACTCAAAATATAAAGTAGCCCAACATATTCAAACATCAGATTTCACCAGAAAACCTTTGCCTACTGAAACATTATGGATCCAGCCAGAAGCAACATGACCTTTCAATTGCTTTTTTCTTATAATAACTGGAAAATGAATGAGGCCTCCTCTTGGCCTTTTCTAGCTCAAGTTTGAGTCTGTATCAGGAAGCCTGTCTAATGTTTTTCACTTAGGAAATTTCATTGTTAACCAAATACTTCTAATGATATGTATGTAGACAATGAATGATGTGGCTGATTTGTCCAACTATAAACAGTGGCCAGAAAAACTGACAGTTCCCACAGGGCAGGTGTTTATAACCTGGGGTCCAATGACCCATGGGGGTCTGTGCATAGATTTCAGAGGGTCTATGAACTTGGAATTCATAAAATGTTGATAGTTTTATTTTAATATAATTGTATTCTTTTGTAATCCCATGTATTTTATTTTGTATATTTTAATGTGTTCTTCTCACAAGAGGGTCCATAGGCTTCATCAGATGTCCAAAGAGAGCTATGACACAAAGGGTTAAAACTTTGCTATAAAAGGATTATCCTTGTTTTACTTGACCCCAGAGGGCAGAATTAGGATCAATGGGCAAAAGTTGAGAAAAAAGAAAATTTAATTTTGATACCAGGAAAAACTTCCTAGCAATTAGAGCTATCCAAAAGTGCAGTGGACTGTCTTAAGATGTGGTGGGTTCCTGCTCCTTGGAAGTCTTTAAGCAGAGGTTAGATGACCACTTATTGGGCATATTGCTTTGAGGATCCTTTGAGGGGGCATGGGTTGGACTAGATAACCTCCTGAGATCTCTTCTAACTCTGCGATCATTTGACAATCTGGAGCCTATCCATAGAAAGCTGAGAGAAGACTGGAGGCCAGGTCATGTGAAAATTAACAGAAGGGATTGTCACTATTTTGCCTGGAGAAGAAAAGGCTAAGATGCCTTGTGTTCTCTGTATTCACATTATCTAAGGCACCTGAGGGCAAAACTAAGAACAGTGTGTGGCAGTTACAAAGAGGAAGAGTGTGAGCCATTCAGAGAAAGAACTATGGAGTCTGAATACAGATCGAAGCACACTATTTTCTCTTTTTGTTTTTTGTTTTTTGTGGTTTTTACCTTTTGTTCTGATTTTTCTTTCACAATATGACCAATGTGGAAATATGTTTAATATGATTGTACATGTATAACCTATATCAGATTGCATGTCATCTTGGGAATGGGTAAGGGTAGGGAGGGAGAAAATTTTAGAACTCAAAATCTTATAAAAGTGAATGTTGAAAACTAAAAATAAGTAAGTAAATAAACGCATGAATAAATAAATAAATAGAACTGCTCAAAGATAAGAGTTGTCCAAAAGTGGAATGGGCTGCCTTTAGAGGCTTTCAAATAGGAGTGAGATAGCCGCTGGTTCATCCAGTTGGGGATCTTTTAGAGGGGATTCCTATTCAGGTATGGCTGGCATTAGATGATTCCTGAAGGTCCTTTCACCCCTTAGATTCTGTGTTAGATTCCATGAGCTAGTTCTCTGTTAGAGTAAATCCTATAATAATTGCTAGTTAATCAAGATTTCTATTCCCTTCCAAACAACTTCTGATACAAGCTTGGGCAAGTTAGTGAGTGTAATTTTCTTAATTAATGATGTAAATGAAATTCATTTCTCTGGGAAGAGGAGCCAAAAGTCCAGACAACTCTCCCCTCACAACCTTTCCCCTCCCCACTCCACCCTCCCCACCAAATCTCATATTGCTCTTATGGGTTTGGCAAAGATGGTCTTTTTATTTAGAAGCATGAAGTCATGGGACTCTTAGCAAGTTCTAAATTGAAAGGCAAGATTCCAGCCCTGCATCTGCCACTGAAGGACTGTGGGCAAATCATTTCCCCCCTCTCTCAATCTGTTAAAGGAGGAGGGTAATAACACAATTTTAGGATTTGGATGGAAAATTAGAAATAAATCACCTAGCTCAATTGGAAGAAAACTTGGAAATCATCATCTGGTTCAACTTCCTCATTTAAAAGATGAAGAAAGAAAGATTAAGGGATTTACACAAGGTTTTGCAGTTAGCAGTTTCAGAACCTAGATTTTCTGATTCTAAGTCTAGTGATCTTAATATTCACATCTCCTATATTGCAGGAGTGTCGTGAGGCCTGAAGGAGATCCTCCATATAGAGAACTTTATCAAAAACCAGAGTTCTTAGACCCAGATCCACCACTTACCAGCCATGAGACCTGAGGCATGCCATTTCTTGACTTTGAGCCTTAGTTTTTTCCCTGCAAGGTAGTGGTGACACACTCCATGTTATTTTCAGAGAGGTTGTAAGGCAAGTGCTTTGTAATCTTTAAAGCATTCTAGAAATGTTCATAGTTGTCATCAGTCATGTGTATAGCCTATAGCCATAATGATGACAATCACGAGAGGGAGAAAAGGGGATGGAGCTAAATTCTTTGGTGTTCAGAACATCCTCCTACAAATCATAACATTTGCAGCCTTTAGAAATCATATCTCCCCCAAATCACATTTTTATGAGTGAGGAAACTGAGGCACAGAGTGAATGGAAGTGATAAGTAGCAGTGCTAGAATTTGAACCCCAGCCCTCTGACTCCAAAGGTGTAGGGTTGTCTCTCACTCCAAACCCACACCAAAAACAAGTCCTGCACAACCCTTCGTGCATGCTGGAGGGGACAATAGATTTACCCCTCCCCTTCCCTGAAGGCAAAATCTGCCTGCTTCCTTCAGTTACTGCCTAGAAGCATGGCCACATAAGGCACACATCCCCTTCTATTCCATAGCTGCCTTTAAACCTGTAGTAAAAGATGCGCCTTTGAAGTGTTTGAAGTAACATATCCCAAATGACCTTTTCCCACCCTGCTCACAAAAGAATAAGCAGTAACTATTCTTATTTTTAAAACCTGTGATTATTCCAACAGCAAGAAAGTAGACCCGTGAAAAACCCCTGAGTATAAACAGGCATGCTGGAGATGCATGCACCTAAAGAAAAGAGTGGACCAACGACAATTGACCTGAATGGACCCCTCCACCACATTTCTTCTACTTTTGAGCAAAAGGATTATTAAATATGAGGACAGTGTACTAGAGGGCTGGATCTCAGTCACCTACTCTGCTCTCTCTGTCTCTGTCTCCCTCTTCCTCCTCCTCCTCCTCCTCCTCCTCCTCCTTCTCCTTCTTCTTCTTCTTCTTCTTTTTCTTCTTCTTCTTCTTCTTCTTCTTCTTCTTCTTCTTCTTCTTTTTCTTCTTCTTCTTCTTCTTCTTCTTCTTCACCAGTATCCTATGGCAGCAAAGAGTCCTGGATTTGAGGTCATTGGATCTGGGTTCAAATGTCAGCTTAGCCACTTTCTAGCTGTAGGGCATTTGGCAAGTCATTTCCCCACACTGGGCTATGGTTTCCTCATTCATAAAATGAAGGGATAAGAATGGATGGTTTTTAAGGTCCCTTCCAACCCTAAACCCCATGATGGTATTATCATTGTGTTACTATGGCATCCTAACCCAAGGGCCTAGTTCAGTGCCTCGTGTGTAGTAGGTGCTTAATAAATGTTTGTTAAATGAATGAATTAATGAACCTAAGAGATGGAATTAGGAGAGATGGCTTAACCTAGCATTACCTTAGACAAGTCTCATTGCCTCTCTGAGCCTTAGCTTCTTTTTCAGTAAATTAGGTAGACTAGATGAGTCCAAGGTCGGTGTCAACCCTAATATTCTATCTGAATCATGGGATCTTAGAGTTGGAAGGGACCTCAGAACTCCTGAACAAGAGTTCCCTTTATAACATCCCTGAAAAGTAACCATTCAACCTTTGCTTGAAGTCATCTAGTGAAAGGGAGGGAACTCACTATCTCCTAAGGTAGTCTATTCCAATGGACTCTGCTTGTTAGGAAGTAAGTTTCTTCTATGGAAATGAAATGCGCCTCTCTGCAATCATCATCCAGTGCATCTGGTTCTGCCCCCTGGATCCGAGCAGAACAAGGCTAATCCCTCTTCCGAATGACAGTCCTTCAAATACTTGAAGATAGCTATCATGTTCCCCCTAAGTCTTCTCATCCTCAAGCTAAATATCCTCATTTCCCACAATTGATATTCCTTTGACATGTACTTAATGCTCTTACCATCTTTCTGTCCCCACCTTGGGATATTCTCTAGTTTAGCAATGACCTTCCTAAAATGTGGCACCCAGAATTGAACACAGTACTTTAGATATGGTCTTTAGTCTTGTTTTCACCTTCTTCTTCTTCTTCTTCTTCTTCTTCTTCTTCTTCTTCTTCTTCTTCTTCTTCTTCTTCTTCTTCTTCTTCTTCTTCTTCTTCTTCTTTTCTTCTTCTTCTTCTTCTTCTTCTTCACCAGTATCCTATGGCAGCAAAGAGTCCTGGATTTGAGGTCTTCGGATCTGGGTTCAAATGTCGGCTTAGCCACTTTCTAGCTGTAGGGCATTTGGCAAGTCATTTCCCCACACTGGGCTATGCACATTATGCCTCTCTTCAAGCAGACTAAGCTTATGCATTAGTTTTCTTGGCTGCTATATTTCATTGCGACTCACATTGAGCTTTCAGTCCACTAAAATTCCCAGATCTTTTTTAGATGAATTACAATCTAACTACTCTTGACTTTTCTTTTACTTGAGAAGTCAGTTTTTTAAAACTGTGGAAGACCTTACATTTATCTTTTTTCAATGTCATCTCATTAAGTCTTGACCCTCACCATATCTCACCCCTTCCCTCCCCTTTCTTTAATTCTGCTCTTCTGAAGTTGATTTTTTGAGCCCAGGTGTAAAGCTTTCTATTTATTCCTACTAAATTTCATCTTCTTAGATTCAGCCCAATATTTTAGCCTCTTTTTCTTCTAGCCCTCTTTTTGGATCCTGGTGACCATCCAGCATATTAGTTAAACTTCCCAGCTTTGTGTTAATCTGCAAATTTGATAAGCATGGCATCTATACTTTTATCCAATTTATTAATAAAAAGAGTAAACAGCATAGTTCCAAGAACAAATCCCTGGAATGCTCCACAGAGACCTAACACATATGATGACATCAACCCACTAAGGACTACTTTTTAGATTCATATATTCAACCAGTTCTGATTCTATCTGATTCCACTGCCATCCATCCTGCATCACTCCACCTTGTTCAAGGATAGTATGAAAGACGATGACAGATACTTTTGCAGTCTTCCCATGGCATAATTTTTAAGTGTTCTCACTATCATGGTGTCCTTCTTTTAGATGCACACTCTTATTTAGTCACAATGTTCAAATTCAGAACAATTTAGATGTATCCTCAGTAGTTTTATAGATCGACTAGCTCTAGCATTCTATGTTCTGTGGTTCCTTTCAGCTTTCATATTCTGTATCCTAACTTTGATTCCCTATTTCATCCATAACATACTATGTTCTAATGTGAGTTCTAGCTCAAATGCTGTGTCATTCTAAAATCACTTACCCTCACTGAGTCTCAGTTTCTTCATCTGTAAAATAGGAATAATAATACTTGATCAATGTACTTCACAGGTTTCTTAGGCAGAAATAGCTTTCTAAGCCATAAAGAGCAATAGAGATGCCTTGTCAAAAGCACTATAATCCTGTTGCATTTAAGAAGCCATGTCCTGTCATCATTGGCTCTTTAAGAGCTATAGTGATTTAACTGAAGGCCTGGGAAATGTCTAAGAGAGGTGCTGGGCCACTTTTAGAAAGGTTCCAAAGGCTGGCTGAGCTGAGGCAGAGGTAATAATAATAATAATAACAATAAGCATTTATATAGCTGTTTAAAGTTTGGAAAGCACTTTACATATGTTAATTAACTTGATCTTCATAACAATCCTGTAAGGCAGGTGTCATTATTATCCCTACTTTATAGATGAGGAAACTAAAGCACAGAGAATTTAAGTGACTGGCCCAGGGTCACACATCTAGCAGATCTTCCTGACTCCAAGTCCTTCTCTCTATCCACTATACCATTTAGCTGCCTAAGGTGGGAAGGTCACATGTGAAGTCTGAAGTTGGACTGTCATAATTTACAGTGGGCTAGTTATCCAAGAGATGAGTTGCATTAGGATCATGGGATTTAGAGCTGGAGGGGACCTGAGGGATCATATATTCCAGCTCTTGTGTTTTCCAGCTGAGGAATCTGAGGTGCAGAGTGAGGAAGTGATAAGCCCCAGATCACACAGGAGCATGACCAGGGTTAAATTCTGATCTCTGAGTCCCAAACCAGTGTTCTTCCCATCACATCATGGTGCCTTTCTGCTTTCTCACTTTGGAAAAAACAATTCTAGTCATCTCTAATACTCTGACTGTGGAAGACTAATACAGAAGGGGATTTTAATTCAGTGTCCCTATCATTCAATATGTCCTCTGTGTAAACTGCCTGATGAATCTTCACAATGTTTATACAATCTCTTTGTTGAAACCATTTTATTAGCTCTCCATTGCTCACAAGAATTTAACCTCTTAGCCTTCTATTCAAAGCCCTCTACAACCTACTGCTCGATGCTATCATTTCAGTATCATTTTATAGCGATGCATCTCATGTATCATAAGTTCCAGCTAATCTGGACAATTTGCTACCCACGAACACATCCTGTGTTTTCCTGCTTCTGCAGCCCTAAACCTGGAAATGTCTTCCCCACCATACTTCCCAATTCAGTCAACTGACTTCCTAGCTACTCTTCAAGATCCAGTTCCAAAGGCTTTGAAGCTTTCTCTTACCCAGCTAGAAATATCTCCTTGAGCTATGGTAGAAGTGATAAACATACAACCTTGAACCAGATTAAAAATGTAATTGGGAAGCATTTAACAAAATGAATTAAAATACCAAAAAAAAAAAACCAAACCCACAACCCTCCATAGACAGTATGTGGTTTTCTAAGTCAATATGTGGTCCACAGGGATCTTGTTTCAGTTTATTGGCCCCCATTTCTATTTGAGTTTGACTTCATTGAGTGAGAACATAGATTTAGAACAGGGAGGGATATTAGAAGTAATTTAGTCCAATTTTCTCATTTTACAGATGAGAAAGGTAAGATCAAGAGAGGCAACATGACTTGCCAGAGGTCACATAGGTTGGACAAATTGGAATTAAAACCCCAGATCTTCTGACTACAAACCTAACATTTTCCACTCTGCTTATCAGTTAGAACTTTGTACTCTTTTTACATACTTTTTTGTATTCTAACTTATACTATATTTATCACTGAGTAATCTTATCATTCTTACTAGACTATAAATTCCTTGAGGGCAGGAGCCAGTCTTATCCAAACTTTGTATCACCCCAAGATTCTAGCACAAAGTTAGAGCAAACCATAGAAAGTTAGAGCAAAGATTTTCAGAGCTGGAAGGTATCTTAAAACCTGGTTATTAAGGAAACACAGAATATTAGAGTTAGAAATGGGGGCTTAGAATGTAAAATGTTGGAAACAGAAGACATCTTAGACATTGTCTAGACCAATTTCTTCATTTTACAGTTAAGAAAACTAGAACCTAGTGATTTGTCCAAGGTCAAACAATGAGTTTGTGTCACCTAGACATTCCTGTTCTAGGTCCAGGGCTCTTTCCACTACACTATATTTTGTTGAATGGATGAATCCTCAGGCTGCTTGAACTTCTTCCCCTGGGATAATTTTTTAAAAATTCATTTCACCCAGTTTTCCTTTCAACTGTCTTCCCCTCTATCATCATCCCTTTGGCTCTGGGACTCTTCCAGATGGCTACCCCTCCCAACTTTGGCTACTCTAATGACTGGCCCTAGGTCAGAAGGTAGTCTTCAGGAAGCCATGTTTCTTCACCAGCTTCAAAACTCAATTGCTTAGCAACATCACGTGTGCCCCACCACATGCCTCCTAACGAGAGTGCTTTCTCCTAGAACACAATTAAACCAGACCTCTACATGACAGGCATATTCACTGTATTTATTAGCTCAAAGTGCATGGTGTTTTTTTTAACAAAAACTTTGATTTAATATTTCCAAAATTGAGGCTTCATTTCTCTCCAAGTTGTTAAAAAGCGGCAGGGGGAAGGAGAGCAAGAGAAAAGTGACTTTTCTTTCATTTTTGATTCCTTGGTTCATTCATTCATCTAACAACTGAGTGTTTTTTTCCCCTTTGTTAAAGATATTTGTGCCTGTCCCTCCAACCTGCCTTTTCTTCCTTAGCACAGTGCTGGTTCCCTCCCCTCCCCCCCCAACTCTACATCCCAGCCTAACAGGTCTACTAATCCTACTTTCCCCCCCTACTTTTGGGCCTTTGTGCACATTTTTCCTACTTTTGTGTCTGCAGTGATTCCTTCCTTCACTCCACATATCTGTACTTTTGAACTCTTTCCTTCCTTCAAGATCCAATTAGATGTCACCCCATTTATAACATCTTGCCCTCTTCTAGAAGTTCTGTCTCCTCTTGAGTCCTTTACTACTCTGGACCTCTTCAATATATGATAGTTATTTGGGTATCTACCCTAGAACCACTGTGGCTTCAGAAAGGACCAAAGAATAGTCGATATAGTGTTTGCTGATCAACAACTCCAGGACAAATGTACATAACAGCGGTCTGTACGCAATATTCATAGACCTAATGAAGGCCTTTGAGATGGTTAGTCACAAGGGCTTATGGAAAATCATGGCAATTATGGTAAAAATTATGGTAGTTGCCCAATGAAATTCATTGGTATTGTATGTCAGTTTCATGAGGTCATGCTTGCCTGGGATCTGGAAAAATGGATAATGCTGTCATACTTTCCTAGTTACCAGTGGAGTGAAGAAGGGCTGTGAGCTTGCTCCCATGCTTTTGAGCATGATGTTTCCTGGGATGTTGTCAGATACCTTCAATGAGAATGAAAATGGCATCAAGGTCTGCTACCACACTGACAGTAAATTATTTAACTTGAAAAGGCTACAAGCCAAGACTAAAATGGAGGGAGAATTGGTGTGTGACTTTTTGTTCACAGTTGATTGCGCACTCAGTCAATACTCTGCTACTTGTGCTAATTTTAGCCTAACAATCAACACCAAGAAAACAGAGATTCTCCACCAGCCAGCACCACACCACCTATATGTGGAGCCACTGGTTACAGCAAATGAAGAAATTTTGAATGCTGTCGATAAGTTCATTTACCTTGGCAGTATACTTTCCAGGAATGTACACATAGATGATGAGGTTGATGCATGCATCACCAGAGCTAGCTCAGTATTTGGGAGGCTCTGAAGGAAAGTGTGGGAAAGAAGAGGTATTAGACTGCTTACCAAACTAAAAGTGTTCAGAGCTATTGTGCTGATTTCATTGTTGTGTGTCTGTGAAACTGAGAATATACCAGCACCATGCCAGGAAACTGAATCACTTCCATTTGAATTGTCTTAGGAAGATTCTGAAGATCACCTGACAAGACAAGGTAGTATACACTGAGGTCCTTTCTCATGCTGAACTGCTAAGTATTCAAACTCTGCTGTAGAAAGCACAACTCTGATGGGCTAGCCACATTCTTCAAATGTCAAATACGTGTTTGTTTAAGAGATTATTTTACAGAGAATTCACACAAGGCAAGTGCTTATGCGGAGATCAGAAGAAGCAATAAAGGACACTCTCAAGGTCTCTCTGAAGAGCTTTGAAATCACTTGTGAGACATGGGAGAAACTGGCACAGGACCACTGAACATGATATACCCACACCAGAGAGAGCACTGTGCTCTATGAGCAAAGCAGAATTGCTGTAGCTCACAACAAACATGGGATATGCAAATTTGGAGACCTCTCCACTCCAAATGTCCATGGTGCCTGACCTGTGGTAGAGCTTTCCAAGCTCATAATGGTCTGATTAGCTACAGTTGGACCTGCTATACCTTGACTCCAACATAGTGATGGTACATTTTAGTGCTCTTTGAGAATGAAAGTCAACCAACCAATAGTTATTTGTGTTCGTGGCTCATCCCCACTTCTGGACTTTTTATACCTCCTCCATTGCTGAGCATAGGCAAGAGGTGCTTTATAAATGTTTATTGAATGAATTATGAATGAATGAATCATCCTAGTGGCCCAGTGAATGCATATAAAAATAATTACAGAAAAAAAATGTCATTTATTCTGTGCCAGATACATACATATTTCCAGAGTCTATATCTTCACTACAGCTGCTTCAGAAGTCAAAGGGGAATTTTTTTTTAGATGCCATAATCAATCTTATACTGTGATAATTAATCTCATGGTCCTTCCCTTCATAAACCCAATTCAGAAATGCTCTAGCTTTGTACATGTGTAAGCCTGCTCAAATTCTGAAAAGGGTCAAAGACTCCAAGATAGAAGGGTCCTCATTGTTCATTTTTTTCTCACATCATACCCGTAACAGGAAGTTTATATGCAACTTCAATCAATCAATCAATCAATCAATCGATCAATCAACGTGCATTCATTAAGTACCCACATTAAGTACCTACCGAATGCCAGCCACAATGCAAGGCACAAGGGATACAGATACAAATGAAACAGTTCTTACCTTCAAGGAATTTATGTTCCATAGGGAGAGACAACATATAAACATAAAAGCAGAGGCAAGTAAACACACACAAAATGAATACAATGTAACTTTAAAGGGAAGGCTGGGGGTATCAAGGAAAGTCTCATGCAGGAGGTGGTATTTGAGCTGATCTTCAAAGGAATTTGGAGGCAGCTGGTTGGCTCCGTGGATAGAGTGTTGGGCCTGGAGTCAGGAAGATGAGAGTTTGAATGTGGCATCATGCTTACTGCCTGTGGATGCTGGTCTACTGGAGAAGGAAATGGTAAACAACTCCAATATCTTTGCCAAGAAAAACCCATGGAAGGTACTGGTGCCATACAATCCATGGGGTGGGAAGAGTTGGATGCAACTGAACCATTGAAGGAAATTAGTGATTCTAAGAGGTTGCAATGAGGCGAGAGTGCATTCCTGGCATGTTGAACTACCTGTGCAAAGAAAAGGCATGAAGAGGCAGCTAGGTGGCGCAGCGGATAAAAAGCTGGATTGTGAATCAGAAAGACACAAGTCCAAATTCTGCCTCGGACACTTACTAGCTGTGTGATCCTGGACAAGTCACTCAACTACTGTCTGCCTCAGTTGCCTCATCTGTAAAATGGGGATAATAATAGCACCTACCTCACAGGATTGTTGGGAGGATAAAATCAGATATTATTTGTAAAAGAGCCTGGCAGAGTACCTGGAAAACCTTAAAGAGCTATATAAATACTAGTTGCTATTATGGTAGGAGGTAGAATGATGTCTGTGAGGGACAAAAAGTAGGCCAAACATAAGATATGTGTGAAAAGAAGCATTGTATAATAAGCCTGGGAACAGCGGTCTGCTGGAGCTGGCTCACAAGAGCTGATTATTAAATTTTCCATGTGAGCATTTGCACCTCAGAAATCACCAAATACTCCAAACCAGGGCTGGATTTATTTTTTTGTTGATTGCCTAAATTTAAGAAAGTGAGAGAGAAGATGTGAATAACGCAAATTTGGTTTTAAAGTATGTTGTGGTATTCCCCCTCAACTCCTACAACCAGTTGTTAAATATCTACCCCTGCTTGGAAATGTATATTGAAATCAGGTTGTAAGGGCTTTAAATTCCAAACAGAGTAGTTTGTATTTGATCCTAGAAGTAATAGGGAGTCATGGGAGCTTTCTGAGCAGGGGAGTCACATAGTACTTTCTTTTAGTAATATTACTTTGGCAACTACATGAAGAATGAAGGAAAAGACTGGAAGCAGGGAGAGGCTTAAAGTAGGAAGGTTGTGGTGTCAGTGGTGTCAGTGGAGAGGTGGAGTGAACAAGGTTTGACATTTAAGTTTGTAGCAGTGGAGGAGGAGTCTGAGGTTTCAAAAATCTGGCCCACTAGAAGGATTGAGCGCTCTCAACAGAAATAGGGAAATCCAGAAGAGGTGTGGTTTTAGAGGAGGGGGAGGAAAGATAATGAATTCTTCTTTGAACATGGTGAGTTTGAGGTGTTTCTGGGACATCCAATTTGAAACATCCAACAAGCAGTTAATGATTTAGGACTGGAGCTTAAGAGAGAAACCAGAGCAGGATGTCAAGATTGGCAGCCATCTGCATAGAAATGATGATTAAACTCATAAGAAGTTATGAAGTCATCAAGAGTGTGTGTACACAGAAAGGAGAGCCTTGGACAGCGATTTGGAGAACATCACAGCTAGAAGTTGTGAAATGGATGATCAGCCAGTAAAGGAGACTCAGAAGGATCAGCCAGACAGGTAGGATAAGAATGGAGAGAGAGAACAGTGTCTCAAAACCCCTCTTACTGGAGTCACTGAAGGGAGGATTCAGAAAAGGACGTCTAGTTTGGCAATGAAGAGACTATTCCTCACTTTGGAGTGATCAATTTCAGTTAAGTGATGAGGTCAAGAGTCGTATTACAAACTATTGATTGTATTATGACCAAATTATGACTACAGCTCAAAAGAATGTAGAGCTTCTTGTTCTCAGAGGCCAATTCTCACATTTTATAGATAAGGAAACTGAGGCCAGGAAGATTAAGTCTTTTGCTCCCACATCATAGAGAAAGCAAGAATCAGAGGCAGGATTTGAACCAGGTCCTTTGACTTCAGAGCCAGCATTCTTTCTACTGTACCACTCAATGTATCATGTACAAAACACTGTACTAACCCAGGAGTTGAGAATGAGATGAAAGGAAATAAGGTATGTGAGTAGACAACTTTTTTTTCTACAGATGTGGCCGGTATGAAGGAGAGATGTAGAATGATAGCCTGATAGAGATGATAGAGTCTAGGGAAGGCTTTTTAAAGATGGAGGAGACCTGGGCATTTCTATAGGAAGGAGGGAATGAGTCAATAGATGTTGTTGAATCATTTCAGTCATGTCCAACTCTTTGTGAACCCATTTGGGGTTTTCTTGGCAAAGATACTGGAGTGATTTGCCATTCCCTTCTCCAGCTCATTTTATAGATGAGGAAACTGAGGCAAACAGAGTTAAGTGACTTGCCCAGGGTCACACAGCTAGTTGGTATCTGAGGCTGATTTTGAACTTATGTCCTCCTGACTCCAGAACTGGCACTCCATCTACTGTACCACCTATAGGGAAAGATTAAAAATTAGAAACCGGATGATGGTAGGAGCAACCTGCTAGATATGATAGAAAAGGATGGGATAAAGGGGAGAGGGAGAAAGAGAGAGAGAGAAAGAGAGAGAAGAAAGAGAGAGAGAGAGAGAGAGAGAGAGAGAGAGAGAGAGAGAGAAAGAGAGAGAGAGAGAGAGATTGCCATTTCTTCATCAGAGATTGGAGGTAAAGACGGAGAATAAAGAAGGCGATTTCCAAAGTGGTATCATCCACCTCTGATTGAAGACTCTCAGTGATAAATTTCTATCATCTACAACTGCCTCCCATGACAGCCAGTCCATTCCATTTTAGGAGAGCTTTAATTGTTAGGAAGACTTTTTTTTTACATATATATCAAATCAAAATCTGTCTCTCTCTGGGTTTTTCCTAGTGACAGAGCTCACTACTTCTAAGACAGTTCTGTCTGAAACATTATAACATTTTCTAAAGAACATTTGGACCTGTTCTTTGCTCTAGATGTTTTGAAATGGTTGCTGAGCAGAACTGGGAAAGGTCTGACCTCTGATAATAAAGGATTAGTTAGAATCTTACATTCAAGGAACTCGTAGCCTAACTGAAATGACAAGACATAAAGATGGGAAAAGTTAAGTAATAATGTGGGCTAATTACCACTTCAAAATAATGTCACAAAACATTATTTGATTGTCAAATGAGAGCTACCAACAATTACTGATATAGGAGATCAGCTGGAAATAAGATTACATTGGACTGCGATTGTCAGGGAAGGCATAGAATCATGGAATGTCAGAGCTGAAAAGGATCTTAGAGATATTCTAGACCAGAGGTTCCCAAACTTATTTGGCCTACCACCCCCTTTTCAAAAAAAATTATTCTTTATATGTATTCTATATATATTTATATATAATACTTTCTTTAACCTTTTAACTTTTTTTTTAACAATTTACATCATTTCAAAAAATATATAAATTTTTTAAAAGAATGATTCATCTTAAATTTAATAGTTTATTGTAAATTTGTGGGTTTTTTTCTTGCATTGAAATTTTGATGTTGCAATATTGTGTCATGTAACCATATGGTATTGTATTGTAAACAAGTCATTACACACACATATTCCTGCAGATGCATGCTGGACTTCCCAATAATTCTCGACATGCTTGCCTGCCAACACTTGCTTGTTAAGACCTGTTGGCAGACTTGACCACTGATTGGTTATAACTTGCATTTTGTGTGTTTATTTGGAAAATAATGTAATCACTACAACTTTAACTCCGTTACACAACAGATGAAACATGTACAAATGGTTTTCTTCTTTCTTTATGCTTCTACTGCCTCCTTATTTTTATTCAAAGCTCCCCAATTGCACCAAAGGCTACTACTGCCCCCCTGGATTGTTCAGCATACCCCTCAGGGGGCAGTACTGCTTGCTTTGGGAACCTATGTTCTAGACTAACTACCTCATTTTTTCAGGTGAGGAAAATGAGGCATAAAGGGATTAACTGATTGACTCATAGGTATACCTCAAGGAGATTTTAAATATAGAGTGAGAAGAGAACTCAAAGGCCATCTAGTTCAACATTTTACAGATGTGTAAACTGAGGCCCAAAATATGAAGTGATTTGTCCAAGATCTCACCTATATACTAAGTGTCAGAAGCAGAATTTGAATCCAAGCCATATGACTCTAGGTCCAGAGTTTTGCCCACTATACCATCCAGGTCTCTTTACTCTCAGCTTAGGTCTTTTTTTTTTTAATATACTTGCCACTTCTCAAAAGAGGTAGAATTTAAATTGATCCTTGAAGGTAGGTTTTGAATCAATTCAAAGGGGCAGGTAAGATATTTTTGGTGTGGATAAGGACCTTTATGTATTAGTGGAATAAATTTAAGAATTGATGAAGCCAGCCTTGTTCATTACAAAATCCTTATCAACTGACTCCAACCTTGATTCCCCTGTTATCACTGCTGATGACTTGCCAAGACCCAGCCCTAGGTCACTCTCACCTTTTGACTGTTTTGTTTCTGCTGAAAGGAGCTGGAGATCATGAGCCCATGCAGGCTGGGCCCACTGCAAATTCATGCTATCTATTCTCAACTACAGATTCACTGTGGCAAGGGAAATATTCTATCCCTCCTAATTGATTCCCTATCCCACTCTTCTCAATGGCTCTTCCAAACCTTCTGGTCTCTGCTCAAGCCTCCAACAGCACTCCCTTCCCTTCTTTCTCTCAGCTGAGGACCTTGACTCATACTTCACTGAAAAAATTGAGACCATTTGCTGAGAGCTCCCTCTTCTCCTCTCCTCAACTCATCACTCAGACATCTTCAATCTCTCCCTCTTTGCTTCCTGTGAAAATGCCCAAGTCTTGCCATCCTCAGAAAACCTTCTCTTGATTTGACCATTCTTGTTAACTACTGTTCTATATATCTCCTCTCCTTAGTGTCTAAATTCCTTGAGGAAGACATCTACAATCAATACCTCCACTTCCCTCTCACTCTGATTTCAACCTCATCATTTAACTTAAACTACCCTCTCCAAAGTTACCAATGATTTCTTGTTCAGTTGTTTCAGCTCTGTCTGACTATTTGTGAAACCATTTGAGGTTTTCTTGGCAAAGATACTGGAGTGGTTTGCCATTTCCTTCTCCAGCTCATTTTACAGGTAAGGAAACTGAGGCAAACAAGGTTCAGTGACTTGCCATGGGTCACATAGCTAGTAAGTGTGTAAGGCTGCCTTTGAACTCAGGAAGATGAGTCTTTCTGACTCCAATCTTGGCTCTCTAACCATTGCACCACCTAGCTGCCCCAAATTGAATGGCTTTTTCTCAAACCTGATCCTCCTGACCTTCCTGCTGCATTTAACACTGCAGATCATCCTATCCTTCTGGATACACTCTCCTTTCTAGTCTTTCATGACACTGCCCTCTCTTGGTTCATCTATCTATCCAACCACTCATTGGTCTCCTTTGCTGGTTCTTCATCCATGTCATGCTCACTAGCCATGAGTGTACTCCAAGGTGCTCTCCTGGGCTCCCTTCTCTTTTTTATCTACATTATCTCACTTGGTGATCTCATCACTTCCCATGAGTTCATTTACTATCTCTGTGTAGATGATTTAATGTCTCTCTGCTGAGCTACAATTATGTGTCTCCCACTGCCTCTTAGACATCTTGAACTAGATGTCCTGCATACATCTCAAACAGAACTCATTTTAATAGTATTTTATTTTTTCCAATTACATGTGAAGACAACCTTTAACAAGCATTTAAAAAAACTGAGTTCCAAATTTTTTTCTTTGCCTCCCTCATATATATGCGTGCATGCAATCATGCAAAACATATTTCCATTTAGTCATGTTGTGAAAGAAGAAACAGACCAAAAGAAAAAAATACAAAAAATAAAGAAAATGAAAATAGTATGTTTTGATCTGTGTTCATACTCCTTTGTTTTTTTCTCTGGAGGTGGATAGCATTTTTCACCATGAGTCCTTTGGAATTGTCTTGGATCATTGTGTTGTTGAGAATAGTGAAGTTATTCATAGCTGATCATTGTACAATGCAAAACAGGAGTCATTATCTCTTCTCCACCCCCAGTTCTCACTATCTTCTCAGTTAGCCAGGCCGACAACTTGAGTGTTATCCTCAATCACTTATTCTCACTCATATCTAATCCATTGTCCTCTTCTCTCTACTCATACAGCACCCCAAGTCTAGTTCAAGCCCTTATTACTTCTCACCTAGATGACTACAATAGAGTTCTTCCTCAAGTCTTTCTATTCCAATTCATTCTTGATCCACCTGCCAAATCATTTTTTCTAAATTATAGGTCTAATCATGTTACCACCACCACTCACCCTCTCTCTAACCACTCATCCCCTGTACTTCTACTCAATGAGCTCAGTGACTCTCTATTACCACTAGAATCAAATATAATCTCCTCTGTTTGGTTTTTAAAGTTCTTTTTAATCTGGCCCTTTCCTACCTTTCTACTCTTCTTAAAACTCACTACCTTTCCTGCTCTTCACCCCCTATGATCCAACTTTGCTGTTATTGCCTCATTTCAGACTCTTCATGACTCCTTTTGGGGATTTTCTTGGCAAATATACTGAAATGGTTTGCCATTTCTTTCTCTAGCTTATTTTACAGATGAGGAAACTGAGGCAAATAAAGTTAAGTGACTTGTCCAGGGCACACGGTTAGTAAGTGTCTAAGGTTGGATTTGAACTCAGGGAGATGAGTCTTCCTGGTTCCCAGGCCAGTGCTCTACCCACTATCTATCCTATGATCCAACTATACTGGAGTAGTTGTAGTTTCTGAAATATCACGCACCATCTCCTCTCTGTACCTTTGTACTTGCTATCCCCTGTGCCTGGAATTCTCTGCCCTCTCACCTCCATCTCTTAGCTTCCCTGGCTTCCTTCAAGACTCAGTTAAAATCTTACCTTCCACACGAGGCGTTCCCCAGTCACCCTAGCTGTCAATGCCTTCCCCTTCCTAGGTTACTTTCATCTTTTCTGTACATCTCTTATGTGTGCCTAGTCTTTTACACGTTATGAGAATGTAAATCCCTTGATGACGGGGCCTGGTTTTTGGCTTTTTTTGTTATCCCCATAATGTGGAACAGAACATAGCACATAGTAAGTAAGTATTTAAAATTTTTTTGTTGATTGGTTCAATATGTTAGTAGTCTTCTCAGGAAAGCTTCTCTGCTAGTAAAATGAACAAAAGTCTCTATTCCCATGACATTAATCATCCTTTTACCTGGACCAGAAGGTGAATGACTGCTTCTAGACTAACTCTTGAGGAAATAACCCCAAATGGGGAGACAATTTCTGAGTTCTCTCCCATTTATGCCACATTACATTATGAGTCCTGTTTGACTGACATTTTAGTTTTCTAGTACTTTCTCTTCCATGGTATAAGAGGGAGACTGTGCAATGGATAGAGAAGCCTGCCTTAGGATGGGGAAGACCTGGGTGCAAGTTTTGGGTCAGTCATATATGCAAGTTTTCTCCTCAGGATTAGCCCAATCAATGTTCCTGGGACTCCCCTACCTCAGCAACATAAGAACCATGGTATACTCAATTAAGGCATCTGAGAAAACAAGGAATACATGGAATCATGAAGGAGACAGACTGGGTCCCTCATAAAAGGTTTAAGATGGAGTTTATTATCTGCAAGGAGTATTTTAAAAGACATCATGCTTTTTTTTTTTTAATGGGACAAGCCACATTGAACTCCATACTCTGGAAGAAAGTGTCTCCCCTTGTTTTCCTTGGCTTCTCCAAGGAATAGCTCATATTGGACTAGCAACACTTGGGGGGGGGGTTAGTAAGTAATTTATGGGCCATGCTCATTTTCCTAACAGCTCTCAATAAGCTGTAAAACAAGGGAGGGGAAGTCATCACAGGAATTTTTTAAAGATGAAAGTCTGGTTATTTTTTTTTCACACCATCTCATGGACCTCTTGAAGGAATGACCAGCACCCATCTGTCCTTGGCCCTCCTAGAGATTTACAATGTGCAGTTCTGCAATCTAGACAGTTTATTGACATTTTGAGCTAGAAGGGGAAGTTAGCTAATATTAACATTCTTATTTTGTAGGTGGGGAAACTGAGAGCCAGAGAGGAAAAGGGATTTTCCCAAGGTCATACATTGACTGGATGGCAGAGCTAGAACTAGAACTCAGGTCTTTTTCTCAGTCAATCAATTGATTAATCAACAAGCACTTATTAAGCACCTACTGTGTCCCAGGCACTCAGGATACAAGTATATTATCACTTGAGGCAGCCCAGTCTGATGCTAAGTAGCTTTGATCATTAGGGTTCACAGTATTTAGAGCCAAAAGAGATCATCTGGTATAATCCCCCTCATTTTACATAGGGGAAAACTGAGCAAGTAAAAGTGACTTGTCTTAAGTTACACAGCTAGTAGACAGCAAAGCTGAGATTCGGTCTCTGTTTCTCTGATTACAATCATTATCATCATCATTGTTATTATGATGATTATTATTCTATAGATGCTCTGATCCATCTATATTAGCCTACTTGATATTCTCAAGACAGGATCTTCCATTGCCCACCTCTTTTCTCATTTCACTGTCTGCCTCCCATGACTGGAATGTCCTCTCTCCTCACCCCAGACTGTTAGAATCCCTTCAGGACTCAGCTAAAGCACCACCTTCAGCTTTTCTCTCAAAACTTCTTTATATTCATTTTGTACATGTTAGGCATATATTTGTATGTGTGCATGCTGTCTTCCCCTGTAGAATGCAAGCTTCGTTTAGATTCTTTGTAAACTTCAGCACTTAGCACTCTGATGGGCTGGCCATGTTATTCGAATGCCAAATGCACACTTGCCTAAAAGACCATTTTTATGGAGAACTCATGCAAGGAAGGTGCTCGCGTGGTGGTCAGAAGAATCAACACAAGGACACTCTCAAAGTCTCTCTGAAGAAGTTTGGAATTGTATGACCTGGTAATCACTGGCACAAGATGGCTCAGACTGGCATGTCCGCATCAAAGAAGGCTCTGTGCTTTATGAGCAAAGCAGAATTGCAGTAGCTCACAAGAAACATGAGATGTGCAAATTTAGAGACATCTCCACCCCAAATGTTCATATGGAATGTTTGTGCCTGACCTGTGGTGAAGTCTTCCAAGCTTGTATTGGTCTGGACACACTGTAACTTGACTCTAACATAGTGATGTCATTTTGGTCCTCTTCAAGAAGGACAACAACTAACTTAGGAAAGGCTCTAGAATATAGTAAGCACTTAATAAATGCTTGTAGATTGTTGATTGGTTGATAGACATAATATAATAAAATCTATTGTTCAAATCTGTAGGTTCTTTCTATTATGGAAGTCCCCTTAAGAAGCCATCAGCTCCAACACTTCTCATGATAACATATAAAGAAGCCCAAGGGCTTTTCACATTTTTGTAGCTTTAAGGCAGAGACCTTGGTTTAACTGTGAAAGCTTCAAGATAATCAGAGGAAAACAGCAGAGACTTTAGCTTCTCATTCATCAACCGAGATACAGTGGAACAAAATCTCTCCAGAATTAGAAGATCTAAATTAAAAACCTGACTCTGGGGCTATATGATCATAAACAAATCATTTCCCTCCCCTCTGGGCCTCAGTTTCCTTCACTTTAAATTAAGGATAATGGACTAGATGATCTCTAAAATCCCTCCCAGCTCTAAAGCCTATGATTCTCGGTCATCAGAGGCACCAACAAGCCATGAGATGAGGTCCTGGCAGATTCCCAAGGCTAACAAACAGGAGGGTTTTTCACCTGGCACACTGTGTCCTGCACCCATCTGGCAGAGCAGAAGGGCAACTTGTTCCCAGTTTGGAAAAGTCTTCAAAGAGAAACACGGGGGCTGCCTCCTGCGTCATGGGTCTCCCATGGTGGGGCTGGATCCTTGCCACCTCCAGCCAAGCTACTCCGAGAAGCATAATTATCTAAATGACTCTACTCAGAATTGCACCCTACATTTCAAAACAGGAGTGGGTGGGGTTGGGCTGGGTGGTGGATGGGGGTGGGGAGGGAAGACAGTTTTCTTGAACCTAACTGACCAAAGTGATACTACACCCCAGGCAAAGTCTCATTGCGTCAAATATGGAGTCTCATGGCCTCAAATATGGTTGCATTAGCCCTAACTGCTGGTGAGGGATGGGGAGAGAAGAAACACATAGAAGAGGGATAATAAAGGAAGCAAAAGTTAATCACCTGGGGTAGATAAACCACTCTCTTCTGAGTCAAGTTGGAAAGGCTCCATCTTAGAGGGCCAGAACCCTGGTGTCATGACACTCCCTAGGTTATGAAACTTAGTGTAAACTTAAGGTCCAGCCCCTTATCCCCCAAGAACTTGCTAATAAAAACTCCTTCCTGATCACCCCATTTTCACTTTAATCTAGAATCATAGACTCACAGAATTTTGGAGCTGGAATGGGCCGACATTTTTATAGCATCTTAAGGTTTGCAAAGTGTTTAATACACATCATCTCACTTGAGCCTTATACAATGTTGTGAAATAGATCCTACGGGTATGATTATCCCCATTTTACAGATGAAGAAACTGAGGCTCAGAGAGATTACGCTAGTAAAGGTCAGATATGGGATTAAAACCCAGGTCTTTCTGAGGCCAAGTCCAGAGTTATCCATCATAATACAATGATTCCCTCCTATTGTGAGAGGGGGAGGGAGAAAAAAAGGGGGAGGAAGAGGGAGAGAGAAAAGAAGAGGGAAAAAGGAAAAAAAAGAAAAGAAAGAGGGAGGAAAAGAGAGAGATGAAGAAGTTCTATGTCCACAAAGCTATATTCATCCAAAGCAGCAATTGGCTGGGTTTTTCTCTCTGGGTTTCTGTGTTATAACTCTCCTCAGTTTCTCTCTTTTGATACTGAGAACTGTGACAGTATTTCTATGGACCAAAAAGTCATTGTCAAGGTCAGGCTACACACACACACACACACACACACACACACACACACACACCCCTTGTTACAGAGAAAAGAACACCTGGGGGTTGGGGAATGGAAGGAGAGAGGTGAGGCTAGAAGGAGAAGGGTTTGCCTAGAATGTCTAGTCTTCGTTTGGCTACCAAAGGTAATCATATTGACTGATTAATTCTGCAACTCCCTTCAACATTTGGCTGGCTAAATGTGGAAGACAGTCTTGTAGCAAAACAGTATCATGAAATGAGTGTTGGACTTGGATCAAATCTAGGACCGAGGGTTGCAGCTTGCTCCCTTCCTAGCCTCTTGACTTCAGACAAGTCCCTCCACCTTTCGGCATCAATGTCTTCCTGGCAACATAATAAATATTTGCAGCACCTACCTCTTCGAGTTGTTGTCAGAAAAGTTTTAAAGTGCTATATAAACATGAGCTATTGTGGTCTACTCTAGGGATTCTTGTCTTTAGCAATTCACTCTTATGAGCATCACTGATAAATGGCTTGTCTCAGGTTTACTTGAATAGACTTCCAGAGACTTTTTTTCCCCCTCAGGGCAGTGCTCAGATAAACCAAACCTAACCTAAAAAGCTCCTGGGCTTCAACTGACTTGAAATTAACCGTATGTGTGGCTTTTTCTCACAGGGGAAATTATTTAATTAAGACAAACCTCCTCCTGCCCCACTTTAATCTGTCTGGTTAAAGCACTCCTCTTCCTCTGGTTTCAAATCCTTCCATTTGTCTTCGTCTCTGGCTCCCTTACTTCTGAAGTCTGTCTGTCTGTCAGGGCTGTCTCTCTTTATGTCTGTCTTCTGCTCTTTCTCTGATATATTTTAGGCAAAAACAAGACATGATTTCTCTCTTAACGCAAGAGTCAGAAGGTCTAGGACTAGTCTTGATTCTATTTACAGCCGGCTTTGTTACCTTGACCAAGTCATTTTTTTTTCCTCCCTGAACCGGTTTCTTGTCTATAAAAGGAGTTGGTTGTACTAGATATGCTCTTAGATCCCTTCCAGCTCTAACATTTCCTGTTCTGTCATTCTATTACTCCGGTGTCCTGTATGCTAAGGTTCCTTCCAGCTCTGGTGCATTCTGAGTCTTTCTTTCCCGCTCTCCCTCCTCTTTTTCTCCTCTACTATCTTCTCTCCTTCCCCCCCCTCCACCTCCCATTCCTTTTTCCTCCCTCTGTCTCCGCCTCCCCCTTCCTTTCTCTCTCCTCCCTTCCTCTCTTTCCCCCACCCCCATTTCTCGCTTTTTCATCTTCATGTGATGACAACTCTTGAGTCACACTCTCCAGCTTTGCCTCCCACTGCCCGAGGAAGTCTGCAGCGTGCTTCACACCTGTGGCACTCTCCCCTTCCCAGCAAGCCAAGCTGTAGTATTTTTAAATCTTGGAACAGCCTGTAATTTCCTCCTTCTTCTGTCCCCTTTGCTTCCCTCACCTCCCCCCCTCTCTGCTTAGAGGACTAGAGAGCCAGCGGGTCGTGTAGGGCAGTGTTGCTGTCTCCTGCCTGCAGGACCCTGGCGGATGAGGTTATATTTAATGAGCATGTCTTCAGTGACAGATTCATTATTCCTGTTCCGTCGCTTCAAGTCAAAACTGATTAGTTACACTTACTGCAGCAAAGATGTAATGATTTTATTGTTTATCTTCAATTTATTTTGATTAACATCTCCATTCTTTTCATTGCAAGTGCAATTAGGTGCAATATAACAGAGACTACTTTAATTTTGTTGAAATTAAGATGAATAAGTGACGGATTATAGTGCTTTGTTTAACAAATAAATCATAGTTAAGAGGGTTGTATTAGTAATAAATGAAAAAAGGCAGTCTAATTAAAATGCATGAAGCCAGTGTCTTGATGTGTATCCAAAATCCAAATCATAATTCCAAAATCAACCAGATTTGATCTATAAATAATAATAATAACTAACATCTCTATAGCACTTTACATTCATTATCTTATTCGATCTCTGTTACAGGCAGGAGGAGTTGGGTGTAAAGAGACCCTAGGCAGGAAGAAATCAGCTCATGCCTAATTCCACTCAGGATTTTCTTCATCTTCTATCCTTGACCATTACTGGCCAACTCCCTTTCCCCCTAGAGCCCTTGGGAAGAGAGTGGCCCCTTCTGTATCTCTCTATAGCTACCACTAGTCCTTCTTTAGCCTGATCTGAGTGTCTCCTTCTTTCTCTTTAGCTTGCTTTCAGACAGAGCTTGACATTTTCAATAGGGCATTAGTCTGATTTAAGGGAAAGACACTCCTAATAACTTACATTTATGTAACATTCTATCAGTTGTTCCTTGCTATAATCCTGTGAGGCAGCCAGTGCAGTGTTATGATCCTCATTTTACAAATTAGAAGAGACTTGAGCTGAGAATCCAGGAACCTGGGTTCTAATCCCTGTTCTGTGTCACCTGGAATTGTGCGATTTCAAGCTACATGATCTAGAGCAAGTCATTTCATTTTTCTGTGACTCAGTTTTCACATCTGTAAAATGAGGGGATTGAACTTGATAATAATAGCTTACCTTCTATAACTTAATAATGTACAAACGAAATAACAAACCTCACATCCCTAGGAGGTAGGTAGTACAGGCATTATTATCCCCATTTTTGCAAATGAGGAAACAGACTCTGAGACTGAGAGTCTTGTCTACATCTGAACAGCCGAAGGTAAGTGACAAGAATAATTAGCCCCCCTCCCCCCATTTCTAAGGAGAAGAAACTCAAGCTTTGAGAGGTAAATTGACTTGCCTACTATCATGTGGCTAGGGCGAGACTGAGTCATTGCTTAAGGCCAATTCTGCTGGCTCTCAGAGCTGAGTACTTTGTGCCCCACCAGAGTTGTCTCATCTGAAAAAGCAAGATAAATTATTGTAAAGTGGCATGATGGGGATTCTTAAAAACAAAGCTTGATCTGCCCTTATTTCATGCTGTTTGAGCAAAGAAGAATAAAAAGCATAGTATTACTGTGCATGTTATAACCTTTATGAATTAGTATTTTCTTGTCAGTAAATGTTGCAGGTAGAAAACAAGCAGATTAAGAGGTCAGATGAAGTGATGCCTTATTAATTCAGTTCTGCTTTCCAGCACTGGAAACACAAAAGTGATGAGTAGATGGTCTGTCTCCTAAGTCCACACCCACAATTTTCATTAAATTTTCCTAAGGCAAAACTGTCCAACAACAGGAATGGAGAGTTCTTAGAATTATAGAATGTTAAAGCTAGAAGGTACCTTAAAGAATAGCATGTTGGAACTTAGAACATAGTATTTTAAAACTAGAAGGAAGCTTAGAATATAGAATATTAGGACTAAATGTGGGACCCAAGAACATAAAATGTTAGAACCTGATATTGGAGTTAGTAGAGACCATAAAAAAGTGACTACTAGAGTTTTTAAGTACCTTAGAACATGTAGTTTTAGATCTAGAAGGGAACTTACAGATCACCAGGTATAATCCCTTCATTTTATAGATAAAGAATATGAGGCTCAGAAGTGACTTGCCCAAGGGCAGATAGCAAGTGACAGAACAAGAACATGACCCTAGATCTCCCAACTTCTTCACCACTGGTCATTTTACTATCCTAGAGAAAGCAGCTGACCTGACCCCTTACCAGTCACCACTGGAGAAGCCTGAACTCCAGAAGCCTAGAACACCTTGTTGGCAGTATGCCAAGCTCCCAAACCCTGGCACCAGCAACAAGATAGGATGCTGGAACTTTTTTACTGTGGGGTTAGAGGGACTTCCCCATCTCTTGATTTAAAAACAAAGTTAAAAAAAACAGACTCTGAAACTTTCCCTTATGATGTTTAAAAGACTCTTAGCTTGGCAGGATAGCTTTGAAGATAATCACCACGCAAAGCTACAGGTTATAGTCAGAGACCCACATCCTTGCCTTAGATCTGCTTTGCTGGGCTCTGAAGAGTTTAAAAAGGATTGTTTTAAAGTTGAATAATTACTTTAAAAGCTCTTTATTTTGCTATCTTTCCCATCCTCCTCTCTTTTGATGCTTGGTAGTCTCCATCCTTTCTATGCTCTTCCCCCTTTTCTTCTCCTTTTCTTCCTTCCCCTTTTCCTCCTTCTTCCCCCCTCACCTTTCCCCACCTCCATGTTTGCACTCACTGGATACTTTTCAGCTCTCCCTTCATCATTCTGTCCTTGCTGTGGTACCGTGGGAAGCGCCCTGGTTAGTCTGGGCGGGCCAATATACAGAAGATACCAATAGGGGGCTTTTAAAGGCTTTCTTCCTCAAGTGCTCTTAAAAGAAAGATTCAGGACCACATGGCTCAGGATTAAAAGCAGAACAGAAGTGGGTGGGATTTCTCCTCCTTGGTCCAATGTGCCAGAAGCCAGAGACAGTTCTGCTTGGTTTCAGAAGGGGATTGTGTTTGAAGATTGATGGGAGAAATGGGAGGTCCTTGTTATACTTGAAAAGGGTGAAAAGGAAGAGAGTTAGTGAGTAGCCCCAAAGGACCTACATATTAGGAGAGCCCAGGTTGAAATGTTATTCAAATTTCTTTCATGTTGTGGTCCAGAAACAGCCCAGTGTCTTACTATAACAGGCACCTAATACATAATCTGGATTCTTAGACAAATGTCTTTGAAACAAACATTCAGTTTGTTGAACAGAACAAAGCCTAGAAAATGGCTTTTGGTCAGTGTCAGGAGGAGAGCAGAAAATATCTGATCCTGAACTTCTCAATCAGAACTGTCCCATCTCAGACAACCCCAGGACCCATGCTAATGCATAGACCCATGAAGTCAAAGCCAATATGGTAAGTGAATGAAAGTGGTTTATTTAGTTCCCATTGCTATAGTGCTTTATAGTTCACAAAGCCCTTTTCTCAAATGTTTCTTAAGGAATAGGTGGTGCAAGGATTTGTCCCCTCCTCCTTTGGTCCTGGCCAAAAGGAACTCCTGTATTCATTTCTGCATGGGGAACTCCAACTGTGGAAGTTCCCTCCAATTATGCAGAGATCAGCTACTTGTATATAACTTAATAGACTTAGAGAGTTGTCTGAGTTACTCAGAAGTGAAATGACCTACCTATTGTCACATAGCTTATATGTCAGAGATAGGAGTTGAACCCAGGTCTTTTTTTACTCCAATGCAAGCCATCTTTCCCTTATGCCTTTTATGCTGAATGTGGATTGTTATTATCATTTGACAGATGAGGAAAGTGAGGCTCAGCAAACTTGTGAATCAGACAGTACAAATACTATTGGCCCCCGTAAGGAAACAGACTAAGAGAGACAAAAGAACTTAGGTTGTTCTGCCTGGTAAGTAGCTGAGTCTTCTGCCCCCAAATCCAGCATTCTTTCTACTTCACCAAATGTAGTCCCCAACACTTGAACCTGTGGAAACAGGTGTTTGTTTTGCAGTCTGTTTTCCAACATAAGCTTCCAGTCAGGAGCTTTTTTTTCCTCCCAATTTAAAAGCTTTCAATAAAAGAGCAAGAAAGAGGGAGGTGAGTGAAGAAGAAAGAAGAGCAGAAGGAAATGATAGCAGGAAGAATGAGAGGGGAAGAAAGAGAAAGGGGGGAAACAAGTGTAGGGTAAATTGTAAAGATTAAGATGGAAAGAAAGAAGGGAAATGGAGGGGTGGGCAGGACAAATGAGACACATGCAGGCAGAATGAGGGAGAGCAGAGATGATGTGAATATACAAATCAAACTGTAAAAAGCAGTCTGATTCTGACTGTACTTCCAGTCATCAGCTGAGTATTATGTAGGGTGTCTGGGGGAGGCTATGGTGAGGTTAGTGAGTGGAGTCTGGCTGCATCATTAGCCTGAATGGGCCTTGATTGATTTGTCAGCAGAGGCCCATTTGGGGAAGAAGAAAAAAACAACGACGACGACCCAGCCCATCTGATAGCCATCTCTCTATTCCTCTATCCTCTTTCCTCTTGTCCATTCTCTAGGGCTGGTGTTGCAGGCCAGCACTGGGTAAGAGGTCCAGAGAGTCCTGACAGGGTGGATTGGAGGTCTCTTCTAGTGAATTCTGAAGGGAACACAAAAGGCCACCCAGACCTTCCTCCTTCATTTCTATAGATACCTCCCGTTTTTCTGGGTCTTCCTTTGGCCCCTACAAGAGGCAGATGCAACCTCCCTTCTCATTGCACCCCACCATTGCTCTCACCCTCACCCCTCACCCCAGTGCCCACATTCAGGGCACCCATAGCCGTAGTCTTTCACACACACTCATCCTGCTTCTCCCTCCACCCCTCCATCTCCCTCCAGCTCTAGCGACCTCTCACCTTCCTGGGTCTCCTCCTTCACCACCTGAAAGGAGGGTTGATAACGTCCCTTTTCACCATTCTTCCAACCCACCACCCCCAGACTCCATCCCTTTCCCCAGTACTCACACTCCACACTCAATGCTGACACAAACACCCAGACAGTCTTACACACATTCACACTGCTTCTCCCTCCTCCCCCACCTCCATCCCCTCTCCCTTTCCCCCCTTTTCTGTATCTGGAGTGCCGGGGTTGCTGCACAGACTAATTACAGAGAACAACTAAAGGTAAGAAGGCATCCATTATCCCAAGGTGTCGGGATGTGATTTGGAGTCAATTTGCCAATTGCTCGAGAGAGGGGGAAGATTTCCCCACTCCTTCCCCACTCCTGCCCCACCCCCACTCCCACCCCCTGGGCGCTTCCTTTCTGCTCGGCTGATGGGGCTGGTACTGCTTCTCCTCTCGCATATCTGCTGTCGCTTTGCCTTGATCCACACTCTCCTACAAGAACCAGCCTTTCCAACATACCCTCCCTTCTTTCATTAAGGGCATTAGGCGAGTTGGAATTTGTATGAGGAGGACCCCATGGGAATACCATCTCAGGGGTAGGTATTTACATGACTATCTGTGTCCTAGGGTTAAGGGGGGGCTCTCTCTCTCTCTCTCTCTCTCTCTCTCTCTCTCTCTCTCTCTCTCTCTCTCTCTCTCTCTCTCTCTCTCTCTCTCTCTCCTCTCTCTCCCTTTAATTTAGTTGGGTTGCCAAGTGGCTGCTCTCCAACTCCAGCTAATTCTGGGGCTTGAGCTCGGATGGGGGTGGGGGTCGTAGGGGAGAAGACCAAGAAGTGTGCTTAATGAGAAAGGGTCATTATTCTATGAGGAAATTGGCCATTTAAAAAAAAAACCCAAAATACAAAAAAACCCCCAACAAAACAAAACAAGAACAACAAGAACAACAAAACATCGAATTTTCCTGGGGCCAGGTTCTCGCCGAGTACCTGGCTCCAGGTTGTAGTCTGCTCTGGAAGCTGTAGATTGGTTAAGTGCACTTGTTCCAAGACAGGAAGGATAAAAACATATTCCACAAGGTTCTCCACCTCCCCCCCCCCCCCCGCCCCAACAAAGAAATGGGAACTCTATAAAATGCTACCTAACAGAATCGACTTTGCAGAAGGGGGATGGCATTCAGAGGCTCCCCTCCCCCTTGAACTTTAAAATAGTTTAATGAACACGGAGGGAGAAATCATTTTTTTCCTTCTATGCGTTGAGCAGTCTACAAAGAGAAAGGCAAAAGGAGTGAGAGGGCTTTAACTTTGATCCCCACAATTAGTTCCCTGGGTATCCAGGGGGGAGTGGGCAGCACAGGGAGCCTTAGTGCCTCAGATACAAAAGCATTTAGATCGCTTTAGACCAGTTAATCCTGAGACTGGCTGGGGTCTCTTTTGTTTTCCAACTCCATTGTGGGTTTAGTTCAGTTTTTTCTGTCTGCATGATTGACTGGCCAATGGATGCTAATTATCCAAATGTCGCCTCTGTCCTTTGACTGACTTTCTCCGTATTATGGGCAACTGTCATGCATTCTGCCATTCTATATCATATTACATGTATTATCATATGAAAATAGCCCCTTCCCCCCTTATAAAAGAGGGGGCCTAAACTGGCAGATGCTGGAAATTTTAGAAGCCCCACTTAATTTGTGTGGAGGACATATCAGGCAAGTCCAGAAATGGGAAGTTTATCAGGTAATTAATTTTGTTGTTGTTTGTGGGGTTGTTTTGGGGTTTTTCCCCCTTTCTCTTTCCCTTGCCGAATTCACCATCCTGTTGGAAGCATTCTCCTGGTCCTAACCTGCAGGAGCTTCCCTGCTTTGTCAAGGGATCTCTTCTGTCTTGCCTTACTAGAGTGTGGCAATTTAGATAGATTTAATATATCTGTGCCTAAAATAACTGAATCGAGGAAGTGAGAATGAACATTTTGACTCCCTGGTAGAAAAGTCAGTCATAGAAAATATTTCATGTTGGTGGAGTGTCATCGTAGCCAGTAACAGCAGTTAATGATACCACTAATATATTGTGTGTGTGTCCCCCCCCATGGGAACATGTACTGTCAGGCTCTCAGAAACCCAAAATTATGTTATGTGAATGTTAAAGGTGAGGTAATAGCCTATAGTTTGGGGGACATATGTTTCTAACAGGCTTTTGTTTCTGTATAGAATAAAACTAAATTCAAGGGCACTCCTAGCCATATGTCTTTAAAAGGTCCATAGCATCTATTCAAGAGCTAGGCAGGGAAAGGGTTGGTTAGAGTTGTTTCTCTCTCTCTCTCTCTCTCTCTCTCTCTCTCTCTCTCTCTCTCTCTCTCTCTCTCTCTCTCTCTCTCTCTCTCTCTCTCCCTTCACAGAGATAAACTTAGTGTACCTCCGTGTGATATGCATGCCATCACTTAGCAGGAATGCAGGATTTATAAGGAGAAGGCTTTTTCAAGTTTATACTCTCGAGTCTGTTGAATCCATGGGCAGACCTACCCTTTCCTCTCCTAAAATGTTAGAAAGGTGTTTTATTATTACTATTGCTGTAAAATACTGCACAGATGTGTAAGATCGTAGTTAATTACCTTGTTCTCCATCAAATATACGAGCAATAAATTAACATCAATGAAAGGCACTACACTATGTGTGTGTGGATGTCTGTGTCCATCTATGTACCCACCTATTTACACACACTTTATGAAACAGCAGAAGAGATATTTTATCACAGACTCGATCTACTGTACCAAGATGCTTTGAATTTTTCAGTGATCAAATATATATGATCAAGCTGTTCTTGTTAGAGTATTCGGAGCTTGAGCAATCAATGGGTATTGATCAGACTGTTAAGTATTTCTGAGCGATTTTTTTTATATCTATCCCAGATGATTCAAGGAAATGAACAGTTAGGGAACTGTATAAAACTGGCATTCTACCTTGAGTGCCTATTCAGAGTGACTGCATGGCTGATCAGAGAACAGGACCCCCCCCCCCCAACACACATACACCTGGGTTCTTAGGCAAATGTTTGTGAAAATGTGAAAATGACTCTCACCACCACCACCAGGGGCTTGCTCTTATCAGCAAAGAATCTCCTTAGAAAAAGGAATGGGCCCACCCTACATTTCTGAGTCCAAGGTTGCTCCTAGTCCTCCTCTGTATTTTGAGGGCTTGTCCATGATGGCTGTACACTTGATGCAACATTTTGGACACTCACTACAACAGCGACTGAGATTGATAAAGAGATTTGAGGGGACTTAAAGCCTGGCTTCACAGGCTGTGTAAAGCTCTTAAAACCTTTCAATTCTTATATTAAGAAACAGTGCTAGCTCGGCACATGACCCTTTCCCAATTAACTAATTTTTTATTGATCAATGGTTATATTTAGAAAGGGATGAGAAAGAAAGGGAGCTTTAAAAATGACCTGTAATTGGGATGAATGATAATAGCTCCCATTTCTATAGTGCTGAAACCTTTGTAAACCTCAGTTTAAAAGTACTTTTCCCCTTACAACCCTGTGTACAAGGATGATTGTTCCCATACCCCAGGTGAGGAAACTGAGGCTCAAATAGGGGGAAATGACTGGCCCAAGGACGTTCAGCCTGACATTAAGTGTCAGGATTGGGATCCAAATCCTGGTCTCCTGCTTTTAGGGTATTCCCACTATAATCCCAAACTTTAAGGATTACAAAGAGCTTTTCCTGTACAATAACCCTGTGAGATTGGTAGTGCAATTTTTGTTGTCTCCATTTTACAGACGAGGAAACTGATATTCAGAGGTGAAATGACTTGCCCACATTCACCTAGAGCACATCCAGGACCTGATTACATTCAAAATATGAAACTCTACAAAATCTCTCTCTCTCTCTCTCTCTCTCTCTCTCTCTCTCTCTCTCTCTCTCTCTCTCTCTCTCTCTCTCCTTTCCCCCTCTCTCCTTTTCCCTTCATCTCTCTCTCTCCTTCCTTCTTCCTCTCCTTTCTTAGAATCTTCCCTGAAATTCAAAATTAACTTTGTAAGCCCGTGGGTTTGAGCATAGGGAAAGATGCCTGCCTGTGGACAAGGCAGTGCCATACAGACAGCCAGGGGTGTGCTTTTCATTTAATGATTTCATCATGTTGCTTATGAAGCTGCGTTGGAAGCCCTGGCTAGCTCTTTTGAAGAAGGGTTATGTTGAAGACCATCGGAGAGTCTTAAATCACCCCCAGGAAACATTGTCACAAATAAGATGTGCAGTTGAAAAAATATACATTATTCCAAATGCTTCAATAAATAGTCTTTTCATCTGTGATTGAAAAAATGTGAAATATTTACAGATTTGCCTTTTCAGCTAGACTGAACTGAAATATATATATGTATATATATATATATTATATTATGAAATACATAGAGTTCTCTCTTAAGTTGATGCTCTAACTGGTCCCCATATCCGTGATCATTTGTAGATTATTTTTTGCATTTCTGTTGATCAAATTGTAAGGACTAAAACTGGCACCTCCCCTCCCCCTACAAGAGTTCCTTATTCATAAAATTGAAGAAATGGTCCTGATTGGGTGGAACTGCCCTTTCACCTCATTGTGTCTGACCTGCCACTTAATTAATCTGTCCTACATGGAGAGCTGTTGACAATACTAAAGATAAGTAGTGTATTGAACGAGGCAGGGGATACTTTAAAAGACATACCACAGTGAGTTTTGTGGGACTAGGCATTTTTGTATGTGTTGTTTTCTTATTTTGTGTGTGTGTGTGTGTTTTCTTTAAAATCACCACCACTTGGATGAGTAGTTTGCTAACAAAGTAGGAAGCCAACAAACCAGAACCCAAAACAACAATGGAGGTGGGGGGGGGAAGTATCTCTGTGGGAGGATCTATGCTTTGCTCCAAACTTTCTGTTCCTTGTTTGCTGTTGTTGTTGTTCTGTTTTGTTTGACTATTTCAGTACCCCCAAAACTGTTTCTAGCCCCTACTCTTTTTTTCTTCTCTGAATGAATATCACCTAGAAATATGAGTTCCTAAGGCTGTCCCTGAGCTTTCCCATATTTCTGTAATTTCTCTCTCTTGGAGATGATTTCTAGAACCGGTTCTGAGGTGGTCAGCTGCAAGGATCCCCTTGACAAATATTGACTACACTTATGAGAAAGGACATTTGTGCATGAGAAAGGACATTTGTGCCATAGACATCTTGGTGACATACAGAAAATAATTAAAGGACTTGCTAATTGTTTTTGTATTTTTCTGGCAGAGGACAGGACAGACACTTGGTAAAATGTGGATTTCATATACTTATAATGTTTTGGCCTCAAACTTGTTGAGAAACCAGTCCTGAAAATGTTGATACTTTTTCTTGGGATCAGACCTATACCATCGTCAAGTGTTTTTGACCATCAAGGAGTGATAATAGATAGTGGGGGCTCTTTAGCTGGGGCAGATTAAGGGCAAAGCTTTCTCGGATTTGGTGCAGGTGGTACTGTTTAATAAGCACAAGAAAGAGTGAATAATGGAGTGTTTGCAAAGAGTAATAAATGCAAAATAGATAGCTATAATTATAGAAGCTCTCAGGAATGGAGAATAAATATTAAATGACCATATATCTTGCAAATATCAAATGAATCTGATTACATGTGACCATTTTTGCTTAGAAGAGTTTAAATGTATTGCTTGAAAAGTAAATCTGGACAACAAGGGTATCCCATCCATATAAAGTCCACGTTTCTGTAGTGTCTGTTGACAACTAAACCTTTCATTTATTTTATTTTTAAAAAATATTTACTGGAGGAGATTTTTTAAACCTGTTATTCAAATACAAATTAAGTCAAAGCCTGGTTATAAATACAATTCTTCATGTAGGAAATCAGCAGAATGCTATTACAATTAGTTCCTGTGTTTTATTGCGAAGTGTCAGGGGCTTGGTGCTTTTTTTTTTTAACCCATCTATGTTATTTATGCCTGAGGAAATTAGCCTATAGGAAATTAACCAAACAGTATTTCCCATATACCTGCAAGGTCATTAATGATTTTCATCCATGCAAAGATAATCGCCCCGGAACATTCCTTGTTTTAATTAGTATAATAATAAAAATGTGAGGGAGTGGAGTTCTTGGAAATCAACAAATGCAGAAAACAATTAAGCCTCACCAGAGATGTCAATGACCGGCCCAAAGATCTCTACCTGAAGTTCCCTTTGATTATAAAAAACAAAACAAAAAGGAAAAAAACAGGCAAACAGTTCTGTTGTTCAGCATGGATGTGCAGGTGAGGAGGGACGGTTGTGAAAGGATGAAGGATGAACAAAAGAATGTGGGTGTCTCAGGATTCCCTTCAGCACTCCCCAGCTCCCAGCAGCTCAGCTGTGGACAGATTTGCTACAGATGACACCTCGACTTCCTACCCCAACCCCCTCCCTTGGCCTTTCCCCCGCCTCCCCACCCCCAACCCTCTTAAACGCACCCATAAAACAGAAAATGTTCCCAATTTCTTCCAACGAAGGAAGCTTCCTTGCACGAAAGGAGCCTGATATGTGTGTTAGGAATGTGACGCGCTGTAAATCCAATGCAGTTGGCTTAGAAGCCAAAAGAGATGTTGTTTTGGCCATATAGTGTACAGGGTCCGGCTCTCTCTGCACATAGACACGCATGCACTTCTAGTATTTGCTGTACTTAGATGTGGGGGTTAGTTAACACCACTACCCCCCTCTCCCTCTCTCTATTCCCCCCCTCCCCTCCGCCTCCCCGCCCAGGCCCCCAGCAAGGAGGACTGAGCCACATTCTTTTCTCAGATTGTGAATCAGAAAGAGGTACTGGCCGCCGCGTCTTTCTGCCACAAACCCGTCTTTTTATGTAGAAATGTTTACCAAACCCACACTATATCCAATCAGGGAGGCTCTACACGCCGCTCGGATTGGTGGATCTGGAACTCGTAAAAGGTTTATGGGGGAAGGTTTGCCTGGAAATGGAGTTTGGGGTACCCTGCTGTCAGAAGAATGGCTGATACTGTGGCGGGAGTAGGAAGAGCCTGGGGGGTGGGATGGGGGGATCGGGGAACTTTCCAGCGTAAAATCACCCTCTACGTATTTAGACATAATAGTTTTCCGTGAGTCAAAATAGCTTGGCCGTTAAAAAAAAAATCTTTCTGTTTCCCCCCAAGCAAGAGGTGTTTCCCTGTGAAGAAATTTATTGTAGTTACTTGAGCTTGGACTATAAAGTCTTGTATAGCAACCAGATTAGCAAAATGGTCATTAAAAGACTTGGGAGTATTCTGGACTAGATTAAAAATAAGTTAGCATAAAACGCTGGTCACAGCCCCAACCGTAAAAAAAAAAAAAAGACACATCTTGTTGTAATATTCTCTTTCCTCACTTTCAGGGAAACTCACATCTTTGCAGCAAAATTAAGGGGGGGGCACAATTAGCTGGGGGGTCGTTTGTTAAAATCGTTCTTCCTTAAGTATTATCTGATATGACAGATGTACAATGCTGATAACATGATTCAGGGCTCAGCTAACAGCCCTCCCCCCTCCCCCCTCTCTCCACATACATACACACAATAATAGTAAATCCTTTAGCTGCAGTATACAACCAGTGACCTCTGAATTCATATTTCTTTTACCGATTCACTGTAATAAAAATGAGCATTTTGTCACCACTTTGGGAAATGGTGCCAAACACCTTAAAACACATGTCACATGCCAGCCTCCCTTCATTCCTCTCCTCTGGGAGTTTATACATCTGGAATCATAATCATAGATAAAAACCTTGACAAAATTGCATATGAGCACAAGCTTCTCCCCAGTCCCTACCTTTTTATACCATTGAATGCAATATTAATATCTGTTACTAAAAGAAAGGAAAAGAGGCTTCCAACCTTCACGTCCCTGACACGCATCATGTTCAAACCTTCCTTTCACACTTCTTGTTTGATTTTAAGTTCAGTAAGCTTAACAGGGCCCTAGAGAGAGGGCCGGGCAGTGAGTTCCCCACTCTGCTCTCATGACACCCAGAGAAGCAGTTTTAGAATTGTTCTGCAGGAGAAAAAGGGAGGGAGCTGACTACTAGCAGTTTTGTTTCTGCAAAAGATATGGCTGCACCCATTTGAGTCCCAAGTCATTTGTCCATCTTTATATCCTAAAGATGGTAGGATTTAGTGAGATAGCAAAATAATGATGATGCTGATACTGATGCTGATTGATAATAGCTTGCACTTAGAACCTTTTACTATTTTTTATTCCTCAAAAGCCCCGTGAAGCAAACAGTAGAGATAAAGACATTGGGAGCTGGGAGATGAGAAGTCTTCCATCTGTAAATTGACAGAAAACAACAACAATGATTCCTGTTTGTAGAGTGTTTTAGTATTTTCAAAACACTTTTCTCACAACTGTCCGGTGAGGTACAGAGAACCAGTATTATTATTCTGATTTTACTGGGGAGAAGATGGAAGGTCAGAGAAATTCTTGCCTGTAAAATGGGAAGAATATTATACCAAAGCACATTTCCAGGGCACTCTAAGGTTTACAAGACATTTCATTTATACAACCTCTCCTGAAGGAGGTAGCTGCAAGGGTTATTCCCCTCATGTTAGAGATGAGGAACTTTTCTGAGCCTCAGTTTTCATGTTACTAAGATGTATTTAATTATATTTGCTTTCCCAACTTCAGAGATGTGAAGAAAGTGATTTGTGAACTATAAAGTGCCTTGGAAATGGAAACTACTGTTAATTGAATCGCCCAAGGCAACAGAACTTGTGTGTCCGAGCAGGGTCTGGATTCCGGAGACCTGGGTTCAAGCTCAAAATACTTCGCACCACTGGGTCTGCCTCAAAAAAAAAAAAATCCTAGTGTTTTCTATTCAGCGTGACTGTGTCCGTTATACTTCCTACACACATTCAAAAAGAAAATCTTCCAATTTCATAAAATACAGTCTTGAAGTCTTGTTTGGTGCCTGACAATCTCTTAAATTAGGTTTAAGATCCATCCTTGACTAGGTGCATTTCTTCCAAAGTGCAACTACCTTCTGTCTCCAGGGAAGGAAGGGACGGAAGTAGGGTAGGTAAGGAGAATCAAAATTGGTGAGACTGTGAATCCTGGTGCACTCTCCTCTCCTCCCCCCCCCCAGGTCATCAGATCTAGGAGTGAATCCTAGAATGGATTTCCTGAAACATCATTTTGATAAGTGCTGGTATTCCAGGCTAGCCACCAACTTGGTTTAAAAATTAGCAGCCCTAGAGAGTAGCACAGAAAACCCATTTGATTATAACTGGATTTACATGGAGACATGCCTCCTATAGTATGTTGTGTGTCTTTGTTTCATTTTCTATACATGATAAGCAGTCCTTTCGTATACATATTCAGTGATTAAGAGATGACAGAGAAGCTAGACAAAAGCCAACTCAGAATATGTAACGGGGCTATTTTTTTTTTCCTAAGCTCGGGATGTCCAAAATGAATTGCCATTTCTCCTCCCAGCAGCTTTATTGTGAGGTGAAGGAGGTTGGGGGACAGCAACAACAAATTTCCCTAGGCAAGAACTACTTGTGTGAGCAAGAAGAATAATTTGCTCAATTGTGCAAGATGGGGATAAGGACAGAGAAATACTTTGCCCAAGAAACAGAGCGCCAAATTGGCCTTCATTACTGCAAACATGTCTAAGAACACATTCCTTCTTGCTTTAAGGCAGTGTGTGAGTTTCCACGTCAGTATTTACCACTGCGCCATGCCTTCCCTAAGTTATTTCCTGAGAGTTCTCTACCTTTCCCCATTCTCCTTGAGTTTAAGCTGACCCACTGGGCAGGGATCACTTGGGATGTTCAGAGTGTAAAATGATATAAGAAAGTGCAGTTGGGGGCAGAAGGAGTTGAGGAGGGGGGAGAGAAAGGGTGAGCACTTTTGTGTAATCACTTCAAGGCGCTCCAGGAAGCTACCAAATGGAAATCTTTCTCCTGAGACTTGGGGAAGCTGCAGATCTGGGCTCCTCTTGCTTGTCACGAAGCAAACTGTCTCACATTCAAGCAGAGCAACATCATTGCCTATAAAAATGAAGGAGCGACCAAATAAATAAAACCAGTTAATGTTGTAGTTAACTTGCAAATCAAGTAAATCTGTTGGTACAGTATTTTAGAAATAAACGATAACAGCATCACACCAAACACACATTCTTGAAACGGCTTCATTTGGATTTAATGGTATATCAGCGTCAACTATTGCTTCCTTTGCTGGTACACACTTCCTGATGCCTACTGAGCAGGGTGCCCATATTTACAACCGAGTAAGATGATTAATTGCACCTTGTCAATCACCGTGCATGAAGACGTAACACCATAGCAGACAATGAAGACGCCTGAAGCTGCAATTACGATTTAATTCATAGTTTATGCTATGTCCCATATATTGCAGCCTAATAATGGAAAGAAACATAGAAAACATATGAGTTATCAATCATTCCCCCACCACCACCTTGTCCCTCTGTAGCCTACTCCCCCCACCATGACCTTGCTCTCCTGGGCAGCTTCATTCCCCCATCTTTTTAATTAGCTTAACTAGATATTTGCTCCTCAAACTCTTCTTTATCTATCCCTTTCCTTCCTTGTTCCCAGGCCCATTTTACCTTTCTCCACCAGCTAGCAAGTCCGGGTGGAAGTTGGCAGCTCACTTGAAATCTGGAACCGACAACCTGAAACCCAGCAATTAGCAGAGACAGCTTAGACTTGTGTCCCTTTGTTGAAGGAGGCGTTGAGTTCTTTTGTTCTGGTTTAGTCACGGTAGCTGGGTAGAAGCTGGTACCTCATTATGTGGTTGGTCTGTTTGTCTGGTAGGTAGCAGATGGTAGTGAAGATGACGCTACCTCGGTGAGGCAGAGTAGAGAAACTCCAGACCTGCTATTAGTTCACCTGTCACCTACTACAAAATACAGGTTGAGAGGATTTTATTCTAGTCAACCAAATGCAATTGAAAGAGAATTTTAGTGACCCTTTTGAGATGGTGAATAATTTTCTGTTTCAGGACTCCCGATTTCATGTGGCAACATAATTTGCATCGTCAAGGAGGGAGGAAGGTCCTCCCACACCTCACTTCTTTCTGTTTATTATACAACAATGTCCAGCTTCTTATTCTGAACAATGTTAATGCCATTCATGTGTCAGGATGTATACCACCAGCTCTGTGTTTACAGTCTATTACTCTGTTTGCTTTGTCTCAGTGGACAGGACTAGATGTCTTCTCACGTTTTTACATCACTTAGGAAGAGTATCAAAGTTGCTGGCCTGTGAACTGGAGGGCAATAACATACCTTCTTAATGAATCCTAAGTAGAAAGAGTTTGGATGGAGATAGCAATCTCACCCCATAGCTATACTGAAAAATAAGAATCGAACTTTTAGAGATCATTAGCCAAGGTACACAGTGGTAATAAGAACTGTTGGCCCCGAATTCCCTGGGCTATAACTCAGCTTCAGTTTGCTCTCTTGGATAGAGAAAAAGGTAAATAAAAATAAGCAAGGATTCAGATTATGTAACTAGTTGTTGTTATTGTTCTCTTACTCCCAGATATCCATTCAGTGTATTACGACACCACAGGAATATTTGATTACACTCAGGTTTAATTATTCCACCTCAACCCTTCCCCCTCATGGAAATCACAACTCTTAGACTCTAAAAATGTAAAATTAATTGCTGGTCATCATAATAATTAGCATTTCTATAGTTCTTTCCCTATTTCCAAAATGCTTTCCTCATAACCACCCTTGGAAGAAGGATAATGCAAGAATGTTATTCCTGTGTAATAGTGTTAGAAAACTGAGGATCAAGTAAAGCAACTTGCCTGTAGCCTCATGGTTGGGAAGTGACAGAGTTGGGACTTGAACTCAAGTTTCTTGAGGGCAAAGTCAGAGTTCATGCTACTATACCATGTTTCCTAAATCTACAGAACTAAAATCTGTCAGGGTAGTTTGATTCTAGAAAATATATTTGATAAAATAGAGGATAAAACCTGCTTTTCGACTTCTAGATCCCATTTTGGACTTTTACGTGATCCACCACCTCCTCCTTCCCCCAGCCTTCAGATTAAGTAGTGAGAAGCTACTATCTCTGATGGAATAGTACTAATTCTGTCTATAAACATTTACTCACATGCATATTTCTGCACATGTGTACATTTGCTCATTGCACAAGCAACGATTAGATTGTAAACTCCTTGAGGTCAGTGATTGCCTTTGGTGTCTTTTTTGTATTTCCATTGCTTAGTACAGTGTCTGACACAGAGCAGGAACTTAATGTTTACTTAGTGATTGATTATATACTATGGACAGAGCCCCGTTTTAGGCATTGGAAGCACACAGAGTTAAAACTGGTTAAGTCATATGTGTATAAGTGTGAAAAATCACTTCAACAGTGACTAGGTGTTTTTCCTTCTAATGTGCTGGAGATCTAGCTCAGAGAATAATACAGTTCATGGTAGAGATTAAGATGACAGGATCTGGATTTGGAATAGACTTTAAACATCATCTAATCTATCCTTATTTTTAGATAAGAAAACTGAGAGTCAGAAAGGTCAGGCAACTTAACTAAGGTAATGGCTAACATGTAAGCAGAGACTGAGTTGGTGGATTCTAAATTCAGTTCTCTTTTCATTCTGCCATATACTTCTCTGGTTGCTAGTGGCACACCCATGAGTTGTAGGGAAAACACAACTTTAAGTGAAATGTTATAGAGGGCCATAGTTTCCACTAGCACAATGCCATAAATGAAAAGGCAGGATTCTTGCTGAACATCCTTCCAGCAAGGGGTGTGTGTGTGTGCGCGCTTGTGATTATAATACACTTAACGATGTTACCAGTCAGGGTTGGCCACTCTGATTTTACTTTTAATTCAACCAAATTATGAATTCACATTTATTTGTAATCCCCCAATAGACACAATTCATACTTCGGGAGCCCCAGAAATGGTTCACTGAATTTCAAAGTTGGTGGTGGGTAGAGGCTTTTCAAGGGTCCAGAGGAGCGGTGACAGTGAAAGAGGAAGTATGTAAATCTAGCAGACCTGGGAAGAGCACTTCTATCAGGGAAGAGAATAATATTTACATCTATATTGCACATTTAAATCAACAAACATTTATAAATCATCAATTGTACACATTCACACAATAAATGTTAAATGCCTACTGAGTGCATATCATTGTATGAAACATTGAGAGAGAAAAAATTTCAGATAAGACAAAATCTGTCCTTACACATAGTCTAGAAGAGAGTACATATACAAATAACAATAAAATAATATGAAGTGTGATTAAAGCATCAGAGAGGCACAAAACAAAGTATTATTATGTAAGGTTTAGGGAGAGGGGAGGCTAAGGTTCACAGAGCATTTTTTTTGGTCCGTTATTTCACTTTATGATGGTCTTCACAATAACCTTTTGAGGTCGATAAAGGATTGTAGTCCCATTCTAAAGATGTGTAAACTTAGGAGAGCTGAAGTGAGTACCTTTGCCCACAATCACGTGGCTATTAAGTGAAAGAGACCGGAGGTATTTTGGTTACAAGTCCTGGAATTTTCTCACTACATCAGATGATTTTTGATGATCTTCAGTAAACATCCTCAATAGTTTGTCTAGCTGCAATGGATGAGGAAAAACTTACTGTGCGGAAGGTCTCTAAGAGTTTAAAGACTGTTAAAAATGAATGGGTTTTTAAGAATGGGATGGTTTTAAAGCGGGAGTGAGGAGAAAAAAAGTTATTTCCTCTTTGACTAGAAAGATTGAAAAAATTGGCTTCCCTCTTCCCTTCCCTTCTGGCGCCTTTGCTCCTTATCCTGCTCTTCCTTTCCCTGCTCAGCTCATGTTAGAGATGAATCATGTGATGTTCCCATCAGCCAGCGGCGGGAAACTGGTGGATTTCCTACAGTGACCCGAAGTGAAATAGGTTTAAATTCAAGCTGTGTTGACTGCTAGCTTCAGGGACTGGGCCTTCCCTCTCTTAACTCATCCTACTCCTACCTCCAACCCAGACAGTCTCCCTTGGACTGGGGTAGGGCCACTCAGCAGTAGCCACAGCAGGGTTGGAGAGAGGGTTCTTCCAACATCTTTTTTGCAGAAATATACTGGGGCGGGGGGAATGGGAGAAAAGAAGAGAGGTGAACCGATGGGGAAAGGTTTTTTTCTTTTCGTCAAAGTCAAAACAGGAAGGAATCAGCAGCTTAGAATTTGCCAATACCACCTCCTCTTTCTCTCTCTCTCTCCCCTACACCAGCCAGTGCCCCCCCACCCCTTCCCACCACTCACTCCATCCCTTTCCAATCCATCACATCACCCCTCCCCTGCATCCCATCTTCCAGGCAGCACGCGCTGCGAGGGCCAGAGGCGGTCCTTAGCCAATGGGACTATGGCAGGACGTGATGTCAGAGGAGGCTGTAGAAAAGGCGCGCAGGCTTGTGCTCACCCGGACTGCAGAGCTGGGGTAGCTGCTTAGCTCGCACTTTAAGGGGATTGCTCCAAGCAGGTCCAGGCAGCGGCAGAGATCCCGGCTCCTCCTCCTCTTCTTCTTCCTCCTCCTCCTCTTCCCTCCTACTTCCCTCCTCCTCCCTCGCCATTCATCCTCCTCCCCACCTCCTCTTCTTTTCTCTTGATCTGCTTCGTCCTCCTCCTCTTCCTCCTCCTCCTCCTCGTCCTCGTCCTCCTCCTCCCCTTCCTACCCCTGCTCCTCCCCAGTTACTCAAGCGTCTCTGATCGCCCATCGTAGAGGGCCAGCTACTTTAGATCAGCCAGAGGCACAATAAGCAGAGCAGGGCGCATTTGGAGACGCGGGACACTTGGGGTGGGGGAGAGGGAGTCGCTTTTGGAAAAGGGGCTCATCTTTACCTTCATCCCTTGACTCTCTATCTCTTGCCTGCCTTTCGGTATTCCCTAGCTCCTCCTCTTCCCTCCCCTCCCCCCGGAGAGGCACCGGCAGAGTTTGAGGAGGTAGCCCAGCCTCTCAGACTTTGCGACCTTCTTTCTGGCTTCGCGCAGCGCCCATAGCCGAGGGCTCTGTCCCCTGACCCCTAGGCCAAGCGACAATGCCAGCCGACTGAGGCCGCTCAGAGGGGGCGTTGGCCGTTCTCCTACTCCCTGGGTCTCCGGGCTCTACATCTAACCACCGCTTCCGAGCCTCCCTTTCTCCCCAGTCTCCCACAGCTGTGCCCCTCAGTGACCGAGAGCTTTAGCTATGTAGGTGCCCCGGCCTGGGGCACGTCCGGGAGGGGACTTGGGCAGACCATGCGCAAAGAACCGCTCCCTTCAGCTGGCTGCTCCAAGCGGCGCTGACAGCCCGGGGGGCTGAGGGGAGCTGGGCTTGGGCGGGGCTGGGCTGGGGCGAAGGAGAGCCCAGCCCGGGAGGCGGTGGGAGGAGGGATGCGCCTGGCCCGCTAACATTCCCGAGTGCAGGGCGAACCGACCCCCGGAGGAATTCGGGTCCAGGGTGAGCCCCCAGCACTCGTGGGCCAGCCAGCCGCCTCCCACCTTCCCTCCACCCCCAGCCTCCCGCGGCGCCTCCAGCTCCCTCTCCCGCGTCTCAGCCACAGCCTCCTCCTCGTTTTCCTCCTCTCTCCGGCCCGGGGGCCCGGCCCCGCCGAGATGCTCTTCCACAGCTTGTCGGGCCCCGAAGTGCACGGGGTCATCGACGAAATGGACCGCAGGGCCAAGAGCGAAGCGCCAGCCATCAGCTCAGCCATAGACCGGGGCGAGACGGAGACGGTAGGCGCACGGGCTGAGGAGGAGGGAAAGGGGTGTATGCGGAGGGGAGCGAGGGCAGGACAAGATAGGGAAAAGGGGAGGCTGTGGGGCAAAGGAGGGAGACGATATCAACCCAAATGCTGATTCCAGTACTTCTGCAACCGCCGCCCCCCCCCCCCACTTGCCGAGGACTGCCAACAGGAGAAGGCAGATCAACCACTTCATCCCTGTGTTTGCTTTGAGGGATCCGGGAGGAAAGGGCTTGAGGGGATGGCGCAGAAGGGAAGAGGCTTTGACTGGGAGTAACGATCTCGGGGTTGGAGTGAGTGTGTGGAGAGACGCGGGGCTGGAGATTCCCACACCTACTCCTCTGGGTGCTCTTCGAAGTTTTGGGGAAAGTGAGCTGTGTACTTTCCGGAGCGCCCTTCGCTGGGCCCGGGGTTCAGAAACCCAGGCTGGAGCGGCAAGGAGCCGAGCCCTCAGCAACATTCTCTCACCCCAGGGCGGAGGGCTTTCTGTTGGGCTGCGGCTCCCTCCTAGAAAGGAGATGGAAAACGAGAAAGAAGGACACGAGAGAAAGAAACGCCTAGCATTTCTCCCGATATGGGAGAGCCAGGGGCCCAACTGGGCCCAGGACAAGGACTACCTGCCTCCTTTGGGTGGCATAGGGTGAAAGGGAGGGTAACACCCGCCCTCTTCCCCACCTTGGCGTCCCCCTAGTTTGGTTTGTGCCCAGCGCTCAGCCCTCCTTTAATTCTTGTCCTGGGGCAGCCCGAGGGGCCTTGGTCCTTGTGGCAGCCAGGACCCGGGTTTTGGAGGAAAGAAATAGCCGGCACAATCCGCCGTCAGTTTGTGTCCTCCGCTCGGCTCCAGACTCCGGGCTCAGGGCTCCGGGCTCCGGGCTCCGGACTCCGGGCTGTAGGAGCTTCCCTGGCTTCTTGCCTTTTTTTTTTTCCCCCAGCCCCGCTCCCTTTAGCCTCCAGCCTCCAGCCACTGCGTGGAATCGGAGGGGCAAAACCGGGCTTACTATTCGCGCAGAGGACTGATTACTTCGGGGGCGAGGGCTTCGTTGTCTGTCTTTCGGCGCCTTCTATCCCAGTCTCGGGGGTCTTGGGTTTGGGAGGGTGTGTGTCTGTCAGGGGTGTGTGTGGGGGGTAGACAAGCGCCGGGCGGTTGCCACCTTTCTTCTTTTTCCAGCCCTGGAGGGGGGAGCCCCAAAGTTGGGCGGCAGCGTTTGTAAAGGGCACCCGCCCTTCTCCTTGGGGCCCCAGATGCGGCTTGGGGTTCTGGGCTGGCCCAGGCCGCGGGATCCCAGGGTTTCCGACAGGCCGGCAGGCCCCTTCCCAGTCCCCAGAGCAGGCCAGGCCCAGCGTCCGGCTCGGGCATGACCTTTGGGGAGAGAAAAATAACCTGGCCCAGCTTTGCGATTTCTCTGCGGAGCTATGCCTGGATCTCGGGCAAGGCGGCCTTCTTTTTCCCAGTGCTCATTCTTATTAGACAAAATAAATTAAAAGACTCCACGGGGTAGGGCTGGAGCTGTGGGCCGAGAGAGCGGGGACATTTTGAGGTCTGTCTATTCCTCCTCGCTAGAACTTGTTGCCCCTGGGCACTGGAAGGGGTCTTTTACCGGGCAGAGAGAGCTCTGGGGAAGGAGTTGCGAGTAGCGGACTGTTGTTGGTCACGGAACCGCTGTCGTTGGGGTGACAAACCCCTTAGCCGGCCTCCTGTGAAAGCCGGACCTTTCTGTGGCGGAAAAAGGTCTGATCTGGTAATGTGTGTGTAGGAATGGGTGGGTGAGGAGGAAGGTCCCACGAAGGTGCTGTCTCAGCTATAGGGCCTAGGGATTTGTGGTTCACTTGCAGTAGGAGAAAGCGGGTCAGGCTATATTTCTCCAGGTCCTGGTCTGAATGCAAACGCCCGATTCACATTGGCGATATTAGCCTGACTCCTCTCTATCACCGGACTTCCAAAGCCGTGTGGGGCTCTCTGTATTTTCTCTCTCTCTCTCTCTCTCTCTCTCTCTCTCTCCTCTCTCTCTCTCTCTCTCTCTCTCTCTCTCTCTCTCTCTTTAAATCCAGGGTTGGGGAGAGGGAAGGGAAGAGGAAGAAAAACCGCCCCCAAAAGAGTTTAAGAAAATCAGTCTGGAGATCATGATGTTTCGGGGAACACAAGCTCTTTAAATACCCCCTTTGAAGTCACTCGTGAGACCCAGGAAAAAACATTTTATGGAGGGGGGGTGCTTCACTCCCTCCACTGGTTCCTCTCTTACCCCCTGCCATCCTCCAGTATAGGTCGAGTTAAAGACCCCAGCCCCAAAGCCATCCTGGAGAAAGGGAGGGGGAGGGCGAGCGAAAGAGGGAGGGAGGAAAAGAGAAAGGGAGGGAGAGGGCGACTCTGAGAAAGGGGGGTGAGGGGGAGGAAGGAGAGGGCGAGAGCTAGCGAAGGCGATTGGGAGGGAGAGATCTGGAGTGAGAGGGGAGGAGAGAGACCCAGAGACTGGGACCAGGGCCGAAGAGGAGGCAGAGGTCGCGAGCAAGGCGCCGCTTTGGGGAGTCTGGTTTCACGCCGGTTACGAGGTGGGGGTTGGGGTCCTTTTCACCAGCCCCGGGGTAAAAGTTTCTCTTTCTTTGGGCCCATCGGCCTTACTAAACTGTAGGGTACCTTCCCTCCTTTTGGGGAGACAGTGGAGAAGAGGGCAGCGTTTGGAGCAGGAGCGGTGGTAGGTTGTAGTGAGGAGGCGTGCTCTGCCCCGGGGAGAAAAGATCGGGGTAGCCGCCTTCAGATGACACCGACCCTGGCTTGGACTAACTGTGCCCTCTTTTCCCCACAGACCATGCCGTCCATCAGCAGTGACCGGGCCGCGCTCTGCGCGGGCTGCGGAGGTAAGATCTCCGACCGCTACTACCTACTGGCAGTGGACAAACAGTGGCACATGCGTTGCCTGAAGTGCTGCGAGTGTAAACTCAACCTGGAATCGGAGCTCACCTGCTTCAGCAAGGACGGCAGCATTTACTGCAAGGAAGACTATTACAGGTACCGGAGCTGGCGACCCATCCCTAGCCGAGCGGGGTGAACTCAGCCCGGCCTGAGCTGCCCTGGGGGAGCGGATGTGGGGGATGTTTCTTTCTGAAACGAAAAGGGGGGGGTGGGGATGGACTCCTTAAAGGATGGACAAAGGCAGAGTCCCTCCCTTCCTTGCCCCACTTGGAAGTTTAAATGAAACTAAGAAGAAGCGTCTCCCTTGGCCTCCACTCGCTTCTCCCTTTAGTCTCAGGAGACTGAGGAGTAGGCATCCTCCACCCTTCTTCCCCGCCATATTTGAACTTAGCGTTGGAGGCGATGGGAGATCCTTGGGAAAAGGTTTCCAGAGATTTCTGGATCGATCAGAGTGATTGGGAGCTGCCGGGTGTGGACAGAACAGAAAATAAATTTAGATGGAAAAATCTCTCTCTCTCTCTCCCCCTCCCTCCCTCTCTCCCTCTCTCCCTCTCTCCTCCTCCTCCTCCTCTCTCTTCTCTCTTTTCTCCTCTCTCCTTTCATTTTTCCCTCTCACTTGATGTTTAGGGTCTTCCATTTTGCTGTTATTTTTTTTAAATCATCTTTCTCCTTTTACTTTCTGTTATATTCTCTCCATCTTTCTTTTTCTGGCTCTCTCAAATTCTCTCTTGTTTCAGGGGTCTGTGTTGCTCACTGGCAGTGGCGTGGGAGGTGCTGGGGGAGGGTGGGGGAAGGGCAAGGGCATGTGACAAGTCCCTTGGTCCCCGGTGTTGACAACTTTGAGTAGGGCAGGAGTGGGAGCTAACTGGGGGTTCTCTTGGAGAAACAAGGAGCTTTCTGGTGAAGGCAGGTAAAGATGGGCGTGTTAGGTGTCATAAGGAGAGAGACTGGGGAAAACTAGGACACTTGGTCCAGGGTAGGGAAAGACTCTTGGAACCCAGTACTTTGCAGACTTTAAGGCCTACTTGGTCCCAATAGTCTACTGGATAAGAGTGAAGAATCTGACGTTGGGTGGAACTCGAGGGGAGTGGGGGCGGGGAGCGCGAAGGATTTGATCAGACGGATAAGGAGTAGAGGAAGCCACCTTCCCCAAATAGTTTTCCTTCTCTCCTTACCCCAGGCGGTTCTCTGTGCAACGCTGTGCCCGTTGTCACCTGGGCATCTCAGCATCAGAGATGGTGATGCGCGCCCGGGACCTGGTTTACCATCTCAACTGCTTCACCTGCACCACGTGCAACAAGATGCTGACCACAGGCGACCACTTTGGTGGAATGAAGGATAGTCTGGTCTACTGCCGGCTGCACTTCGAGGCGCTGCTGCAGGGTGACTACCAGGCCCACTTCAACCACGCAGATGTGGCGGCGGCGGCGGCAGCTGCAGCAGCAGCCGCAGCCAAGGGCTCGGGTTTGGGCGCCGGCGGGGCCAACACCTTGGGCCTCCCTTACTACAATGGCGTGGGCACAGTGCAGAAGGGGCGGCCGCGGAAACGCAAGAGCCCAGGGCCTGGGGCGGACCTGGCGGCCTACAATGCAGGTAAGAAGCGCGTTTCCCCGGCTTTCCTAGCCCCCTAGAGGTCTGACTTCCTCGGGGGAGGCGCAGCTCAGTGAAGTGGGGGACAGTAGTTATTGGGAGGGCGAGGGCTCTGTGACTGTGTCTGCTGGTGGGCCTGTCCAGATGGTCCATGACTGCAGTTCCTTAAGACACTCCAACCACCTATTTCCACCTTGCCCCGCCTTGTTCCCGTACCTACTTTAACCCCTTGGGATTAAATGGGACGCGTTAATTTCTTGACCTCCTCACCTTAACTGCCCTTTCGCTTCTGTCCTCTGGGACATGGGTGGGTGGGTGGGGGCTCAGCACCTCAAAGCTATGGGAACTTATTATGAATTGGTCTTGGAAGTTGTTTGGCTTTTGGTCTCCCGCCCCAACCCCCAATCCCCTACCCGAAACCCCCATCATCTGGAAGGAGGGAGTTTGGAAGTGAGGTCATCTGGTTAAGGAGAAAACAGGAGGGGGGACTTTTCATGATTAGTGGGTAAAAGGAGAGAAAAGAAGGGTAGCTGGAACTGAAATCTGGAAGTCAGGCGGAGCTTGTAAATTAGCACTTCCGAGGGCTGGGCTGTGAATTCCCTTTGGTAGCTCGCCTAGGAGGGGGTCACGTTAGCCCGGGCTTCAAGGGCCGGCCCTGGTGAGGGAAGCCAGGTCTGGGAGCTGCAGAGGGCCGGGAAGTTCGGGGGAGCAGGTGCGGGAAGCTGGAGGGGAGGGAGCAGAAAAATGTGGCTAGAGTTGAAAGATGAGGGCCAGAGATGGTAAATTCTCACTTTCGAGGACCAGAAATCCTTTCTGGGGATCTCGCAAGACAACGTAGTATGCTGGCTGCCTGCGGATGCCTGAGCCCCCGCAGGAGCAGCCGGGGCAGGGAGCTGCAGGGGCTCTAAGAGCCTGGCGCCGAGCGGGGGAGCAGGTGCCTGGGCTGGGGGTTAAGGGAGCGAGAAGTCTAGCTGGAGCTGAAATCTGGAAACCCGAAATGTGAAGCTCAAGTTTCCGAGGGCCAAGGACTGATTTTGGTTTTTCGCTTTTGGGGAGTGGGTTGCGGAAGGGAGCGGCAGAGCGGCCGAGGCCCAGGCCACGATGGGGGAGCGCGACTTGGGAGCTGCAGGAGCCAGTGGCAAGCTGAGCGCTGAGCTCGGGAGCAGGTGCCCGGGGTGGAGCGGGGAGGGGTGAAGAGGCCCAGGCTGGGGACTCAGACCTGGAGCCAGGCGAACCTCGAGGCAAGGCCTGGTTAGCGTAAGGCCTGGGAAGGACAGGGTCGAGCTTGGGTGGAGAGAAGCCGAGACTTAGTAAGGCACTAACAAGATAGATGACAGCGAAGGGTCTTCCGGCCCATGCCCGTGAGGGGCAGGGGGGAGGCGACAGAAGACTGTGAGGAGTAGTGGACCACAGGCTGGCAACTGGAGGTGGGGCGGGGGGAGGCGGCGGATTTAAACGTAAGAAATTCGACCTTCCCGATGACCATCTGGTGGTGAAGGCGGAAGGGATCACTTTGCGGGATTTGGCGAATTGGGGGGAGCAAAAGGCTCCAAATCAGTGATGTAGAGAGGGAACCATCCTGTTTCCCATTCTCAACCTCGGCTGGTTTTACCAGCTGCCCCCTCAGCTCAGGCTCCGAGTCTTGCCGCCTCACTCCCCTTGCCCTAAGATCAGCCCCCCGCCGTCTTCACCCGCTCTCCGCGGTACCTGAGAAACCAAAGTGCCGGGAGCACTGAACACTTTTCTCCTACACTGCGGAGCTATTGCCTGGTACTAAGTGGGAACGTATTCCCCGAAATGTGGGACCAGGGAAGCGGTGGGACTGGTCTGATTCCGTACCCCTAGCTCCAGGAACGAACTGCAGGGTGTTGGAGATGGGGAGAGATGGCAAAGGTAGATCCTCAACAGTTCAACTACAACTCCCATTTCTCTAACCCTTTATGGTTTTTAAAGCTCTTCCTTCGCAACGCTAAGATAGGAAGTGCAAGGTTTTATTATCCCCATTTTTGCTCATCAGAAAACAGGTCCGGGGAATAGAAGTGACTCGACCAAAGTCACATAGCTAACAAAAATTGTGACTCGAACCCAGGTTTTCTGGGTGCATCATTCTTTCCGCTCTATGCGTCTCCCCAGTGGAGAATCCCAGAGGTCTCGGTTTAGTCTTCCTACTTTCAGAAGGTACTTCCTTCTCTCTTCCCTAATTTTTGCAGGGCTCGGCCTTTCATTCTGCTCCCCACCTCCCCAACTCCTCCTGCTACCTTCCTTTAGAAGGCAGATGTTGAGGTTCTGAGAACTAGTAAATTAAACCGTCGACATCTGCCTGAGGTATGGACAAGCCCGGAAAGCTTTACGATTCCCCCTGGCTTCCTAAATAGATAGAGTTTATTTGCAATTATTTTTTATTTCGTCTTCGAGATAACCGGCTCCGGGAAGTTTTTGTCTTCCTTCTCTCAGTCTGATGTACAACTGCAAACAAAACTATCTTTTCAGCTATCTTGGACGGTGGGAGGTGGGGGGCGGGGAAGCGGTGTTAAGGCGGGTTTACTTAGATTAAAATGTGATGAAGCACATCTGTATAGATGATCTATGTTCAGCGATGATTTTGAAGCTTTATCACGCCATCGAAGAAATGGAATGGAGAGAAATGGGTTGGACAGTTGGTGGGGTTTTTTTTTAAAGAGGGGGGAGGAGGATGAATTTCGTGTGCCTCTGTTTGAAATATTAAACCCAGAATCAAAATCCGTGAATCTTGAATGCAAAGAACATGGATTTGGAAAATTGAAGGGGGGAGGGGTTGCTTTTTTTTGTTTGAGTGTTATAGGTTTGACTGGGCTTCTTTCTCTCACTGAGCTTGGTGTTTTTCCCTTCTCCGTGAGGATGAAACCTAAGCTGCCTCCTGACTTTCTCAGATAAAACTCAAATCTGTATATGTTTATAAACAGTTCTAAGTATGGACAGGTTGAGGTGGAAGTTAGGACCAGTTACTGAGATCACTATTCCCTTCGGGTGGCGGGTGTGTGTGGTGGTGGGATTTCCCCCCCCCCCCTTTAAGGTAGGTGGGGGCGGGGAGGAGCAATTGGAGCCGCGTTGAGAATTAAATTGTAGAGTAAATGGGAGAGATTTTTTTGCTTCTTCCTCCCACCTCCCCCCCCCCCCCGGCTGGTATCTCAGTGAGGTAGAAGACTGGCTGGCGGGTTTGAGATGTGGATGAAGGCTGACAAGTGGAGAATAGCTTAGAAGGAAGCCAAGACTTCAAAAAGATCTATTCTTCCCCCCCCCCGTCCCTCGTCTCCCTCCCCCCCTCCCTTCTTTCTCGTTTCTTTTTTTTTTCACCCTTAAAGAGTTTGCTGCCCCTGTTGTCGCTCATCCTCCTTCACTTGTTGAAAAGGAATGAGATGCTGGAGGATAGTTTTGAATTTTTGTTTTGTTATCTGGGGGGGGCGGTGGGAGAGGTGGAAGAGGGACTGCTGAATTGATGTTTGAACGTGGGGCCACTTTTCAGTGTTTCCCAGGAAAGCGGCATCTCTGCAGGTCTGCCCTAGACTCCCTCGATTCAGAAGATTTTTCTTTCTGCGTTTTAGTTTCTGTCCCCTTTTGGAGGCCTAATGGTTTAGTGGAAAGACTGCAGAGCTTGGAGTCAGGAGTTTCGGATTGGGATTGGGGCTCTGACATTTCCTTTCTGTGACCTTGGACAAGAAAACCTGTTTTCTTATCTATGAAAAACGGGATACTACTTCCTTGCTTCACGGGAATGTTCTGAGGAAAGTACTTTGTGTCTTACAATGTGATAGAAACGTGAGATGAGTGTTAGTATTATGTCTATTCCTATTTGCATGAAAGAAGCTAAAAAGTACCCAGAAAATGAGTGGGGAGAGATATGACCGTCAGATTAGCAAGGACTCTGAGCAGTCAATGTCTCTCCTCACTCCTAGCGTCAGCCAAAAGCTCATTCGAGTGGTGAAGAGACTTTAGACAGGCAAGTGATTCTGGGAGCTTGGTTTGGAGCAGGAGGCCCTAGTCAAGGAAAGAATGAATTCAGAGAAGCCCAAATATATAGGTTTACCTGGATGATGACACAAGGTCACTTAGTCCAGCAGGGGTCTCATTATGTAGTGGAAAGGGCTGAATTTAGAAAACAGGGACGAGTTAAAATCCAAAAGTTGACACTTACCCAGATGTTATGATTTGTGGGCTAGTCACTTCTTTCTAAGCCTCAGTTTCTTCATTTGTGAAATGAGAAGGGAGGCTCTACCTATTCCCAGGACCATTTGGAAGAAAGTGTTTTGTAAACTTTGTCGATATGGGAGTCCTTAATCCCTACAGGAGCAAATCTAGGGCGAGGTGGCAGCCTGCCTGAAGCTATGGAGATAAATGTATATGTATATATATTATATGTATATGAGGTCCTTGGCCTGTAGTCTGTGTGTGTGTGTGTGTGGGGGGGTCTCCTTAGTTGTCTGAAGCTATCTTGGAAAATCAGGCTGAATGATTCAAATCAAGTGTGATGACCTAAATTTAAATTTGGTCTCTGCTACTTGCTACCTGTGTAATCTTGAGCAAGTCACTTCCCCTCTTTGGTTCTTCATTTCCCTCTATGTAAAAGAGGCTGGGCTAGAATGGTCTCTAAAGTTCCTTTTCAGCTTCACATTTTACGATCCTATAGATCTAACTCTTGTTAGGACCAGGTTTGTCAAGGGCACAGTAGTCCCACTTACCCTTCGGAGTTTGCACAGAAATTCATCAGAAACTCTTCTTTTCTATCTCCCCCCACTGTTCTGATAGTGTGGGTAAAGCATGAAAAAGGGCAGGACCCTTGTGGCCCAGCTCCTCAGAAATCTCTCCAGCTCTCCCCCCTCCCTTTTTCTGGGCCCCAACGCGGGCAGGGGGAAAGGGGCCTGCCTGCGCTCTGGGAGGTGGTGGGGGTTGAGGGGAGGGTTATGGGTTGGGCGATTTTGGCCAGACCCCGGGGGAGGCCAGGAAGAAGAGAGGGAAGGCTGGGGGGTGGAGTTGGTGCTGCTGGTAACCAGAAGGAGAGCCACACCCGGTCCCTTGGGGAGTTCTGAGCCCAGCGCAGCATGGGGTTGGCCTGGACGAGCCGGGGGCTCCAAGGCAGCTCGGGAGCAGCTTGGCGGGCAGACTTTGGGGCCGGGCAAACAGCTCTGGCCGGAAGGCGGTGACTTATTCCTTCCACCACCCCCCTTTTTTTTTGCCTGGCGGCGTAATTACTGATTTGATTCCAATCCATTATTTAGACAATTGAACCTACGATCTCGTCTTTAGTAAAATGAGGCGAAGTCAGATTTGATTACAGGTTCAGTCCCCGCGACAAGAGCTGGAAACCCGATGGGTTAATAACAGATCACGAGTAAATTATTCATGATTTTACGAGCTCTTTAGCTCTATTGAATTGACCTAATTGAGAGGGAAAAAGAAAGCCAAAGCCCTCCCCACCCTTCTCCCATTTACCCACGCTTCCCCCACCCCATCTCCCCCTTCCCCGACCTCTCTCTCCGGCCCAATCTCCCCTTTCCTGAACTAATCCCTCAACTCCCCCTTCCCTTCCTCATTCCATCCCTTCCCCCATCCCCCAGCTTCTCTCCCTGCCCCATTCTCTCTTTACACTGACCTCCTCTCATTCTACTTCCCTTTAACCCCCACTCTCCCTCATACTCTCTTTCCTGGGACTTCAGTCTCGTCTTCCAACTTCAGCATCTATCTGATCTCACGGTTTCCCCACCACCTGCCTGCTTCTTTTCACTCTCTGGATCCCTGACTCACTCCCTCTTAACTACAATCTCCCGATTTTCCTACCTCCCTTCATCCTCTCCTGTACAGTTTTCCCCTGGCTTTTCCCCCAGCCTAGGCCAGGCCTCAGCCAGGCTATCCAGAGCAGCTTCTCTTGCGCCCAAAAAATTATTAATTCTGTTCCACTTTAAAGGTTAGGTAGGTAGTGTCAATAGTATTATGCCCATTTTGCAGATAAGAAAGCTAAGTCTCAAAGAGGATAAATGAATTTGCCAAAAGGTCACATATCAGAGCCAGATCCCTTCTGTTAAACTACACTGCCTCCTTCCCTTTTTCTGAACATCTTGTGTGTAGCAACCAACTGGCAGTTTATCCCTTGTTCACTTTCTTATACCTCCTTAGTATCTTGCCCCTATTCCTATTTCATTCTTGTTCTGTCCATTTCCCCAGTTCCAACTTTTGAGGGGGCCTTGCTCTTCAGGCCCCTCCTACCTCCCTCCTATTCCACTCTGCCCTTCCCTTCCTCAAAGGAGTTTCTTTCCCTTTAGACTACCCAACCCTCCCCCCCACCCCTTCTCCAGGCCTGTCTCAGGAAGGCTCCCAAGGGCACAACGGGCCAGCAAAGGCCCCCAGCAGAGCTCATTAACAGAAGTCCAGGAGGGAGGGAAGGAGAGAAGGAGGGAAAGAGGGGGCACTGTCCTGGGAAGGACTGAGAGAAACCCCTTGAGAACAGGCCTGAGGGAGCAGCTGTGGATGGTTCACTGTTTTCCCTCCTCCCCATTCCCTCCCTTAAAGTCAACCTGGGACTAAGGATAGGCAAAGAGACATATGAAGAGACTCTTTAGACATGAATTTTCAAAATGTGTGTCCTTTTTATGCCAGAAAATTCTGCCCTCTATGGCCCTTGCATACTTATTTGGTGACAAATAAAATAGCATATATTATGAGAGACAGAGCCATATATTGGGAAGCACACTACTGTGCTTTGGACCTGGGTTCAAATCCTGTCTCTTGCTTAGTGACCTAAGGTTATTTATTTCATATCTCTGGGCTTCAGTTTCTTCATCTATGGAATGGGACAATCAGTTGGACTGGATGATTTCTAAGGTTCCTTTGAGCTCAAGATCAAGGTCCAAGGGAATGAGATCTGGCTTAGAGTATCATATATGATATATTAGTTTGTGGCCATGAGCAAGTCCTTTCAGCTCCCTAAACTTCAAATTCCTCATTTGCAAAATGAGGATAACAAATTCTATACTATCCCCATAACAGAAGAATGGAGAAATGGTGAATAGAGGGCTGGACTTGTAGTAAAAAAAAAAAAAGATCCTAGTTCAAATCTCACCTCTGACACTCACTAGTAGAGGGACCTAAGGTGCATCCCTTAACCTATCTGGACCTCAGAACCACACTCTAAGGTTCTAAGTTGTAGATTGGTTGGAATCTGAATTGATAGAGGGAATTCCCACACCAACAAAATCCAGGGTCCCTTTTTGATCAATATGGCCTACCTACCTGCCTCACAGGAGAGAAGCATTTTGTAAATCTTGGAGTGCTATAGAAATGGCAATGATTGTAGAGAAGGCTCCTGGTCAGAAACACACGTGAGCACAATTTTCAAACATCAGGTTGGTAGAGTTTTCAACTTTTTGTCTGAGGTCCACAAAGGCTATGCCCTAGTTCTGCTCCCAAGAGACAGCCTTCACCTCTGACCCCAGCCCACGCCTTCTCTGAGACTTGTTTACTTGTGAGTAAGACTTTAACTCAAACTGCAAAACATATTTCCTGGCATTGTAATTCTGGACAAGTTATTTAACCACTTTGAGCCTCAATGTCATCATCTGTAAAAACAGGAGCACCTCACAAGGCTGTTGTGAGGATCAGATGAGATAATGCATATGAAAGCACTTGGCAAACTTGAAAGTCCTATGTACATATAAACCATTATTCTTAACATTATGAGCTGCTTCCCTTTCTCCCTGTCCTGCCTCTCTTTCATATCACCTGAGATGGGGTACTGAGATCAGTGAGAATAAAAGGAATTATATGTTCCTGAGCTTACCCCTTTTCTCAGGCACCTTGGAGGTAACTGGCAGATTTGGGGTCGAACTTAGGGTTAGGGGAGCTGGGCCAGAGTCCCAGTTCTGACACTTACTAGCTAAGCAATTCACTTTCTGTTCAGAGCTTCAGTTTCCTCATCAGTAAGATGGGAATAATAATGCTTGTACTCTCTACCTCATAAGACCATTGTGAAGAAACGGCTCCAGCTTTGTGAGCCTTAAAACACTATAGGAATGGGAGCTATTATTTCTCTGAAACCACATTTAAGGACTATCCTTTGACTCCTTGTTAAATGGCAGGAACTTGTTTTAAAGGACTAAGCTCCTCCTCCCCTTCCATCCCCCAAATTGCACCCTTGTGTTCTCCCCCTTTCTTTGGCTCTAGTCCCAGGCCTGATCCTAAGGGTTCTCCCAGGTGGCCTATACCCTGAGGAATCTTGGAAGAGGGAGACCCTGCTCAGTGGGTTATGGTGGGGGGAGCCTGTTCTGTAGGCTCTTGGTGGTGGAGCAGGGCTCTTCTCTGAGGATTATTGGCAAAGGGAAGGACTCTGTTCTGTGGGTCCTTGGGGTAGGGGGTACAGAGGACATCCTGCTTTGAGGGCCTATAGTGGGTGGCAGTTGTGACCTGAACCCCCTACCAAGCTATGACCTGGCCTTTTGTGGAAGGAGCTTCTCACTGACTGTGAAAGGATTACTACCTACCCCATTTGGGGTAATAGCTAAGCTTTGTGGAAACCACCGAATTCAGTCCCTAGCTGGAAAGTGTCTAGAGAGTAGGGCACCTCTCTGCTCCTGGCTGAGGAGTGTTTGTGAGCCCAGATCAGTTTCAGGACAGCATGGAAATAGTGAACGAGATGAGGTCTATTAGCTATAGAGAAGCTGGTTCACCCAAGGCTAGGGAAGTTTATCCTTTTCTATGGTAGCTGGTTCCTTTGAAAGGGCCTGAGGTCAGCTCATGACAGAGATGTGATAATAGGAAGGCATGGAAGATGTTCTATATCTGGAGACAGAATATTGGGGTTCAAATCTTGGCTCTGACAAGTCCTAGCTGAATGACTTTGGGCTAATCATTTCTTCTCATGGGACCTCAGTTTCTTCACTTATAAAATTAGAATATTGGATTCAGTAATTGACAAAGTCCCTTCCAGGTCCAAATTCTAAAAGGGAATATATTGCAGGCAGCTTTGTCTAGGTCCCACTCAGAACACAGAAGGAAACTTTATAATGTACATGATTTTAAAAAATAAATTCACTTATATATATATATATATATATATATATATAATTTATTCTGAACTTAGTCAACTAAACAAAACAAAATAAGATGCATGTAATAAGCTCATAAATTCCAAATTATTTGTTTTTTAAAATGTATATTAATCTTGACAAAAATAATTTAAATACCTTGTTTGCTTCCATATTCTTTTCCTGTTCCCTTTTTATTCTGTGTATTTTTGTTACTGCTATTATTATTTTATGTAATTGTTATATATGTATTTTATATTTATATATTTATATATGTATTTGTACATATATTTTAGATTCTCCATTCTTTACTATGAGGCATGTATTTTGAATTGCCAGAAGAATTCAATCTCTGACTCATAAGGATTTATTTTTATGATCAGTCAGGTCTCTTATATTATCCCAAAGCTTCAGATAGACCATAAACATAGGAACACACTATTGAAACTCCACCTGAAGTTCACAAATGCTGATGTAGTAGCAAGAGAACTTAATTTAGCATCCAAGGGCCTGTATTCAAATGCCTGTTCTGCTGCTTTCTAGAGCTGTGATTTGGGGCCAATAACTTCCCCTCTCCAGTCCTCTGTTTCCCCATCTATAAAAGGAAGGGGTTGGACTCTATGCCCTTTGAATCAGCTCTAAATCCTTTGATCTAAGAAGCGATGACCATGAGACCCAGAGGGGCTACTATAGTTTTCCTGTACATTTGTTTAAGGCCTGGAAGGAACAGTGTCAGATTGAAGCTGACTTACAATAGCCTGACATCTCAGGACCTGGATTCTACTCCATTTGGTTGGGGAGTCTAGTGGCTGGGCACTGTTGCAGACTTAGGCTTAGCCTGGGAGGAACCCCCTGGCTCCCTGGACCTTGAAGGACGCAGGCTTCCTCCAGGGAAATGTCTTCTGCCCTAATCTGAGGGCAACATAAGCCTCCTCCTCACTCCACCCTTCACCTCTGAACCTTTCTCCCCTCTAGCACTGAGCTGCAATGAAAATGACGGGGACCATCTGGACAGGGACCAGCAGTACCCCAGCAGCCAGAAGACTAAGAGAATGCGGACCTCCTTCAAACATCACCAGCTGAGGACGATGAAGTCCTATTTTGCTATTAACCATAATCCCGATGCCAAGGACTTGAAACAGCTCGCACAGAAGACCGGTCTTACCAAAAGAGTCCTCCAGGTAAGGGATGGGGGAAGTAATGGGAGGCAGGACCGTGGCTACCTCAGATTAAACAACTGTGCAATGTGATACACAAAACAGCAACCCACAGTAAGTAGTCCTCGGGATGTGTCACACCCGACACATACCAGTGCACACAGCACAGAACACACAATACACCCACAGTGCACGCGCACATATCCAAGCTCATGGGCCTCTGGAGTTTTCCCTGAGATCTCATACACAGGCTCAAGCTTTCCCCGATGTTAAAGGCCAGCTCTGAGGAAGCCCAGGAAGAAATCTTCCCAATAGGTGAAAAACCAGATAAACACAAAAGACAAAGAAGCTCCCGAGAAATCCTTGTCCTGCTCCCTTTGGATCACTTCCTCTAGCATCCTGTTCCTTCCCCCCCCTTTTTTTTTTTTGCTCCCACCTCCTTTCTGTTTTTCTCTGTCTCAGTTTCTCTTTCACCTTGGTCTCTCTGTCATTGGGGTTATTTTGTCCCTTTCTTTATCTATTTCCCACACTCCTCCTTAGGATCATAGGATTTTAGAATTGGAAGATCCTTGAAAGACAATCTAGTCTAATTCTGGAATTTTATAGAGAGGAGAAAGGAGGCCCGAAGAGTAATTCTTCCTGTTTCTCTTCCCTTATGCTATACTCTTCTGTTATCAATCAATTTCTCTTTCCCTGTGTCTTTTGGTCTGGGCTTCGAGGTCCCTCTGAACTCTGAAGAATATAAGATTCCTCCCTCCTCTTTGTTTCTCACTTTAATTCAATCCAAAAAGCATTTTATGTGCCTACAATGTGCAACACACACACACACTTTCTGCCTGTGGTTGCCCTCCTCCGCACGGGTTCTCTGCTCCCTCTCCTCTGTTTTTATCTTTTCAGTCCTTCTTTACTAGAGGCTCCACCCCCACCCCCCACAAGTCTCTGCACTCCGACCTTTTCTCTGTCTCTACTCCTCCCTTTCTCTCCGCGTCTGTCTGCGTCTGTATCTTTATCTCTGTGTTTTGTGTCTTGGGGTCTCTTTCTGTTTCTCAGTATCTCTCTTACTCTTTTGTCCCTGTAACTCTCAGGATTGAGTTTCCTCTAATGTTGATGATTGTAATTATTCATTTAATTTAGCCTTTCCCCTTTTCCCCTACCCTTTCAATCCTCCACCCTACCTTGGTGGTGGGTAGGCTCTCCAGAGAAAGGCAAAAGTGAGTTGAGTTGAGCCAAATGACTCCTTTGCTGAGTTAAGACACTAAGAAAGTTCAGAGACTTCTTTGAATATTTACCCGAAAAAACGAAATAGAAACTTGCATTTGTTTTGTCAATCAGGGGCAGACAGAACATATTTGCCTCCGTGGTGGAAATGAATAATAAATGAGTGTTTCAAAGATTAAAGTGCATTAATTTCTAATGCGCAGCTTTGTAATTTCCGACTGAGGACGAGAAGCGATCGCTGGGATACCTTCTTGGGGAGCGGGTTGGCTATGGGTGCCCCTAAAACAGCTTTCTGCTCAAAGGTTTCCTTCCAGCCAACACAGAGAGGCTCTCGGTCGGGCGCTGGACTTTTCTGCAATTCTTAGGGGAGCTGCGGTCCCGGGGGTAGAGGAGAAGGGTTGTAGAAAGAGACGAAAGCTCAGAGGTTTCAGAGCCCGGGAGAAGGGAGTTTGGGGTCACTAGAGTCTGGAGTTGGGAATAATGGGAGGGAATGACTTAGGAAAGTTTTCCAATTACTCTTTCACACGCTGCCGTAGTGGAAAGAGCGCTGGATCTGCAGTCTGAATGAAGTTCTAATCCGGCTCTCTCCTTAAAAATCTGGGAGACCTTGGGCAACCCAACAAACATTTATTAAATACGTACTAAGTGTAGGGTACTTCTCTTCTCTGGACCCCATTTCCCTCATTTTTAAAATGGAGGATTGTAGTAGGTGGTCTGGATTCTCTGAGTATTGGAGTGTTGGGGGAGATGGAGTCTGGTGACTGAAAGCGGAATCACAGTCAAAAAAGGTTTTTCAATTATTATATGATCGAAGAACTATTTTAAGGGGAGAAGAGAGATGTCACCTGCTTTTCTCCGACTCCCCAGAGATGACTTTGTGACGTCAGCTGAGTGAACTCCCCAAAAGCCAATCCCGAGCTGCTGGGCTTCTTTGCCCCTACAAGGACCTACTTCTATCTCCCTTTTCTGCCTTTGTCTGGGTTCGAGACCACTGACCCTTGACCCATTTCACAAAATCAGCTCTCTGCCTGAGCTCTTACCTCACCTCTTCCTCCGTTCCCTTATGTCCTCCGGGAACTAGGAGTGTTTCACAGAGAGAGAAGGGGGAGAGAAGGGCAAGCGGGAGAGAAAACAGAGACGGAAGCTCGCAGGAGTTGCCCAGGAGACTCGAACAACCGAGTTCAGCTCGGGACAGGATCGTTTAGGATTTTGTTCAAGTTTTCTTCTAGTTTTTTTTTTTTTATTACCCATGCTTAGGAGGGGGAAGGGAATTTGGGAGAGGTAGGGAGTATTTGCTTCACTGATGGAACAGCCCATGGGACACCCACCACCCCTACCACAAGCAGGTGCTCCCAACGTCTCCCAAGGAAGTGGGAAGGATCAATGAGGGGGATGCTAGAGCTTTCAGACTCATCGGGTATCTGTCATTTCCCATGAAGCCTGGGCTTTAAACTGAAGTCACTTCTCTCTGAGCCTTGCTTTCCTTCTTTGTAAAATGAAGAGAGATATATATCCAAGGTTTCTTTCAGCTCTGGCAGTTCTTATTCTATGCTCTAGCATTCTAAATTGTAGACCCATTCCAAACAGATCCTTTCCAGGTCTAACATTCTATGTTTCCACTTTTCTTCCAGCTTTAACAGCCTGCATTCCAAATTCTAATATTCCCTCAGCTAAAGTCCCTTCCTTCCACCTCTAACCATCTATGAGCCATGAACCTTCTGCCACTCAAAGCCCGATCAATGAGCTGCTGTACACAGTAGGTTCAAAATCTATGCCTGGTGTTGATCTGATGAGTTGGTGTCTCCCACTTTGGAGTCTTAAAAGAAAGACTAGGAAAGTTGGAGTCTGTTCATCTCTTCTCCCTCCTCACCTAATCTGGAGGACCAGAAAGGGCATTTGCCCTGTTGCCTGTTGGGAAATGGAGTGAACTTATTCTATTTGATGTCTGTGAGCAACAGTAGGACTAATAGATGGAAGTTTCAGGGAAGTGGATTTCAACCCAAAATAAGGAAGACTTTCTAAAAGTTAAATCTGGTCGCCTCATGAAACAGTGGATTTTCTGTCAGGTGTTCAAACAGATGTTAGATAACCGCTTGTCAAGAGATGTTCAAGGGGACTCATGCTTTAGTTAAGGGTCCCCTTCTGGCTCGAGATCTTGCGATTCTGTGAGTTGCTACTCAGAGCTCAGCTGAGCAGTTACCTTCAAGGATATTTGGCTATGAAGAAGTAGAATCAATGAAATCCCCAGATGTCCAAATTTTCTTTTGACTCATCCTCCTTCCTTAGCCAGCCCCTCTGAGGTGGGAGAAAAGTACAGATTTGAGCTCTTTTTCTCTGACCCTTCTTGACCAATGATGGAAGTAATATTGAGCAGGGAGGTAAAGGAAGAGATCCCAGAGCATCTGGCAATTAGATTCCAGTTGCTCCATTCAACCCTGAGTTATTAGAGCAGGTAATGGCAGAGGGGTGGTGAAATCCCCAAAGCTGAGCAAATGTATCACCAGAATTTTCAGGTGCTGTTCTCTCTTCCCTATAAAGGGCAAATAAGACAAACTCCTTCTTCATAGACTCTACTTTTCTCTGGAGCACTCAATCCAAATTCATTATGCCAATAATCTGGCTTGCCCCTTCTCATAGAATTCAAGGACTATAGAAGTTGTTAAAGATTCTTCCTTAAAATCCTAGAATATTAGAACAAGAAGGGCCTTACAGTATAGGATGTTAGAATACAGTGTTAGGACAGTAGGCCTGAAAGAGCTCTTAGGACATAGACTGTGAAGAGCTTGTAGGAATGTTACCTTAGGAAGGGACATTAGAACATGGAATACCTTAGAGATTAGTATAGACTGTTAGAACACTGACATATAGCATGGAATGTTAGGGTTAGGAGGGACCTAAAAGGTTATTTAATTCAGTTTACTCATTTTACAGTTGAGGAAACTGAAGCCAGGAATGAAGAGGTGACTTACTTGCTCAAGGTAAACCACAAGTTAGTGGCAGAGTCAGACCTTGATAGAATTCATGCCTCCTGACTGTGCACTCCAGTGTTCTTTCCATTATGACATTCCCTCTCCTTCTTGGGCAGACTGGGGCTGTGTCCACCAGCTGCATCCATGCTTAGTCTTGGGCATTTCTTTCAGGGTTGTCTGCTTCCCCTGCAAAAAGGATCTTTTGTTCTTCAGTTGTTTAGTCATGTCTGACTCTTTGTGACCCCATTTGGGCTTTTTTTTTTTTTTGGCTAGGCAGTGGGGTTAAGTGACTTTCCCAGAGTCACACAGCTAATAAGGGTTAAGTGTCTGAGGCTGGATTTGAACTCAGGTCCTCCTGACTCCAAGACCAGAGCTCTATTTACTGTGCCACCTAGCTTCCCCCATTTGGGCTTTTCTTGGCAAAGATACTGGAATGGTTTGCCATTTCCTTGTCCAGCTCATTTTACAGACAAGGAAACTGAGAACAGGCTTAAGTGACTTGCCCAAGGTCACAACAACTAGTAAGTTTCCGAAGCATGATTTGAACTCAGAAAGATGAGTCTTGCTGACTCCAGGTCTGACATGCTGTCCACTTCAACACCTACCTGCCCCAAAGAGATCTTTATTTCTCCCTTTTTAACCCTTCACAAGGCGGAGAAGAGATTTTAAGGAGTAGAGAGCAATGTCGATGTGGAGGTACGTAGATGGGTAATTGCACACTAGTTTATGGACAGAAGCTCAGATGTCAGGATCACATTTATTTGTTCTAGAAGCAGCATGGCATGGTGGAGAGAGAATTTATCTCAGAGTCAGAAAGACCTCAGACACATGCTTGGTTGTGTGACCCTAGGTAAGTCACTTGATCCCTTAGTATTGTAGGCTACTCTTTAAGACTATAAGTTGCAGAAAAGGTGCTGGCCCATATTGGTAGAGGGAATAATATCCTTTTCTAGGAGTTTCTTATGCTAGTAGAATCACAGGTCTTGCTCCTATCCTTCGTTATTTGCTTATTGTGATTTCTAGGTGGTTATATATTAGCACACTTCTTTTGATCAGCTGGAATGTGGTAGGTGTGGGATTTAGCCTCTTGGGTCATGGTCTAATTGCAGAAAGCAATATCCCAGACTGGCATAGAAGTATGTCGGAAAGGCTCTTGGGAAAGAAGAAATCTCCAGCAATTTTGCACAATAACAGCAAAAATAATGGTAATAACATTACTAGTTCACTTTTCCTTAGCACTCTACAGTTTACATATCACTTTCCTCATAATCTCAAGAGGGAGGTAGTCTAAGGATTATTATCCCCATTTTATAGATGAGGAAACTGAGGTTCTGTGAGGAGAAATAAATTGGGTAGGCTTAAAGAGCTAATAAGGAGCATAAGTAAGAAGAGACCATTTCCCAGTCTGCAGGAACATCTCAGGAACCTACCTTCCTCCCCTTTCAGGTCAGTTCCGAAGAAGCCATCATGCTCTCTGCTAGCCATAACTACCTCAGTCTCTGGGAGATCTTTCAGTTGCTGTACTCCATCAGTGAGTCCCTCTGATTCTGTTTTATTTCCTAGACTGAGTTAGTCAGCATCTACAGTGGCAGATTCTTTAATAGTTCTTGGTGATTACTGTTATTATTTTTTATAAAATGGCATTTTTTTTCTTTTCTCCCAAAGGAAGGATGGTTCATTTCCCATTCCAGATCAGGCCAGGTAGTCCCTGTAAACATACACAGATGAATAGCTCAGCTGACCAGTTGTGGATTCTAAGGGCTTAAGCTTTGCCTCTATCATTCTGTGACCTGGGGGTAGTTGATTTAACTCTCTGGCCCTTTATCACCTCAGCTGAAAACTGGGAGAAGTGAACCATAGATCCATCTCATAGAGGTAGTCAATAATAACCATCCCATAGTGGAAAGAATACTAGACTGACAGTCCAGAGGCCAAAAACAGGGTCTATCCCAGTTCAACAACTTTACCATAAGCCCGTGATTTCTCCTCTTTGTGTTTCAATTTTCTCGCCTCATTTTGGAGGCTACATTAGATCATCTCTAAGATTAAATAATCTACAGAGAGCTGAATGCATGCCAAAGATGAACATGACAGTAAGAAGAAACCATCACCCCTAATGATCAGCTTGTATCCCAGAATCCTATTTAGGCTGGTTTAACTTGAAAAGCGTGATTGCTGCTCAAAGACAGTGTAACTGCTTAGACAGAAGGCTAATAATAATTGTATGGGAATCTGAAGCCCAAATTGGTCCAAATATAGGCTGTACTTCCCCCCCTTCCAAATATAGCTTGTTTGAAACTGCAGGGCCAATAATTAGTATAATTTTTAAAAATTTATATGATAAATTAAAAAACTTTTTATATTTTTTCTTTCAAGGAAATCTTATTGTGGGGGTTGTGGCCTATTTGTGGAAGGCCTATATTTGAGCCAGTACCATATCTGGGGAAAAGGTTGTGAAATGACAGTTAATAAGTATGTGAAGCTAAGAGCAGCTAGGTGGTGCAGTAAATAGAGAGCCAGTCCTGGAGTCAAGGGGACCTCAGGTCAAATCCAGCTTCAGACATGTAATTTCTATGTGATCCTGGGCAAGTCACTTAACCCTTCATTTATGCCTCAAAAATAAAAGTGCGAAGCTAATGAAAACAACCATTGGCAATTGTTAGAAAACCTGGCATTCAAAGGCAAAGGACCTTAGGGAAAAGAATTTTAGAACATACAGTGTTAACACTAAGAAATTTTGAACATAGAATATTAAGGATGGAGGGGACCTTGGAGATCATCTAACTCCCCCTTTTTACAGATGGGGCAACTAAGCCTAGAGAGGCAAAATTCTTGCCCCAGGTAATCCAGTAATTTAATGGCAGAACTGGGGCTAGAATCCAAGTATCCTTACTTTTCATTGTAGTACTTTCTTTTTCAGCACTTACTCTCATCGAAAGCCATTGATTTCATGACTTCTGCATGACAGAGCTGTAAAAAAATGTTCACTTCACTGATATGCTCGCTTCCCCAAGGTCCAGAACGGCACCTCTGGGGCAGGCAGGTTAATGTTTGTATATTTTTATTTACAAGGCCCTTGAATATACAAGAAGCATCCTTTGAGTAACAGCAACCTGGAAGGAACTGTTTCCTTGTTTGTTTCTGTAAGGAAACAACCTGTCTGGAAGGCAGGGGTGGAAGTCCAGCCAGGGAGCACCATGAGGACATAAGAAACCACAAGCAGGGGAAGCTAGGTGGTACAGTGGTTAGAGCACTGGCCCTGAAGTCAGGAGGACCTGAGTTCAAATCAGACCTCAGACCAAACAATTGACATTTACTAGCTGTGTGACCCTGGACAAGTCACTTAACCCCAATTGCCAAAAAAACAAAAAAACAAAAACAAAAACACCACAAGTGATGCTGGGGTATGGGACCATCGTTAGATTAAAAGCAAAGGAAAACTCTGAGTGGAACTGAGGTTCGGCTGGGAGTGTTGGCTTCTTCCATAAAAGACAGATATAGCTTTAGAGTCAAAAGATTTGGGCTCCAATTTTGCCTTCCATTCTTAGTAACTACATGATCCTAGGCAAGTCACTTAACTCCTCTGTTCTTCAGCTTCTCCATCTGTATAAGGGGAATAATAATTATACTTTTCCTTCTTACCTCATAAGATAGCTATAAGGAGAGTGCTTTGTGAATCTTAAAATGCTCTAGAAATGTGAGCTGTCTTCATTGTTGCTGTGAAGTCATCATCATATGATCACCACCACCACCATTGCCATCATTCATGCCATGGTTCAGCCCTTGGACATATATATGTAGGAAGGTGGATGGAGGGAGAGAGAGCTTTGTTAAAAGAATCTCTCAAGCCCCCAGATGTGATCAGATAGGATTTTAAAACAAAATCATAATGAAAGCACAATGAACATCACCTTCTTTTGGAAAGGCAACCTCCATATCAAGGGTTTGGGGAACAATAGGGGTCCTAAGAACAAAGATTCACAGTGAACTGGAAAGGAGAGACAAGGGGAAACACTGAATTTCTCTCAATGTCTCACAAAGGTAAAAATAGTCACCAGCATGGATGGAAACAGGAAAACAGACACTGGCATCCTTTCTGAAAGTCCTTGCTTTGTCTCTCCCTTGGTGGGGATGTAGTAGTGGCGGGGAGAGTGGTCATGGTAGAAACGCCCCATAGAAACTTTAAAAAAAAATCTAGACCAGTGATCCCTGACCTTTCTGGAGTTTTCACATCTCAGCATCGTTTATTTTCACTAATTTTCCCCAAAGTATTACATGTGTGTGCTTATAAGTATTTGTTTATATGTGTATGTGTCCAGTTATAATTTTTATGTTTGTCTTTAAACATTTGTTTGTATGTATAGATGTGCATGTACACATGTACATGTATCTATATAACCACACACAGGGATATATGAACATATTCTTTGTGCACATGCAAATGTATATGCAGACACAGTAGAATATCCACATATATGTATATATGTGCATGATGAATATATATCCTCATGCAATACAGGGACAATCTGCATGCATGTGTATGCACTTTATATATGCATATGTATATGTGTAGAGATACCCATGGGTTTGTGTGTATATGTCTATACACAAATACACAGCTACATAGGGATATACATGTACACATACACATGTTTTGGACATGTGTAGGTAGATAAATGTGAATGTGAATGTATATATGCATATAGGTGTCTATACAATATGTACTATGTATGTGGCAATGTGTTTGTATGTGTATTTATGTGTATACACATATAAAAAGTAAATTCAAGCAATATTTTTTTTCAGAGGGTATTTTGAGTATGATGTGCCCTTACCCAAAGATAACTGGAGAGACATGGGGGAGGCTTCTTAGATTCAGGGCCCTTATTCTGCTGAATTCTGTGCATATTCAGATACATATTCTGTTTTATTCACTTCCTCATGATACTGTTCCTCCAACTGCAAGATTTCTTGGGCCTGAATTAGTCAGATAATTGCCTCAACTCACCTCTTCCCTTGGATATTTGGGCCGAATCTACACAGGTGGGCCTGAAGAGCAGCCATGGGCCAAAATCAGGTGGACAGAATTGGGTACAAGCCAGAAAGTTGCTCTTATACAATGCAGCTGACAGAGGCTTAAAAAAAAATGATCCCATGGGAAGCTGGTCGATTGGGTTTCTTTCTTTTTTCTCCCTTTCTCTTCTCCTCTTGTTTCTCTTTTCTCTCTCTTTTTCTCTTTCTCATTATCTTTTATGCTCCTTTCTTCGCTTTTTCTCCCTCCCTCTCTCTTCCTTCCTTCCTTCCTTCCTTCCTTCCTTCCTTCCTTCCTTCCTTCCTTCCTTCCTTCCTTCCTTCCTTCCTTCCTTTCTTCCTTCCTTTTTTCTTTCTTTCTTCTTCCTTCCTTTCTTTCTTTCTTTCTTCCTTCCTTTCTTTCTTCCTTCCTTTCTTTCTTTCTTTCTCTTTCTTTCTTTCTTTCTTTCTTTCTTTCTTTCTTTCTTTCTTTCTTTCTTTCTTTCTTTCTTTCTTTCTTTCTTTCTTTCTTTCTTTCTTTCTTTCTTTCTTTCTTTCTTCATTGCAGACTTGTAAACTCTGGCTGTTCTGTCTAATTGTTTCAGGTCTGGTTTCAGAATGCCAGAGCTAAATTCAGGCGGAACCTTCTACGCCAGGAGAACACAGGGGTGGACAAGACCTCAGACTCCACACTACAGACGGGGACCCCATCGGGCCCAGCCTCAGAGATTTCCAACGCATCCATGAGCCCCTCCAGCACCCCCACCACCCTCACGGACTTGACTAATCCCACAATGCCAACTGTGACATCTGTCTTAACTTCCGTGCCTGGGAGCCTGGAGGGCCATGAGTCCAGGAGTCCTACACAGACAACTCTTACAAACCTTTTCTGATGACGCTTTCCCAATAATTTCTTTAAAAAAGAAATTATCCTTTAGTTGAATTCCAAGTGTATTTTAAATAGAGGCTTTGAGCAACTAACTAACCACATTTTAGGATCTCGCCTGGAAACAGAGGGGGAAAAATGAGTGTTCTGGTAACTACAGAGTGTGGACTGAAAATTAACTTGGAAGATCTATCCGCAACACAACATTTGTGTAACTGTACAGTTTTGTGGACTGACTGAGCAAGGAAAACAAGAATTAATTTAAGTTGGCTAGAGCTTCTTGTATTTCAAAGACTGCCACGTGCCTTATATACTGTTTTATCTACATACTGGATTTCCCATGTCCATTTTCTCTCTTGCCTCCTTTTCTCTCTGTATATTTATGACCAGAGCAAAAATGTTTAAAAAAAAAAGTTTGTTACTTTGAATAGTTCTACAAACAAGCAAACAAAAAACACACAGACACACACACACACACACACACACACACACACACACCCCACACCCCTTCATTGGTTCTGTTGTTGTTTTAGAATTTTAAGGTGGACGTCTGTTCGAATATCAGAATTTGTAAAATCTAACCAGTAATAAAACCACTTATCGAAACTACTGGGTAACTGGCTGCAGTTCAGTCTAGCAAAGATTTCCTGGGACTAATAACCTCCAGCTCAACTGGAAAGTCAGACAGATGGCCTGCAGCCATTCCCTCCAGGGGCTCTGGGGGTTGTATTTCCCAGTCTCTTTTCTCCCTGCCTCCTAGGATGTCTGGGATACATGTAGAGATAGGAAGATTCTCTGCCTGCTGGAGAGCCTGTTTGAAAGAGGACAAGGTATTTTCACTGCCCCAGAATGAAAACATCCAGAGAGGAAATGCGAAGTGGAAAGAGAAATGAGACAGGAGTCAGGAGGTCTGAATTCTAATTCCTCCACTCTGCTACTAACAGGCACGGGGACCTTTGGAAAGTTACTTCCATTCTCGGCAAAAATAAAGGGGTTGAACATATGATCTCCAAAGTCCTTTACAACCTTTAATTTCTGTGTCCTCAGGTCTCTTTGCTAGCTCTGACATTCTGTTGTACAGTCCTCAGTTCTAACATTCTGGGTTCTTGGGATCATTTCAGCCCTAACATTTTCTGTTCTAACATTCTACAGTCTAAGGTCCCTTCCAGTTGTAACAACATTCTGTGACTCTTTGAAGTGTTTTAGGTTCAAAAATTTTCAAGGACACGTCTGCTAAACATTCAACAGAAGGGAAAAAATGTAGTCACTAGGAGCTCCAGGTAATTTTAGATTGGGGTGGGGGGAATTGTGGCAGGAGAAGAAAGACAAAGCACCTAGTCCTATAAGAAATAACACAACCTAGCCACTCTTAAAAAATGAGAAGCAGATAGGAGACCAGCTTGGCAGGGAGAAGTAAGAGATGGGCAGAGCCAAATTTAGTAGGGTGGAAAATATAAAACGGAATGAGATACCAGTAATAATAATTCACATTTCTATAGCATTCGTGTGAGGCAGTTTTGCCTAGTGGCTAGGCAGCTAGCCCTGAAAACAGGAAGACCTGGGTTCCAGTCCCACCTTTTGATGTGTGTGACTCTGGGCAAGTCATTTAACCGCCTAGTGCTCTAGGCAACTGTCTAAGACTAAATTACGGAGGAGGTGCCAGTCTTCATGGGTAGAAGGAGTTTGTTCTCTAAGGAGTTCCGTATGCTAGTTAAATAACAGGTTTAGTCCCTATCCTTATCATGCTTTAAGGTGAATAGAGCACTTTGCTCACAATCCTGTAAGGTGCATATTATCTTCAGTTTACAGATGAGGAAATTGAGATTCAGAGAATAAAAGTGACTACGGCCAGGGTCACACAACCATTGAGTGCCAAAGTCAGGATTCAAATCTCTGGCTTTCTTAACTTCAGGTCCTGATCTCTTTCTATCTGAGGCATCAGTCAGCTGCTCTTGCTGCTATGAATTACAATATAGCCCTGGGGATTCAACAAACATTTATTATTAAGCACTTACTATGCATAATAGGGCACTCCAATATATCAAGGACCTGCGATTTCAATCTTGTGGGAATCACTCCTTCCATATCCCTCCAGGCAGGTGGAAACCCTTTCTTCAAGTTAGAGTCCCAAGAGAAATGCCTGAGGCTCAAAGAGTTTAAATGACTTACCCATGGTCATACAGGTAATAGATGTCAGAGGCTGGATTTGAACCTCAGTCTTCTTTGGATGCAGCACTCTTATTCAACGCACACCCACCCTTTAGGTGCTTAATAAGTGTGTGATAGATTGCATATTCCTTTGGCCACACTCTTTATTTAGGTCAAAGGAGATAATGTATGTGAAAGCACTTAGGTACTGTATAAATGTGTTATTAATGTTATTATTACAGAATTCATTTTCTTTTTTCCTTCATAAATTTGTCCTATTTTCAAAATATGTGTTGAATGTTTGAAACAGAGCTCTGCTACTTGTTACCTGTGTGATCTCGGAAAACTGACTTGGCTTTTTTTTTGGAGAAGCCTTAATTTCCTCACCGGTAAAAAGAAAGGATTGCATTAGATGATTTCTAAAGTCCCTTGCAACTTTAAAATGTATGGGTATCATGACTGGAGCGATCTCCGTCCTTTAAAAACAAAAAGTGGTCTGAATCCGTGTATCTGGTTAAAGGGATCCCAGCCATGCAGGCAGGTGTAAATAACTCTCAGAGGAAATGTGGACATCAGTGATCCTCCCCAGTCCTCTTCCTCCTCAGCTACATACCAAAGAGAAAGAAAAAAGGCTTTCAGCCCCATCGCATTGTGAATTCGATGGAGCAGAAATTCGGAAGACTGGGGACAGTGACTGAGATGGGAGGGCTAGTCTTCTCCGGACCAGATGTACTCAGAGAGGAAACAGCTGGAATGGAGTCTGGTTGCCTTTCTACCTCTTTAAACCCCACACCCCTTCATTCTGGAGGGTTCTGCGGGGTTAAGACCGCGCAGGAAGAACGACTGAGTGCATGGAAACAGTCTTTCCTAACAGCTGCAGACCCTGGACACAGTAACCGATTTCAGGGATTTGTCAATCAGCCTTCCTGCCCAATAAGCTACTCCTCTTTTCCTACTTGTCCCCTTGTCCTTGTCCCCTAGGGTAAGGGTTCGAGACAGCTCAGAACCCTTGGGGAAAGGAGAGAGGAGAATCAACTCAACCTCGCCCCCTCCGGTCTCACTACTCCCAAGAGAGCTGTAATAACGTCAACTCCCATTTTCTAGAAATGGGATTTTAATGGCTACACAGGGCAAGGATTATTAGTTCCATATTACAAGTGAAGAAACTGAGGCTCAAATTTCTCTAATAACACCTTTCTATAACGTTTTACTTTTTGTATAGCGATTTCCTCGATACAACCTTGTGTGTAGTTATGATTATTTCCATTTTACAGATGCAGAAACTGAGGCTTATTTTAAAAATATTGTCAATTTTATTGATAATAACTCATATTTCTACAGTGTTTTTATGGTTTGCCTCACAACTAGCCGTTGGAGGAGTTAGTGCAAATTTTTTCTCTTTACTTTACAGATGAGGAAACTGAGGCCCAGCAAGGAGGAGTGGTTTGCCTAAAGTCATGCAAAAGTTTACTTGGTAGTCAGAACTCAAACCCAGGTCTTTGGGCTACAAATTTAGGGTGCTTTGCGCTACACCAAAGTGTAGGTCAATTCGTACTATATCATTTCTCTGAGCTCCTAACCCTTTCTTCCACCTAAGCCAAGAGGATGAGGGTAGTGCCCCTTCTTCTTTATGCACTTCTAGGATCCCTAATTTCGTTGGGGAGAATGCAACCCTTACAGACGCTGCTCGAAACTCCTCCCCTCCAGTCTGAGTGAGCTGCATTGGCCAAACAGTTCATCTCCTGGCAGGCAGGACCAGCAGGCCATTCCACACTGTCTGGCCCTCTGCAGCAGCCATACAGCTCTGCATCATCTTTTTCAGCTGGGTTGTCCCAGTTGGGGTTTGGTCTCCGATGGCTTGTCTAGGAGGGCACTGTGGAGTCACGGTCACTCCAATAAGAGGCTTCTTAGGAGAACTTCTGTCCAGTCAAATTCTTCTTCTTAAATAAAAGGTTAGTGAGATAGATGTCCAATTGAATTTAGAAGTTCAGTTTATGTAAATACACACCCGGGGCTGGGGGCCTGGGGGCTGTAGCGCAGGGGGAGGGGAAAGGAAGTGTTTCCCCTCAGGGAGCCAATAAGGAGCAAAGCACAGGCCTACAATTAAGTAATCTTTTCCCTCCTTAGTCATGCAAGTGGCCCCAGTAGCACCAGAAGGCCTGTAATATTCTTTTTTCTTTCTTTCATTTTTTCTACAGAATCTCCCTCTCCTTGCATCCCATCTTACTCCTTTGTAAGTATAGAAGCCTTGGGCTACTGACCTGGGGTGTGTGTGAAGGGATGAGTAGAGGTCATAGAATCCAATGAATTATAGGGATTTTGATCTAGACCAGGCCTTAGAGAACACTTAGTCTAAGTTCCCTCTTTTAAATATATGTAGATGTGTGCTTGCACACACACACACACACACACACACACACACACACGAAACTGAGGCTTTCCTTCTCGAAAAAGGAAAGTGACTAGCTCAAGGACATTGGTTGTACATATCAGAAAAGGGGGAGCAGAGTCTAGGGTCAAACTTACCTTTACTCCACTATAGCCTGCAGCCAGGCAAAGTGTAAGCGTAGGTGTGGGGAGTTTCAATCCCATGGGGAACTTCAAGTTTCTGCCACAAATTCGATGAGAGAATCCTTTCACTTTTTATGCTGCTTGGCTTCCAGGCAATTGCAAAAGACAAAAATCACCTGCCGAGTGGGGGCCCCTAGGATAAGCGCCAGATTGGAGTTTAGAGAGCTCCCCTTCCCCCAACGACCCAACCTTTGGGACTACAGTTCCCACCGTCTTCCCTATAGCTCATCTGGCCAGCCCAGTATTCTAGAATATTAATACTAGCTCATATTCACATAGAGCTTTTCCATAGGAAGAGACGAGTTCAGAGAGACAAGAGGATCGTAGACTGAGAGTTGGATGCTTGAGGGATATTAGGGGTCACCTAGCCCAATCTTTTGAATTTACAGGTGAGGAAATTGAATCCCAAAGAGGTGAACTAAGCTGCTGAAGATCACGGAGGTGTAAGTGGCAGAGCGGGGACTGGCCCCCAGGTCTGCTTGCTCCACTGTCAGAGCTCCTATACCTGTTCCTCCTCCAGCTACCCCATGCAGCCTTGCATATGAATATTCTCAGATCCTGGCTCAATCATTCTCATATCCTGGCTCTGCCCCACAGAGAGGACAAATTCCTCTTGCAGAGAGCTGCTATGCTCTTCCCGATGTTCCAAAGGCAGCCTGGTTGGTATAGTGAGGAGGTTGGCGGAGTGGAAGGAGCCCTGGACTTTGAGTGAGAGGATTTGGCTCTCTAAGCCTCTCTGAAGGCTCTCTCCTTTGTTCCAAACCCTCCCCAATTTTCCTTCCTCATTCTTTGCTTCTCCACTCCTCCACTTCCTCCAATCCTCCTTTCGTAAATCCCAGCTTCTCTCTTCCCTTCATCAATACATTTTTCATTACACCCATTTTTTCAGTTCTCCCTTTCTACCATCCCTCTGCTCCCTCTTCCAGCTTCAGGACACTTTTCAGGTCCCCCATTTCTGCCCTCTTCCTCCCTGCATACCCATTTCCCTCTGGGTCTTCTGGTTTGCTATTGTCCTGGGAATGTCCTTTTTTTGAGGGGGGGTGAGGTGGAGAGGCAGGGTTGTTACAGGGCCACCTATCTGCTGGGATGCCAATGACCTTTTGGCTCCCCTCCTTTGGTGGCTCAGAGAGAAGAGGGGAGAGAGGTGATGCAAGTGGATTCATTGGTCCAGGAATTGACCTTTACTTTCTTTATGGGGATTTAGAAGTTTGTGAAGGCATGATTTCAGGTCTCAAGGAGGGACTTTGGGATTGGGGGACCCTCATTCTTTGGGGGCTACCTATATATTAGGAAGATTATTTGGAAACTCCATGAAGGATGAACTGAAGAGGAGAGACTAGAGGGAGAGAAATTAGTTCTTAAGTTGTTAACTTGATGAGGACAACTCACATTCCAGTTCTGACTCAGAAACTTAATCCATTTGTGACCACAGGCAATTATTTAAACTTCCTGAGCCTCAGTTTCCTCATCTGTAAAGTGGAAATAATAAGTAATACTAGTTATTTCACCAGGTTGTTTGGAAAATATTTTGCAATAACTCTGTTAAATTAAGGAAGTTTCTGTTTTACAGAGGAGGAAACTAAAGTTTGGAGAAAGGAAGTGACTTGGGCAAAGTCATCTAGCTATTAAGTATCAGACTTGGGATTTGAAACATTTTTTTAAGGCAATTGGGGTTAAGTGACTTGTCCAGGGTCACACAGCTAGTAAGTGTCAAGTGTTTGGTCTGAGGCCGGATTTGAACTCAGGTCCTCCTAACTTCAGGGCTGGCGCTCTATCCACTGCGCCACCTAGCTGCCCCCAGACTTGGGATTTGAATCCAAGTCTTATGCTTCTAGGGTCAGTGCTTTCTCCCCTACTAAAGTGCAAGTGGGAAGTCTAGGGTGGGGGGAGTGAAGGTAGAGAGGAAATGCTCAATGGGGGACATTTTGCAAGCAGAGAACAGATAATGACAAACAACGGTAAAACCATGCACAGAACCAGCACACTTTTCGTAGCATCCCCCCACCCCTTTGCTGCCCCTACCCTCTGTACTAATCATTTGGCCCTTTCACACAGCTACTGAAATTATAGTTCTCAGTGTCCTGATCCTATGCCATTTCACCTCAACATATTGTTATTCAGCACCTACTAAGATCTTCGATTTAACTGGGCAGAAAGTAAGCTCTCCATAAGCATTTGTTGAATGAATATTGTTGAGTGAATATACCACATGCATCTACATCCAGACACATACACCTGCACATAAATTATTTCCATAAACACAGACTAATATGCACATAAAGACGTAGGCACCCAGAGAAATAAACATACAGACATAGGCATGCAGAGACACTCAGAGATATCACTTTTACTTCTCAATTTCTCTCTCCCTTTTCCTCACCCAGAGAGCCATCCCATATAATAAGGAATAAAAAAGAGAGAAGGGGGAAAAAGCAGTTCAGAAAAACTAACCAACATATAAATCAAGTCAGACATTACATGCTATGTTCTACATTCAGAATCCTTTGCAAAGAAGAGGAGGAGAAGCATTCCCATATCTTCTTTGAGGCCAAGCATGGCCACCATGATCACACAGCATTAAATTTTTTTTATTTTGGTGTTCTCTCAATTTACATTGTTATAAGTCATTGTGTATGTTGGGTTTTTTTGGTTCTGTTTACTTCAGTTTGCATCAGTGAATATGTCTTCTCTTGTTTTTCTGAATTCTTTAAATTAATAAATTTATGTGAAGTTAAATGTTCCATTAGGTTTCTCACCACAATTTATTTTTATTTTCAGTTCCAAATTGTCTTCTTCTTTCAATCTCTTCCTCCAGCCATTGAGAAAGGGAGAAATATAATGCCTATTATACATACAAAAATCATGCAAAACGTATTTCCAAGTTAGCCATGTTATGAGGAGGAAAAAAGCTAGAAAAATAAAGGGAAAATATGCTTTAATCTGCATGCTCCCACAAGTTGTTTAGGCATTCCACAGTTTATGGGCATCTATTTTATTTCCAGTTCCTTGATACTATGAAAAGTGTTGCTATAAAATTTTTGGTATATATGGGACTTTTCTTTTTGCCTTTGACCTCTTTAGAATATATGCTTAGCAACTGGATCTCTGGGTCTAAGAATATGGACATTGTAGTCACTCTTTCAGCATGATTACGAATTACTTTCCAGAATGGTTGGACTATTTCACAGCCCCTCTAAGTCCTGTCTTCTTACAACACCTCCAATGTTGACTGTCCTGTATTTTGTCATCTTTGGTACAGATATTATTATTCTTATTTTACAGATGAAGAAATTGAGACTCGACTTGCTTTGGAGTCATTCCAGAATCAATTGTTTATGTACAGTCAGACCATTGATCAGTTAGGCCAAAAGTCAAACTTTGTACCAAATTAGAAGAAAGGATAAAGATGAGAAAGCACATTTCATGCAAATCAATCTATTTAAGTGAGCTACTGACTTTGAAAAATATTAAGCCAACAAAAGTAAATACATTGGTTGTGATTATTATTTATTATAGAAGTTTAATGGAGGCAAAGTTATCATCACACTGAGGAGAACAAAAGAGTTCCCAAATGAGCCAACCTAGCAAATGCTTGATATCTTTACCAAGAGAATAGATCTGGAAGCTAGGGGAAACATCTGTTTAGAGTATAAGGTCACATGTATGACCATATAGAGGATGATAACAAAAGATGATGAGCAATATCACCTCACAGAACATTGAAAGATATTGAAGAAGAAAATTAACCTGCAGAAAGCTTAATGAGAGATTCAGCCAGGTCAAATCACCTTAAATGCATTTATAGATGTAACTGGAAAGAAGACAACAGATAGATATAAAATGGCACAGATCTGCCAGTGTTTCTCTAGTGATCTGTGTTCATGGCCAGTAATAGAAGAACCACTACATTTGGACTGTATTCAATTCAATTCAATTCAACAAATATTTTTATGCAAGGCACTATGTTAGAGTACAAAGATAAAAACACCAGAGAGTTCTTGCCCTTAAGGATCTTTTATTCTATTGGAGCAAGTGATATATAAATAGATAAGTAAATATAAGATAATTTGAGCAAGGAGAGACCATTAACACCTAGCAAAATCAGGAAAGTTTTCATATAGGAAGTGGCACCTGAGTTAAGCCTAGGAGGATGTAAAAGATTCTAAGAGGTCACATAAAAAGGAGATGAACCTTAAAACTATCTGTGCTACATACAGATGTCTAAAAGATGAAGCCGGTAAGAGTGGCTGGACTTTTCCAAAAACACCCAGAAGAAATCTGAGCTACACTCTAGAAGAAAGTGTGCTGACTCTGGAGCCAGAGAACTTGGGTTCAGACATCACTTCTGATCTTTACTACCTTTATGACCATGCACAAGTCATTTATCCTCCATGGATTTCATTTTCCTTATCTGTAAAATGACTAGATTGTCTCTGAGCTTCTAGCTCTTAATTTATAATAAGGTGCTCAATAACTGATTTTCAAGATATATGAAATGGTAAAAAAACAAAAGAATAGACAAAATTATGGCTGTTAATATTACTCCTAAAAGGTGACAAGACTTCAGCAACTACCAACTTGCATGCTGACTTTCTCATATCTACAATATCCTTGTGAGAATAGTATTTACACATGTGGAGACTGTTCTTATTGAATATATGAGGAGACATAAGGCTTTGGCAAATTATTTTGTTACCCAGACCACATCCTCATAGTTACACAATTCAGGATAAGCCAACAAACATTGATTAAGTGCCTACTTTGTGCCAGGCACCCTGCTAAATGCTAGGTATACAAAGAAAAGCAAAAGACAGTCCCTGCCCTCAAGGAGCTCAAAGTCTAATGGGGGAGCCAACATGCAAACAACTATGTGTAAACAAATTAAACACAGGATAAATTGGAGATTATTTCAGAGGGAAGGCACTAAGCCAGGAAGCAGAGATGAGGAAGGAGAGAGCTCCAGGCATTGGGTACAGCTGGGGAAAGTTCATGGAGTCAGGAGATGGAGTGTTATGTTCAAGGAATGGCAAGGAAGCCAGTGTTGCTGCATGTAGTGGGATTAAAAAGTATAGTGAATACAAGATCCTACTGTTTGTTGTTTGCTGATTTTTTAAAAAATTTGCCTTTGCAGAGCAAAATGCAACCTTAAAGGCCTCTTCCAACATGGCTTCTCCCACGCACATGGTGAAATCATACAAGATTCCCTGATAGATGTAACCACAGAGATAACTTTGCTCAACCATTCCCTGATTATTAATACCAAACAAGGCATATGCTTGCCAAAGGCATTTGACAGTGTCATGACGAATGGCTTTCTCAGAGTCCAAATTCCTCTGTATGATAAGGTCCTACAGTCACTCCTATTTTCAGATGACCTCCTCAATAAGATCCTCAGTTATTCAGTGGAGATTATCTTAGTGATCCATACAGGGGAAATAAAAACAGCATTTAGCGAGTACATATAGCCCAGATTATGATATGTAATTGAAGGGATAATCCAATGAGTTGTATCTTCAGGTTTTTTTTGAACAGGTCCTGGCGGAGAAATGAAGCCAGTAATGAGTGAGAACCAGAATTAAACGGGAAGAATTGAATAAGCTGGCTTGCTTTTGGGAAACTGGACAATACTTTCTTATCAATTAGCAGATCAATCAATAAACATTTATTAAGTACCTACTGCATGCCAGACGCTGAACTAAACACTGGGAATACAAAAAGAAACAAAAGACATTCTCTGCCCTCAAGACATAACGATCTAATTCTATGACCTCAATGTGTTCTCTAACTACCAGGCCCCCAAACCTGTCTTTTTAAAAACATCCATGTGTTTCTAGTAGTGTCATATGACTAAGAATAATGGAACACCACAACATTCTAAGAACCCAAACTGTGGCCATCTCAAAGAGCAATGGAAAGACAGATGGTAGGTATAAGGAGGCTGTTACATATGACCAATGATGACCTGCCCACAAGAACTGCCAGAAATGATGTCATCAAGAAAATGTAGGATTACAAAATAAGGTGAAATAGTCACGTATCAAGAGCAAGGGATGGATAGCTTGAGTGATGTTCTGGCAAATCCTATCATATTGGGTAGATCCTATGCTCTATAGCATTTAGGGGAGACTGTGGACAAAAAATTGTGCTGGAGGTAGTGCTTTTTTACTGCTGGAGAGAGAACCTTCATCAGTAAGATCACTAACTCTCATGGTATGACACAGACTTGGAGACATGGCCATCCAACAACAGCCCTCTCCAAGGTACGCATACATATGCATACATACAGTGGTACACACAGAAAGACACACAGGTGTGTCCGGACACACTCCAGAGACACATTCAAAGACATAAATATATACACAGAAATATATACAATATGCATGCTCAGAGGTTCAGCTGCATACATGCAGAGATGGAGAAATATGTGCACAAAGACATGCTCAGAGACACCTGCACTGACACAAACACGTACACATACAGAAGTATTCACATGGACAAAGATATAGACACACATGCACAGAGACAGCCGAGTTATGCCCCTTGCTCAGGCCTGGACAGAGCCTGATCTCTATCTCTGTCTGTCAGCACTGCCACACAGATGAGTCTGGTTCTTGGAACACAGCCTGGGGGTGCCCCCTCCCCTTCCCCACACTCTCAACAAAGGAACATGGCTAGAAGCTTGTAATAGTGTGTTAGAGATGGGGGGAGGGTATAAAGAGGGATTTTTCCTTCCAGAGTTGAGAGAGAGAGAGAGAGAGAGAGAGAGAGAGAGAGAGAGAGAGAGAGAGAGAGAGATGAGGTATGAGACATGAGAGAAAGTGAAAGAGAGAGAGAAGACAGACATAGAGAGAAGAGAGACACAGACACACACAGAAACAGAGAGACAGAAAGAGAAACACACATGCAGAGAGAGATATACAGAGATCAGAATGTTAGAACATAAAGGATGAAGTATAGTACTAGAGAGGAAAAAATAGCTCATAAAATATTGGGTGGAATCTAGAATATTAGAACTGGAAGAGACTTTGGAACAAAATCAAATGTTAGAATAAAGAAAACTATCGAATCCAAAAGCCCTGCCTGAAGCATAAAGCCTCCCTACAAAATCCCTGTCAAATGATCATTCATTCTCTGCTTGAATATTGCTTGGACAACCTGTATACCTCTTTCTGTCCCAAGATGGGCAATCCTCACCTCTGTCCTTCTTCTCTGTTTACGCACTCTCTATTTCCCCCAGAACCTGGCCAGGTAAGAGAAGGTAATGTGAGACCAGTCAGGGCAGGGTAGTATCTCTGCTTGGGCAGGATATGGCCCTGGAGGAAGACAGAGGGAAACAATGGGGAGAGGGAGTTGAAAGAGGGAGGAGGTGATTGGTAAGTAGTAACTCAGACCTTGTACTTCTTTCTATCCTTGTCACCTTGTAGTAGTGGTCTGTTTCCAGACTGCAGGGGTCACTTCCCACCAGAAAATAATGTCTCTCACCCCAACAACCCTCTAGCAATAGAGCTAATGGGCACAGATACCCTGAGAACTACTAATAGTGTCGTGTCATGAGGTCTGGGAGTTATAAACTCTAGGTTCTAACACTGTGGCTCTGCTACTAATATCCCATGTAGCCTTGAACAAGTGATTCCCACATTCTTAGCCTTAGTTTCCTCATTTGTAAAACTTAGGAGATTCTAAGTATCTAGCTCCAACAAGTCTCTGTTTTATTTGTTTGTTCATTTTTTTTAAATGAGTGTGTTAAAGAAGAGCCAGGTACACAGAAAGATATTGGATTTGGAGTCAGGACTCCTATGTTCCAATCCTAACTGCCATTTACTGCCTGTGTGAACCTGGGCAAGTCTCTTCACCCCATGGTCCTCAGTTTCCTCATCTGTAAAATGAAGGAGCTGGATGAAATGGTCTCTGATTCCTTCTAGCTCTAAACCCTGCATCTTATATTCTAACATTCTTCTGCTTGCTCTTTGTTCTGAGGTCCCTCCCAGCTCTACGACCAGGAGTGGGGAACCTTTGGCCTTGAGGTCACATGTGGCCCTCTAGTCCTCAAGTTCGGTTCTTTGATTGAATTCAAACTTCACAGAACAAATCCCCTTAATAAAAGAATTTGTTCTATAAAACTTGGGACTCAGTCAAAAGGCCGCACCCAAGGACCTAGAAGCTCACGGGTGGCCTTGAGGCTGAAGGTTCCCCACCCGTAGGACTAGGACATTGTTTACCAGTTAGCAAGCAAGGACCTGACATCTCTCACCTTACCAAAATAAAACGGATTTTTATCTTTGCCATTTCTCTAGTGTTTCAAGTTTTACAAAATACTTTTCCTCATCATGTATTTGTGAGGTAGGTAGTATAAATAAGCTGAAACTTAGAGAAAACAAAATTCTTGCTATATTACTGATTAAAATGGTAGCTCCCATTTCTACAGTGCCATACAATGTTTTAAAAATGAGGTTTTCCTATCTTTCCCAGGCTGGAAAAGCAGCAGTTACTTACGGGCCGGACCATATATAGCCTTGATCATCACAGAAGCTTTTAATTTGTTTGTTTTTCTGACCTGGCCCAGTTCACCCTGCCATAGACAGGTTGGTAGCCTTCTACTCCCAGAAACTTGAAGCTTTAGTGTTGGACTTACTTTGGGATATTCAGCTGACTTTAGCCCACTGCAGCTCAGAACTCCCTGGCTCAAGTGATCCACCAACCTCAGCCTCTCTAGTGATGGAAATTATAGACATTGACCACCACACTCATCAGTATTATACAATTTGCAAAGTACTTTCTTCACTACAGCCCTGTGAGATAGACAGGATAAGGATCAATAATTTATAATTCATGTATGTCACTGTAATATTTATTAAATACTGACTGTATATAGAGAGCAATATGTTAGGGACTCAGAAAGATACACAGTTTTGATAAGGCATAGTCTCTGATCTCATGAAACTTTCAGTCTAGTAGGGGATAAAACACCAACATAGATAATGATAATTCTCAATATGACAATGCTAAGTTCATGAGAGAATTTTATAAAAGATGCTACATGAGTTTGATGGTGGGAGTTTATTATCAACCAAGGAGCTGAGGGAAATATTCATGGAAGCCTTTCCATGGCATTTGAGGTGGCAAAATGGTAGGTTTAATGGATGTAGGTTCAACAGGCAAAAATGGTAAGGAATAAGGAAAGGCATGTGTAATGGTACAGAGAGGATAATGCATGCCATGGTCTGATTAGAGGAAAGATATAAAACTAATGTGATTGGAACATGGGGTACACAAAGGGACACAATGTGAAATAAAAATGGCAAGGTACTGCAGTGCCAGTCTGTGGAGAGCATTGAATTCCAGACCAAGGAATTTGAACTTTACTCCATAGGCAACAGGGATACCACAAGAGTGACACGATCAGAACTATGTATCAGAAAGATCATTCTAGAAGAAGTATGAAGGATGAATTGGAAGGAGAGAGAGGGTGAAGTTAGGTGGTTATAGAGACAGCCAACTTTATACTTCTGTGGGAATAGGTAGTGAGAGAAAGAGCAGAACAGAAAAGAACTTGAGCTCGCTAGAGAGAAGGAAATTGTAAAGGTGATTTGCAGGTCTTTAGACTTGTGAAAAAGGCCAGGGATTGAATTTGGGGAGTAGAAATTTGGGACAAATTGAGGAAAATTTGAAGTTGAGATGTCTATAGGTTCCTTTTTTTTTGAGACTCAGTCTCTCTTATTATCTCTCTTACAGTCTCTCCTACTCTTGAAAGAAATAAGTAGCCTCATAAACCTAATTCCAAGATGATTGTTACAGAAGATTTAACATGTTCCATTTTTCTTACTTGGGTTAGGTCAACCCTCCTTAGGCAGCCTGGTGGACCTCCACTACTGGGAGCTCACATTGACACTGGACTTGGAGAAGACAGTTGATGAACTTCAGCCCCACTGCATCTTAGAACTCCTGAGCTAGAGTTATCCTTCACTCTCAGCCTACCCCAGTAGTAGAGATCACAGGCATGAAACAACATGACCAGCTTAAGTTTAGATTCTACCTCCAGCTTCTGCAACAGAAGGATATTTAAGTGGTAAGGACCTAAAGAGAAGGACTTAAGGAGGAGAAGAGAGAAAGGCAAGGTAAATAAGAAAATGCAAGTTGAAAAATGGTGGAGCAAATAGGTCAGTGATAAAAAGAAAAGAAATAAGGTATGATTATAAAGTTATTGAGATAAAAGGAAAAAATGCCTTTTTCATACAGGTTTACTAAACTAGTAGATGAAGAAACTGCTGTGGATATAGTTTACCTAGGTTTTAACAATTTTTTTTGGTAAAGTTTCTCATACTGTCTTTGTGGAGAAATGGAGAGATATGGATTGGATGATATAATCAGATGAATTCAGGACCAGTTAGCTGGCTGTGCTCAAAAAGAAGAGAAGACTTGGGGGAAACATGTTAGTTGTCTCCAAGTATTTGAAGAGCTGTTCTATAGAGGAGCTCTTTGGCCCCAGTGGGTTAGCTGTCAGGAATCATTTCCTAACAGTTGGAGCTGTCCAAAAGTGAAATGGGCAATCTAGAGGGTTGGTGGGTTCTCCTTCCTTGGAGGTCATTGACCCAAGGTATACCTCTTTACAGTTTATGAGAGACAATGAAATGTTCCTTAAAATAAAATGGAAATGAGCCTTAATAGGGAAAAAAGCATTCAAAATAGTAGAGGGGAAATTTCACCCTTTATCAGGAAATTAGATAGTGCAATAATGTCACACACACACACACACACAAAAAGAGAAAGAAAAGAACCACAGTGTTCTAGTAGCTAAAAACAAAAACAGGGGCAGCTAGGTGTCACAGTAGATCGAGCTCAGGCCTTGGAGTCAGAAGCACCTGAGTTCAAATCCAGCCTCAGACACTTGACACTTAGTAGCTATGTGACCATGGGCAAATTACTTAACCCTGATTGCTTTACCTAAAAGCAAAATAAATAAATAAATAAATAAAATGAAAACAAAAGCAAATTTAGAGCTCTTCCTGAAGCAGAATGAGATGGATGCTCTGAGGAGGAAGCACTTATTTGTCCTGAGGGGACTAATAGAGTCACAGAAACTATCATGTGAGAAATTATCTAGTAAGAATCAGAAGAAGAGAAGAGTAGTGGTGGTTTGTGATTCCATAAGAGATAACTAAGCAGTTATCTGTCAACCTGCTAACAACAATAGAGGTCTATTGTCTTCCTAGGGCATACATTCAAGACATAACAGAGACCTCCCAAGACTTGTCGAAACAGATGACTACCCACTTTTGGTGATTCATGTGGGCACAAATGATATTCAAAAGTGTTGCCAAAGATTATGAAGTCTTAGGCAAGAAACTGTAGACCACAGGGACACAGGTTTTATTTTCCTCAGTGCTATCCATTGATAACGAAGGATGCAAAAGGAAAAAAATGATTTAAGAAGTAAATAGCTGGCTAAGAAGGCAGTGTTTGAGAACTTCATTAGGATTTCTAGACCTTAATTTAAAATATAGAGATGACAGACTCCTGGCCAGGATGAAGTAAACCTTACAAAGGCTAACGAGGATGTATTTATTTGCTTTCCTGAAAATCCAATCAAAATTACTTATGTACATCCACCAAGCTAAATAATATAATGAGTAGCTACCATGAAAGAAGAATAGCTGCAGAGATATTCACAAATTTACAGGGGACCATAATAAAACCAATGGATTCAAATATCTACACACAAGTGACCACAGCTTAAGCAATAAACTAGCATGACTAGCCTTCCTAATGTAAAAAAGCAAATTTGATCTCACTGGTGTCATTGAGACTTGGCAGGAGAGAAACGATGACTAGAATTGTATTCTGGATGAGTGTATGGTATACTCTATTCAGAAAAAAAATAGGATAAGTGAGAGAAGGGTATATATATATATATATGTATATATATATATATGTATATATATATATATATATATAGTATGTTCATGTAAGGAAATTCAGGAATAGTATGGTGGAAAGCATTTGGATGAAATTAGCGGGTGGAGAAATAGAAGTCTTCAAGTTATAGTGCAGCTTACCTGAATAGAAAGAAGAAAGACTTGAGGACTTTGGAAATAGATCAGAAGCTAGGCACAGAAGTGTGATATAGCAGCAATGGGACACTTAGTTATCCAGACAGCTTCGGGAATGCTGTCTTGGCAAAAAGCAAAGCAGCTAACAATTTATTGACTTGCCTTAATATTTCATTCTGAAAAAGGTGGAAGAACTAATAAGGGGAAATTCCATTCTGGATCTGATTTTTACTAACAGGGAGATTTCGGGGTGGAAATGGTGGGAACCTTAGGGAGAAATAATACTTCCTATAATTTATGATAGAGAAGAAGAAAGCTGGATATAGTCTGTCGGCACCTTAGATTTTTTGGGGGAGAAAAACAGGTCTCAGAGGGACTAGGAAAAGAATAAGTAGGCTTCTATTTACTAAAAATCTTCAAGGGAAGTTGCCCGTGAAGGATGAAGGGAAAGTCAAGAATGAAATTCTGAAGACATAGACAGAAACAATTTCAAGGAAAAGGGAAAACAGGAGTTGAAGAGACTTATGTGGAAATACCAGGAACTCATCAACCAAGTTAGATTTTTAAAGATAACAGGTTGAATATGTGATCAAGACACATTCTGGCAAAAATAGTAAAGACCAGAATGAGTTGATGTTGGAGAATAAAAATGCTAAAATAAAACAAAACAAAAAACCCTCAAACATACCATGATGCTAAAAACAAGAAAAAGTTCCCCCCCCCAAATTATATTGAGGAAACAAGGTTCAAAGAAGGGTTAAGACTACTACTTGGGGTCAATGGATAGTGATAATTGACCACAGTGAGTAGGCCAACCTACTCATTTTTAAATTTTACTTCTGTACTAATTTTAAAAAACAGGAGAGAATAGAGTCTGCAAATCATGGGCCAGTAAGTTGGACTTTGATTTCTGGGAAAATTCTAGAATGGATCATTTTTTTAAAAAAATGGTTAGGGAACCTTGAAGGGAGAAAAACAAAAGAAAACTGTGATTACAAAGAGCCTATATGGCTTCAATGAGAACTGGTTATGCCAGACTAACTTTATTTCCTTTCTTGGTAGGGTCCTAAACTATAAATCAGGGGAATATTACAGACATAGTATACTTAGATATAAATGTCATCGAAACATTTGATTATGTATTTCCTACTATTTTTGTAGAAAGGATGGAGAAGCATGGGCTAGATAATACAATTTGATCTTTGGAGGATGGTGTGCAACAGGTACATAGGAACAGCGTAAAGAAGATTAAGAGGAGAGAACATATTAACAACTGGGGAATCAAGGAAAACTTCATAGGTGAAGGGCAACCTGCGCTGTCTTAAAAGAGGAGGATTCTGACATTTGGAGGGAATATGTTTTAGGACAGCTTGTTCAAACGCAGTGATATTTATACCAGATAATAATCTGGTAGATGTATAGTGGATACACCAGAGTCAGTGAATTGACCAGACCTCAGCGGATGTAGCGTTCCCAATAGGTATAGTCCTTCTCATTAATTCTATCAGCCCCAACATGTTAGGCATCAGTGGAGAGATCTCATTTATTTATTCAGCTATTTTTTTTTCATTTTCCATTTATTTTAATTTATCTCTTTCATTTATATTTTGCTTAAGGTAGGTTTTAGACTTGGAATAACTAGCCTGATCATTAATTAGCTGTGTAACCATGGGCAAATCATTTCGTCCTCTCTCTGGGTCTTGTTTTCCTCATGTGTAAAATGTAATATCCAAATTCAGCAACTTTTTTTCAATCTTCATTGTCTTTTACCTCACACAGTTGACTACTCCCTCCTAGACAGTCCCTTCTGCCCTGGCTTCTTGGTTCTCCTCCTACTTCTCTAAATGTTCCTTCTTTGTCTTCTTGCTGGTTCCTTATTTTCTCCCCAAGTTCCTAATGCAGAAGTCACTCAAAGCTCTGCCTTTGACCCTCTTTCACTCTCTCTCAACATTCTTTCCATTGGTAATTTCATTCACTCTTTGGACTTTAATTACTGACTCCATGAAGATGATTTCCAAATCTTTTATTACATCTCCAACTGCTTACAGGATATATTTACCTGGACATCTCTCAGCAATTTAAGCTCAACATGTCCAAAACTAAGCTTTATATTTCTCCCTATCCATGCTCTCTGATAAGACTTTATTATTTCAGACAATCATTCTTCCATTCATTCAGCTCATATGACTTCAGTCTTGATGTTGTCTTTGAATCATCCCTCTCTTGTACTTTTTAATCTCCAAGTCAGTTACCAAATTCTGCTGTAGTAAGAGTCTTGACCAGTCAGTGTGGGGGTGGGGGTGGTGGGAAGGGGGAGGCCATAATCAGGTGCAGGGATGCCCAACTTGGTATCAATCTTTAGAACATGTGCTGCCTCCTTCCCATCCAAGTATAAGCCTTGTTGAGCCTCTTCTAGCCACGAGTGACTGAGGGGCTGGTACTCCAAGGTGACAAATAGTCTTTTGGTCAGCTGAGCAGCCTTGAGAACCAATGACTCATGTATGAGCTGCTGAGCTGGAACTGAGTGTGCACACAGAAAGGAGTGATCTCCTCCTCTTTTGGCTCTTTTGCTCTTTTCCTTCCTGGCATTAAGAGTTGTGAGCTGCAATCCTTCACCTGGCCACCATGAGTCCATGGTGCCTTGGTTTCTTTTGTATTTGTTTTTTTCTTGATTTTAGGTAACTAAGTATCCAGAGAGTGACTGGACCAGGTTACAATCTTGTGAACTTTGAAATATCTGAAGAGGCGTCCGAGATCCCATTGGTCACTAGCATCAGTAGTAGTATTCATTGGAGGTAGCAGCAGTAGTTGATGACAGAAGATGGGCCTGAACCCAAGGATGGCTTCAGCATCTGGGAGGGTAATCCTTGAAGCAAGAAGGGCCATCCATAGGCTCTGGAAAGGAACTGATCCTGAGAGACCAACAGGGATACTCCTAAGGAGAATTTCACGGGGATGACATGAAGAAAAGGACTTCAGGGGTACTCCTTGGCCCTGTGTGCTATTCATTCATTCATTCATTCATTCATTCATTCATTCATTCATTCATTCATTCATTCATTTCATCCATGTATTTATTTACTCATCTATCTATCTATCTGTCTATCTATCTATCTATCTATCTATCTATCTATCTATCTATCTATCTATCTATCTATCTATGTACCTGATTGCCTTTTGTACTTTTGTACTATTTAACCTCACTCTCCTCAGACTTGTGTGTACAAGGGGAATGGAGGTTATTATTGTAATTACTATCCTTACTATGCCTTCTCAATAAATTCCTTTCCAAAAAGCTAATAGATTTCCATTCCATTGATGACGAGAAGCACACAGATGAGGACCCAGGAACTTCAGTGTTAGAAGCCACAAGTTCTCAGATGACTCTGAGATCCCAGATTAGATGACTAGATCCCAGATGGTAGTAGTCAGCTGAATTCTGGGCTCACTTCCCCAAACTGTATATTCAAGTGTGAGTTATGGAATCAAGCCCAGAGGGGATGCTACAGTAGAAAAAGGTAGAAAGTGCAGAGGAAAGGAGAGTGAAGGTTGGGGAGAGAGAGGAGAAATATGGGGGATGAAGGAATCTGTACCCCTATGGTGGGAATAGTATCCTGTAGAGAATCAAGCTTGCTGAGCAGATCTCAATACCCACTTCTCCCCTGGAACCATAGCCCTCCTTATACCAGGCCAGCCTGGGAGCCGGGGCAGGGGTGGGGCAAAGCACTGGAAGAAAGGAATTTGGAGGGGGAAGGTTAGTTGGGACTTGGCTGGTAAGTAGGATTTCATTCAGAGCTCTGGAGGAGCCTGTGGGCAGGTCCCAGCTGAGTCCAGGGCCCAAGGGACAATAGGGGTGGTGATAGATTCTGCTCAGCTGGGGGAATCGGAGCTCAGGAAGCCAGAGGGTGGTGGTAATTGGAGGCAGATTCCGGATCAGAGAGGTGGGAGGCTGTTTTGGACAGACCATCATGAGGACTGAGGAAGAAAGGAAAAATAGGAACAAGGTGTGGGGGGTGGGGCAGTGTCTAGGAGAGTCTGTGAACCTAAAAAACAAGATCTCAGGGTCTTAGATACTGAGCAGAACCCTGGCTGGTCCTGAACACTATGGGGGAAGGTGGAGGGAGATGACATACCTATTTCTTTCCCCACTTTGGGGAGGGCATGAGTTATAGCTCACACCCATACGCTCTGTCACTTCGAAAATAACAGACAAAAGGGGGAAACTCATTGTATAAAGGGGGAGAGGGTTGGACTAAACAGCCTTCCAATGGACTAACGGTCTGTTCTGTCCTAACTTCACGTTCTCCGCCCCCATACGCTCTTCTATGTCCTAATACTCTGTGTTCTAAGATCCCTTCCAGAGCTGAAAGTCTATGAGCCTAAGGGTGCCTTATCAATCGATTTCCCTCCCCAGTTGGGGAGCATTTCCATGCCCTCTCCGATCCTGCAGCCTCCGAACGACGTCTTAGGTCGGGTGTCCGGCCTCCTGTTCTCTCCCTCCCTGGGAGTGGGAGGGCAGGGGGGAGTCTAGTCCGACCATGCGATCTGAAGGGCGGAGGGATCGGCATGCTCACCTTACACTTCAGGTCAAAGGGAGAGGAAACGTCCCGGCCAAGGGACCTGGGGGCCCCACTGGGGACCGCTCCCTGTTTCCAGAGGGCGTGAAGGGAGAGGCTGCCTTCCACCCCCGCAGCGAGAAAGAACTACCCGACCCGTCTGGGCTTCTGCCGGTATCGCTCCTCCTTTCTAAGACGCGGGCTGGCGGGCAGGCAAGAGGGGCTGGAGAAGGCGAGAGGCACCTGGCGTAGGCTCGCCCGGAGGAGCCCCCGGCTGTAGACAGACCCCCCAGACAGCAGACAGCCCCCCCCCATGGAGCTCTCCTGCCCCCAAAGCCATCTTCCTCGCAGTAGACCCTGGTCCCCCTCGACCAGTCTACTTAGGCAACAGCTTCGAGCCAAGGTGGGAAGTGGAAAGAACACTGTGAGTTAGTTAAGAGTTCTACATTCGAGTCCTGGGGTTTTAATTCTGGCGCTGTCACTAAGTTACAGTTAGACTTTAGGCCAGATGTTTTTTTTTTTATTATTCTCTGGTATGGTTTCCTCTAACTGTGTGACCCTGGGCAAGTCACTTAACTTTGTTTGCCTCAGTTTCCTCATCTTTAAAATGAGCTGGAGAAGGAAATGGCAAACCACTCTGGTATCTTTGCCAAGAAAACTCCAAACGGGGTCACAAAAAATCAGACATGACTGAAAAACGACTAAAACTGGTTTCCTTATCTGTCTGTTACTTGGGGAGGGGAGAGAAACTCAATGATCTCTAAGGTTCCTTCTAGCTCCAGCATTTTCTGTTCTAAGGACCCTTACAGCTCTAGCATTCTATGAAAAAGCTCTCTGATCATCAGTTTTCCTCTTCTGTGAAATGGGAATAATATTTGTACTTCCCCACATTTCTCTAGGAGTGGGAATTGTTTTTTTTAAAAGACTAACTTAATAACCATAAACAAAACCAACCAAATAGATACTCAAAACAAAGGCCAATATCTTGCCCAAATTCTGTACTAAAGCAGAACAAAAAGGATCCACAGACAGCAGGAAAGTAAATAAGATGCTCTTATTCTGTGTCTGAATAGGCATTATTGTAAAAAAAGATTCATACATCAGCTGCTTTGGATTTATCCTTGCCCTTCCACCCACTGTCTTATTGTAGTGTTGACTAGTTATTATATCAGTACATTCACTGAAAAGCAGCTCCCCAGATAGGGAAACCACCTTTGCAGGAATAGGGCTATGATGACAAATTGTGACCCATCTCCTTTGGCTTCTAGGGCTCTGGACATCAAACCTATCTACCCTCTGGCTGAGTAGGGTCTTCAGTTTTTATGGTACAGATGCTTCTGCCTGGAATCATCCAGAGAAATTAGATTTCCCTGCCCTAAGGAAGATAATGTTGAAGGCAGGACACTGGAATTCCAGGTGCGGTCAGTACTGGGCCTTGAGGGTGTCCACACTGCCCCCCTGTGGTCCCTATGGGAGGTAGCAGCCTCCCAAGGGAAGTAGCAGGCAGGAAGAGGAGTCTGTGTCTGTATGTGGGTGGGTCTGAGTATATGTGTATGGGGACGGAGTAGGGAAGATGTAGATATGTCTATGGTATGTCTGTGTATATGTGTGTTGGTGCACGTGTGCTGTGGTATTCCTGTGTGTGAGTATATTTAAGAGTGTGTATCTGTGTCTATCTTAGGTGTTGTTTGTGGTTGTGCATGGGATATAGTTTACTGGGAATGGTGAGATAGTTTGTGTACGTTGGGATGCCTCTGTACATATGTTGGGTGTGTTGAAGTGGTGGAAACATCTTGGGTGCTGAGTAACTGTGTCTATGTTGTTGATGTCTATGTAATGGGGTATATCTGTGCATACTGGGATGTATATGAAGGGGATAAAGATGTCTCTTGGTATTGGGCCTGCTCCATATATCCACTGGGTAGTGAGAATGTCTTGGTTCATGTTTGTGTGTGTGTGTATGTATTGGGAAGTATCTGAACGTAGGTATTAGAGCACTGTGTCTTCATATCATGATATATTGTTGATATGACATCAGTGTCTTTGGGTTGGGTTATCTTTGCATGTGAATGTGTCAGTAATGAGTGTGACAAGGATGCTTATGTGCCTTTTGTGAAAGATGGTTACAAGCATGTATCTTTTTGTCTTGTCTATATTGGGGGCATGTCTATATGTACCGGGAGACTTAGTGTATGGTATCTTTATATGTTATAATATGCTTCAAAGTATCTCTGTGAATGTATGTGTATATTGGGGTGATGAGAATGTCTCTGTGTATGTTGAATATATTTCTGTGTGTGGGTCTTTTAGGAAAGTACAGGGAGATGTTAGATGGAATCAGAGACACCATCTGGAGGTATGGTCAGGAAAAGCCTAGGCCATGTTCTAGTCCTCAGCAAACATTCCCTTTGCCCTCTTCTCTTCCCATTTCTTGCCCTCTCTCCAGGCTCAATATTATTCTTTCTTCCTCCTCCCATTTTCTCTTTTGTGCCAGATCTCCCACTCCAGTGTGCCACCTGTGAGCTTCTTCTCAGCCGCTTTCTTTGTTTTCTTCCTTCGCCCCCTCACCCCTTCCTTTGCTCCCCTCCCCTTATTTCTCTCTAGGGACCATCATGCCAGCCAACTTCCCCCAAAGTTGGCAGAGCCAGCCGGGTGCTGCAACAGCTGCACCTGCCTTACCTCATCCCACCACCACTGGGCTCAGGGACTCAGAGGGACTGGGGGTGGGGGAGGCGGGTAGGAGCCTGAGAACAGCAGGAGGGGGTCAAAGGAGCACTGAACGAAGGATCAGGAGACTTGGGTTCTAATCCCAGGTCTATTCCTAACTGCTGTGTGACCTTGGGTAAATTCTTTCCCCTCTTTGGATCTCAATTTCCTCCTCTATAGATAACCTCTAAGATACCTTCCAATTTTAACATTCCATGTTTTATAGTCTAACATTCTGTGATTCTATGGTCCTATCATAAACCTGGCAAGAGTGTTTATAAAAAATAGTTTCATGATAAATAATGACAAATTACACTTATGCAAGGTATCCCAAGTCATTATACAGTTTTAATAGCTTAAAGCTGCACTAAGACTTTTAGGACATCTTGTATAGTATTTTCCTGGTGATAGTGCTAATGGCAATAGGGAAATTATGCTATTTTCAATGATGTACAGTGGAGTCACATGGTAAAGGGGGAGGAGGGTAAGAGTTCAGTCCCCAAGTTAGCTCAACTTGGAAAATTCCTTATGAAAGGGTATTATGAAAATCTTATGAGGTAAGTAGTACAAGGATTAGTCCCATTTTATAGATGAGAAAAAATGTGCAGAGAAGAAATTTGTCCCACAGCTAGTAAGTACTGAAATCCATGTCTCCTGATTTTGTGCCCAGTGGTCTTTGCTCTACATCAGGAAGGCATTAGGACTCGGTGTAGGGGTTTTTTTTGGGGGGGGGCTATTACAGGGACCTGATATCCACAGGCCTGTCAGATATTTATTCTACCCTACACCTCTCTTGGTAGTGTTCTTTCTTTTAATATCATTGCTGTCAGCTTCCCTGACCAGAGGTAGACAGCTCCTTTCACTAGAACATCAGTCTACAGTTTAGTCCTAGGTACGGGGCCCTCTTTCTGTTCTCCCTCACCTTGGGATGGAAGCTAGATTCTTCAAAAATCTTTCCATCTGCTTACTGGCATTTAAAGAGAAAAGAGTAAGATCATGCAAAGCTATGTAGTATTCATTCAGACCTGTGTTTGAATCTTCATTCTGGGTAAGTTGCTTCATTCTCTGAGCCTCAGTTTCCTCATCTACAAAATGGGAATTATAATGCCTGAGCTGCCAACCTCACAGGGTTGTTGTAAATCTTAAAGCTCTAATGTGACCTACTGATATTGATGTTACTAGCTTATTCAACAGCCATCAATTAAGTGCAAACTGTCCGCAAACCCTGTGCTTGGCACTGGGAGAGATATAAAGATAAATGATATAGTTCCTGCCCTCATGGAGTTTATAGTCCAGTAAGCAGATACAGAGATAAACAATAACTACAATGCAGAACAGAATATAATGAGGGCACACAACAAGTTTAAAGTGCTATGTGATATGAAATAGACACCAGCACAGACAGCCATAATATGCAATATTACATAGTAATAAGTGTATTTAAAAGGTACCAAAAAAAAAAAAGAGTTATGTGAGGTCTGAGGGGAAGAACTGGGGAAGGTTTCTTGGAGAGGTGGCCTTTGAGTTTAGAAGAGGAAAAAAAAAGAATGGGATCATAGGATTTTGAGCTGGAAGAGATCCCATTATCTAGCCCAGCCCTTTCATTTTCAAGATGAGAAATCTGAAGCCCAGAGAGATTGAAAGAGCTGCTTCAAAATCACCACTTAATAAGTTGTGCCATCAAAACCAAACCCTGGTATTCTAACTCCAGAGAATAGTATTCTTTCCACTACACCAACACTACTCACAAGTGGGACTGACATCTGGTTAATCTCCTTCCTCATGGAGGTCTTATCTTCTCACCTTTGGCCCTATAATATGGCAGCCCTATTGGGAGTGATGAGAAAGGGGTAAGGGCTTAGCAGGTGGTTAAAACAGCTCTAGATCCTGGGACTGGGAACAGAGTCAGATCTCTGGACAGAAGTTTCAGGGCTGGGCTTGGCCCAGGAGCACAAAGAGCCCTATGTTACCTTCTTTCTCTTTCTCTTCCTCTTCCCTCAGCCCCAGGGTTACAGGCGTGGGCCAGCTTATGTGGAGATACCTTAGAACAATAACAATCATCCACATAGCCCAACTGAACAACTAGAGTTGAGTGACTTGAGGGCCCAATACCTTCCTAGGGGGAAAAAAACACATGTCCCTGGCCCCTTCCACTTCCTTGCCTGGCACCATCTCAATCACAAGTGCCTCCAGTTTGGGAAAGGGCCACTAACAAAGGTAATATGATCACATGATTTCAGATTTAGAGCAGGAAGGAACCTTAGAGGTCATCTAGTCTAAGCCTCTTATTTTCCAGATGAGAAAGCTGAGGCCTAGAAAGGATAAACAACTGGGCCAGATAGTAAGAGGCCAAGACAGGTTAGGAAGTCAGTTCCTTTAACTCCAAATCCTGTGCTTTTTGCACTGTATAGAGTCGGGGAGGGGGGCAGGGGATGGGGTGGTGGAAAAAAGTCAAAACGGACATGGTTTCTATCCTGGGACACTGAAAAAGAATAGTGATGGTGCTGATGGCAACAGGGGAATTATCCTATTTTCAATGATGTACAGTGGAGTCACATGGTAGAGGGGGAGGAGGATAAGAGTTCCATCCCCAAGTTAGCTCAACCTTGAAAATCCCTTAAATCTCCCATAAAGTACTGTACAGTATTTTAAACAATTATAGCCTGGATGGGGCTACAGTTTCTTTAAAAGAATGTAGTCTGTATCAGAAAGCAGATGGAACTGAGATTCATGTTGTTATGGAAACAATTAGATGTAAATTTTTGTTGTTGTTATAACCAGCTAAGTAGAGCTCAGGAGAGAGGTGGGAACCAGGGCTTCTCATCAAATAGAAGAAATTAAAAACAAGTGAAGACTTAGCTAGCTGAAAAACTGATGATGAGGGGGAAATATTCCTGAAAGGACTTCATACCTAAATGTGATTATAATCGAGGGTGATCCTTACCCACATGTTGAGTTGAATTTTTGAAAAAAGCAAGGGATTCTAAGAGGTAGAGTTACGATGGTGCCACATTCAAGGCACAAGGGACAGCCTATGCAAAGGCACAGAGGGAATAAATCAAACCAAGTAGATGGAAAACAGCAATCAGGCCAGTTCTGATGGAGAATGGAGAATGTGAATAAGAGTGAGGCACAAGAATCCTGGAAAGGTAGGCTGGAGCCAGGCTGTGAAAAGCTTTAAAAAGCCAACCAGAAGTATTTATTGATTAGTCTAGAGGCAATTGAAAGCTATCGGAGCCCCATGAACAAGGGAGTGACATGGGCTGAAGTGTGCTTTAGAAATCTCAATTTGGCAACTGTGAGCATCAGGATGGATTGGAAAAGGAAAGACTTGGAAAGGGAACTGGAATTGGAAAGGGAAACCAATTAGGAAGCTATTTCCATGGTCCTGTTGGGAGGTGTTGAAGGCTTGAACCAGGGTAGTGGGAGTGTGAGTGGAGAAAAGGGAATGAATGTGGGCTATATTGTGGAGGTGAGAATTGATAAGACTTAGCATGACTGGATGTGAGGTAAGAGAGAGACAGAGGCAGAGAGAGATAAAGAAAGAGAGTATGAGAGTGTGAGAAAGACAGAGAAAGAGAGACAGAGTCAGACAGAAAGACAGACAAGCACAGAGACAGAGACACAGAAACAGACAGATGGAGACAAAAAGAGACAGAAAGACAGAGACACACAGCAAGAGATGGGGGGGAGGGAAGTTATAAGTTATGGATCACACAATCAGTAAACATGTATTAACCCCCAACTCCATGTGCCAGGTACTATGCTAAGCACTGGGAATACAAAAAGAGGCAAAAGAAAGTCCCTGCCCTCAAGGAGCTTGTAATCTAATGGGGGAGACAACATACAAACAAGTATAGAGGAATCAAGCTATATACAGGGCAAATAGGAAATAATTAACATAGGGAAGGCACTGGAATTGAAAAGGGATAGGAAAAGGATTCTTGTAGAAGGTGGAATTTTGGGGGGGAATATAAGGAGAAATGGAGGAAGGAAAGCATTCCAGGCATGGGGAACAGTCAGAGAAAATGCCTGAAACCAAGAGATGTCTTGTTTGTGGAACAATCAAGAGGCCAGTGTCACTGGATTGAAGAGCCCACGGCAAGGAGTAAGGTGTAAGAAGACTGGAAAAGTAGGAGAGGGTTAAGTTATGAAGGGCTTTGAATGCCAGAGCATTTCGTATTTGATTCTGGAGGTGATAGGGAGCCACTGGAATTTACTGAGTAGAGGGGACCTATATAGAAGGAAAGCCAGAAAGGATCACAGACCAGCAGGATGGCTTTGAAAGTTACATTTTGATTTTATTTTATGCTTTAAAAAAAGCAAGACACATGTATAGAGATTTGCAAATTCCCATACAATCCTCTTTCTGTTCTACTAGTATATGGAAATGCTTGTTTTATTTAATGTTAAGTTTGGAGTGAAAAAAAAAATTCAGTGTCCCTTCTTCTGGAATGGAAGGGACCTTGTGCTCTTGAAGTTTATATAGGAGTAACATAAACTCCAGCAGATCCTACCAAGCTGAAGAGGCTTTAGGTTTGAATTCAGGATGAGACCTTATGGATGTCACCTAAGAACAAGCTAGCATCTACAGAGGGTCAGTCTCCAGATGATATATTTTTTTTCATCCACAGCCACTCACAGAATTGTGTCTTGACTTATGGAGGAGTTGCAACCTACATCTGGAGAGGGGCACCCACAAAAATGGAATAACCCATCCTCAAAGTACTGATGGATCAGAAAACCATAGGTGTGGTGAATACTATGTTGTCCAGGGCTGAGCATGTACAAAGATGCTTATCTCAGGGTTGGGCCAAAGGGATGGACATTTTGGCCACAACCGTTTTCAGAGACCAAAGGCTAAATTATAGAAGAGCTTGGATTTTCTTTCATAGTGGGAGCATAGATCCTTTGAGTATATGAAATATATAGAGTTTTACTATTGACTTCAATTCAATCCAATAAACATTTATTAAGCTCCTACTATATACAAGGAACTGTGCTAGCTGGGGATAAAAAGACAAAAAATGAGGCAGTCTGTGCCCCCAAGGAGCTCAAATTCTTTTGAGGGGTGGGTGGGGTAAAATACGTACACAGACAAGGACACATGAAGTATATATGAAGTAATGCAAAGTAATCTTGATAAGCAGAGAGCGCTCATAAGTGGGTGGGGGAACCAGAATCAGGAGAGGCCTCATGATAAAGGAGGAACTCAGAATTTTAAGAGTTGGAGGTCAGGAGAGGAAACATTCCAGAAATGGGGGAGACCATCTCTGCAAAGGTATGAGATATGAGATGGACTCTCATGTACATAGATCAGTAAAGCAACCAGTTTAACTGAAACAGAGAATCTCTGAAGATTAAATATGAAAGGAATCTGGAAAGGTAAGTGGGAGCTAGAATGCAGAGAGCTTTAAAATTCAGGTTTCTAATATTTGTTGTTCTAATATGCTATGTTCTAAGGACCCTACCACCTTTAAAAGTCTGTTTCTGTGCAAGATACTGGACAGAGCCAAAACACTTTTTGTTCACCAGTTTTTTTTTCTTCTGTAATTGACTAATTCCTTTCTTTAATTGAGCCCTGGAAGGGTTTATTTGGTCTGGAGAAAGTGTTTATCAGGGGATAGAGAAGGAAAAAAAAAGGGATTGGGTACCAAAGTCTAACGACAATTCCATTTGTACTACCTACTTTGCATGGTTGTGGTGAGGAAAGTACTTTGTAATCTCTACAATACTATAGAAATGTGAGTTATGATTGAGGCATTATGGACAGCTAACCAGAGTCAGGTAAACCTGGGTTCAAGTCTGGTCATTGATATTAGCTATTTGACTATGGACCAACCACTTAATATTTCATTGCCCCAGGGAGGTCTATGAGTTATGTTGGTTGGTTTGCCTCAATAGAAGGAATTTCTGATACCAAGGAAAACCAAAGTCCCGAACAAGAAAAAATCATTATATTGCAGGAACAGGAATATTGGATTAGAGCACAGATATTTAGAAGCTTTCATAGAAGGCTGAAACCAGAAGAGTTCTTAAAGCTCATTTAGTTCACTGAGGACCCCCTACACCTTACCCACTGTTTATCAATAAGGAATCTAAAACCCTTGGAAATTTAGTGACTTGCCTAAGGCCATGCATCTAGTGAGGGGCAGGATGAGGACTTGAGGCCAACTTTCCTGATTCCTGAGGCCCTGGGCCAATGCTTCTTGTGTTTTTGTTTTTGTTTTTGTTTTGTTTTGTTTGGTAAGGCAATTGGGGTTAAGTGACTTGCCCAGGGTCACACAGCTAGGAAGTGTCAAGTGTCTGGTCTGAGGCTGGATTTGAACTCAGGTCCTCCTGACTCCAGGGCCAGTGCTCTATCCATTGTACCACCTAGCTGCCCCTGGGCCAATGCTTCTTATGGCCATTATGGGGTTTGGTTCAAAGTCCAGAGTTTAAAGGATCATGGAATATAGAACTAGCAGGGTTCTTTTAGAGACCATTTAAGTCATCTGCTTCATTTTTTTTAAGGCAACTGGGGTTAAGCGACTTGCCCAGGGTCACACAGCTAGTAAGTGTCAAGTGTTTGGTCTGAGGCCGGATTTGAACTCAGGTCCTCCTGATTTCCGGGCCGGTGCTGTATGCACTGCACCACCTAGCTGCCCCCATCTGCTTCATTTTACAGATGAAGAAACTGATATTATAGTACTGCAGAATATTAGAATTGGATGGTTCTTCAGAAGTCATCTTAGTCAAGCTTATATTGAACAGGAATCTCCTTCTACATTTTTGACAACCATCCACATTTCACCTGAATACTTTCAGTGAGGAGGTACTCACTATCTTCTGAGGCAGCCCTTTACACTTTGGGAGAGAGCTCTATTATGAGGAAACCCTTCCTTATATTGAGCCGACATCTGTCTCCTTGCTTTCCCCCATTGCTCCCACTTCTCCTCTCTGGGACAAAATAGAACAAGTCTCTCTTCTGAGTCATTTTTATTTGAATATTTGGAGATGGCTATGGAATCCTTCCTGTCTTCTCTTCTCTGGGATGACCATCCCACTTCCTTTCACCTTCATTCCTCATACAGCATAATTTTGAGTCCCTTTTACAATTTTGGTCATCCTCCTCTGGATATATTTTTTGGAAGATTTCTCATTGTGAGGGGATCAATTTGTGACCTGATTCTGAGGAACTGGGGAGCTAGCCACAGGGAAGGCTCTCAGGAGGATAGCAGAAAGGCAGCAGAACAGAGAAGGGTGATCTGGATTTGGAATTGAGAGAGTTAAGTCTGAGTCTCATCACTACCATTTATTTATTAGCTACACAGTTTTGGGCATGTCACTTTCCATTTCTTGGACTCAGTTTCCTCTTCTATAAAATGAAGGGGTTAGGTTAAATAACCCTTAAGGTCCTTTCCAACTATAATATTCTATGTTCTAATATTCTGTGTTCCAAAGTCTCTTTTCCTCTAACTTTCTATGATTCTCTGGATCTCCCATGACAGGCCCAGGAAGGACTGGTGTGTGCATCTGTTTTTCCATAAAAACACTTACGTAAACTCCCCGCCAGGTTAGGTGGGGCCCCAGGCTCCTAGAAGATGCCAGCAGGGGAGAGGCTGCAGCCTTAGTTATCTGATGGAGCCAGAGCTGTCTGGCAGGGGGCCTGTGTTGGCCCGGTGTTCTTTACATGCCCTGATGTAGGGGCCCAGGGGCCTGCCGCTGGGCGAGTAGAAATCCATGGAAACAGGGCTGGGTCAGGCATCTGGCCCTGCTCCAAGCCCTGCTGAGCTGGGAGGTGAGCTTTCTGGCACACTAGAGGAAGGTGTGTTCCCCAGGGCCTTTACTGGGCCCTCATGGATGATGGAGGTGTGTTGAAATACAAGCCTGAGGAGGGTTCAGCTCCCTACAAAGGCTCCTCATCTCCCAGCCTATTATTACCTCTCTTTCCTTCCCCTACCCCCACCGAGCTGAGGGGAGACTTCTCTCCCCAGAGGCAAACCGGATTTCCACTGCCCCCCCAATCAGAACCCTTGTTTAACTTCGAGAGAGGGTCCCCTAAAGGACTTGGTGGTACAGAGATACCATGATGACCTTTCTTTTAAAATATCATTACAATTATAATGATGATGCTGATCATAATTCATATTTCAATTGGGTTCTACCATTCTTACATGGCTTTTTATACCTCATCTCATTTCATAGAATCATAGAACCAGGATTTTAGATTTAGAAAGGCCCTGAGAGAGCATCCTCATGAGAGGCAGCGCGGTGTAATGGAAAGTGTTGGTCTTGGTGACAGGAGGGAGGTTTGGTCACCTAGGGATGAATTTTCTTAGCCACAGAAACTCAGAAACACAGTCTATACTACGGCATTCCTATTTTCATTGGTAGAGGGAAGGTGCACATAGTGGAATGAAGGGATCTTCAAGATATTAAATTATAAATATCACTATTATTCATTATTTGTTGTTGTTTCTGTTGTTGTTATTATCCCACTGGGACTGGGGCTTGGGCCAGATGCCAGATGTAAGACAAGTACTAGATGGTCCCAAGAAATCCTTCTTCTGTCACTTTCGCTTTTGCTATGAGCTGTTGTGAATATTTTCCATGGCTAGCCTTTAAGATGGCATAAGTGTTAAGGTGTGCATAATAGAATTGCACTTTCATATGCAATCATCTTTTTATTATACTATATTATAGAAATGCTTACTTTATTCTACAAACTAAAAATAAAATACGTTTTTAAAAAAACAAGACTGAATCAATATAGAACTGCTCCTGCTTTGGATGAATCTTTACTGTCTGATACTGTCTCACTTATTAAAAGCAACTTAATCTTTAATGCTTTATAGCTGGGTTTTCACTTCTCCCACCACTCTCTCAGCCTCTGAATTTGGCTGCATCATGTGATTGACTTTGTGTGAGAAAAACATTTTAAAAACTTGTATATATAATAATAACTCATGTTTTCTCTAGTACTCTAAGTTTTATAAAGCACTTCCTGTCCAAAATTTAGGGATAGAAGGGACCTTAGGGATTTTTTTTTTTTACAAATGATGAAACTGAGGCCCAGGGAGTCTAAGTGATTGACTAACATTCACACAGCTAGTAAGTGGCAGAACTGGGATTTGATTCCACATTCATGCACTTTTCACCAAGCCATAGGAGGGAGCTTGGCTCTTTTTGTCACCATTTTATACATGAGGAAAATGAGGTACAGAAAGGGGAAGTGACTTGCCCAAAGTCAGGCAGCCAATAAGTGTTAGAACCTGGGTTTGAATCCAGATCCCCCTGACTCTACATCCAACATTGTTTTTTCCCCATTGTATCATGTATTGCCTCATATTGCCTCTGTGACAGGACACCTTCCTACCTATCCCTCTGTTCCTGCTCTCTCTGTCTTTGTCTCTCTCTTTCTCTGTCTCTCTGTCTCTGTCTCTGTCTCTCTCTTTCTTTCTCTGTGTTTCTCTATTTCTTTCTCTCTCTGCCTCTCTCTCTCTTTCTCTGTCTGTCTCTGTCTCTATGTCTCTATTTCTCTCTGTGTGTCTCTTCTGTCTGTCTCTTTCTGTGATTATCTGTCTGTCTTTCCCTCATGCACAGACACCCAGTATGGGACCTTTAGATACACCTGCCATTAGCAACCCATGTATGAAATTGACAAACTCAGACCATGGGATCACAGGTCCAGAGAAGCTCAGAACCAGAAGGGACCAGAGATCCCAATTTGCCAAACCTGTACCTAAGCAGGGGTCATCTCTACAACTTCCCATGACAGGAAACTCACTACCTTCCAAAATAGTCCATTGCGCTTTTGGACTGTTTGAATTGTTAGGAATTTTTGTATCAAGCTGAAATCTGCCTCTCTGTAACTTCTGCCCATTACTTAGGACACCAGTATACTTTCGTTCTCCATGAAGCCTTCCCTGATTGACCCCTTCACCAGAGGGAAAGGAATCTCCAAATGTTCGTATTTCTCCTGGCCCCTTGCCTGAATCTCTTCTTCGTATTATAATAATTCATTGTTCATGCTTTTCTCTTTTCTTCATAGAATATAAACCCCTTAAGGTCAAGATGTGTGTCATCTAGCACCAAGCACAGGGCCTTGATTATAGTGGGTACTTGTTAAATGTCTATTCAATTAAATTGCTCCTGGTTCTGCCTTTTGAGGCCAAGTAGGACAAACGGTCTAATCTCGAATCTGCAGGACAGTCATTCAAATACCCGAAAAACTGTACATTAACAGGAGTCCTCTCAATGACATCTCTGACAAGTGGTTATCCAGCTACTACCCAAAGACATCCTGTGACAGGAAACTACTATCTCTAAACCTACTCTTCACCAGACTAAACAGGGTTCCTTCAGTGGATCCCTGTAAGTGTGACCCTGGGCAAGTCACTTAACCTCTGACTGCCTCAGTTTCCTCAATGGTAAAATAGGGATAATAATAGCACCTACCTCACAGAGTTATGACAATCAAATAAGGTAATATTTATAAAAGAGCTTTGCAGGGTGCTTGGTACATAGTAGCCTTAATGATGCTTTTTCCTTTTCCTCCCCATTCTGGTCACCCTTATCCTTGATATACCTCTAATATCAATGTCCCTCTAATCTGTCTCCTTTCTTGTTGGACTAGACAGATTAATCTGATAGATTAAACTATCCAGTTAGGCATGATGAAAGCTCTCCATGCTCAGATATATTGTGGTGCTGCTCAGGCCCAATTGACCTATCTCTTCAGATGGCCACCTAGGAGCAGCAAATGAGAAGCCCCCCAGTTATTGCTGGGCTGGGGAATAGAGTGTGTTATGAGTGGGTTGAAGACATTGGGGGCTGATTGGAGAGAGTACTTTTGTTGAGTGAGGAAGTATTTTTTTTACATCTATTTTTATTTATTTTGTTAAATATTTCCCAAATACATGTAAAAAAATTAACATTCATTTAAAACATTTTGAGTTCCATAGTCTCTCCCTCCTCCTACCCCTCCCCTTCCTTGAGAAGGCAAGCGATTTGATATTGATTATACATGAGAAGTCATGCAAAACATATTTCCTTATTAGCCATGTTGCAAAAGAAAACAGACCAAAGAACCCAAGAAAAATTTAAAAAGTAAAAAAAAAAGTACGCTTCAATCTGCATTCAGAGCTCATCAGTTCTCTCTGTGGAAGTGGATAGTATTTTTCATCGTGGTCCTTCAGAATTGTCTTGGATCATTGTATTGCTGAGAATAGCTAAGTTAGGGGTGGGGAACCTGTGGCCCTCTAGGTCCTCAAGTGCAGCCCTTTGACTGAACCCAAACTTCACAGAACAAATCCCCTTAATAAAATAATTTGTTCTTTAAACTTGGACTCAGTCAAAAAGCCACATCCAAGGAACTAGAAAGCCACATGTGGCAAGGCCACAGGTTCCCTACCTCTGATTAAGTCATTCACAGTTGATCATCATGCAATATTATTGTTACTATGTACAATATTCTCCTGGTTCTGCTTACTTCACTTTGCATCAGTTCATGTAAGTATTTCCAAGTTTTTCTGAAATCATCCTGCTCACCATTTCTTATAGCACAATAGTATTCCATCACAATCATATACCACAACTTGTTCAGCCATTCCCCAATTGATGGGCATCACTTCAATTTCCATTTCTTTGCTACCACAAAAAGAGCCGCTATGAATATTTTTGTAGTTTTCTTTTTTCTTGGATCTCTTTGGGATACAGACCTGGTTGTGATATTGGGTCAAGGGGTAAGTTCAGTTTTGTAGCCATTTGGGCATAGTTCCAACTTGTTCTTTTTTTTTGTTTTTGTTTTTAGGCAATTGGGGTTCAGTGACTTGCCCAGGGTCAAACATCTAAGCAAGTGTCAAGTGTTTGGTCTCAGGCCGGATTTGAACTCAGGTCCTCCTGACTTCAGGGCCAGTGCTCTATTCACTGCACCACCTACCTAGCTGCCCCTTCACATAACTATCATTAGCTTAGATTTCTTCTTCTGAAAACTCCCCATTCATATCCTTTGATCATTTATCAGTAGGGGAATGGTTCTTATTTTTATAGATTTGACTCAGTTGCTTATATGTTTAAGAAATGAGGCCTTTATCAGAGAAACTTACTATAAATTTTTTTTCTTAGTTGAGGAAGTATTTTTGATAAATATATCAATCATTTCACTGGACTGATAAGCACCTTTGTATCAAAGGATTTGTATTTTTCTGGGCTGGTAGAATTCTGGGCCTGGAGTCAAGAGGACCAAAATTCAAATCTGGCCTTAGACACTTACTAGCTGTGTGACTCTGGGCAAGTCACTTACTCCTGTTTGCCTTGGTTTCCTCATCTATAAAATGAGCTGGAGAAGGAACTGGCAAACCACTCTGCTATCTTTGCCAAGAAAACCCTAAATGGGGGTCACAAACTGAAAAATGACTGAACAGTAACAAAGTTTACCCTAGGCTAGTGAACATTGTCCTGAATTAGTGAGCAATGTTTTTGGACTACTGAGTATTTTTCCTGGGCTGGTATTTTTCTAGACTGGTCAGTATTTTTCTGGATCATTGAGTATTTTTACTGGGCCAGGGCATGCCATTTCTAGGCTGCGGTGGATTAGTGAGTACTTTCTTCCTGAGCTGGTGGGTGCATGGGTAGAGAGATTTACCTACCCAGCTCTGGTCTTGTCACCTCCAGCAGGAAATTCCCTCCAGGGCTTTTCTGCAGTGATGCCCCTGTGGGTCAGCAAAAGTTACTTCCTAGCCTCTTAGAAACAGCTGCTATGGCTTTATGGAAATAGCCCCAGCAGCTCTAGGCTCTAAGCTGCCTGGCTTCCACCTGCGTCTCCCCACAGAGGAGCAGCAGAAGCAGCAGCAGCAGCAGCAGCAGCAGGAGGAGTCCAGGCCTCTTTGGGAATAATCTGTTGGGCTCACTCTTGACAGAGACATCAGGACTCAGGGGGAGCTTCTTCTCTCCCTCCCTCTGCCCGTCTCTCCCCTCCCCCAGCCTTGTCAGAACAGTCAGTCTGCACAATAACAAACAATAATCTACGGGGTGCAGGAGGAGAGAAGAGGGCTTTTCCCAAGTGACTCTGGCTCCTATGGTGTGACTTGGGAATTCTTGCCAAGTTTCTGTGATATGGTGATGAACCACATAATAATAGACTGTCAGAGCTAGAAGGGGCCTTTGAACATAGAGTGTTCCAACATAGCTCATAGAACGTTAGAGTTGAAAGGCACTGGCAAACACAGAATGTTAGAACATAGACTGTTGGAGTTGGCAGGGACCTTAGAACAGAACATTAGAGCTGGAAGGGACTGGGAAACATAGAATGTTAGAAGATAGGATGTTAGAGCTGGAAAAGAGACCTTAGAACATGGAATGTCAGAGCTGGAAGAGACCTTAGAACATAAAATGCCAGAATACAGAATGTTAGGATCTGAAGAGACATTAGAACTCAGATTGTTAAAATAGATAGTTAGAGTGGATAAGGACCTTAAAACAAAGGCTGTTAGAATATAGAATGTTGGAGCTTGGATGGAGCTTAGAACATGGAATGTCAGAACTTACAAAGGTCTTAGAACATAGATGTTAGAAGGAGGTGAAAAGGACCATTCAGTCCAGTCTCCTAGTTTTACAGAAAGGAAAGCCTAGGCACATATAGGAGGAATGATTAATAATGGTAATAATGAAGATAATATTACCACCACCACCACTACAGTTACTAATTCAGTCTTTCCATTCTTCCCTGTGAGCGGGTGTTCTGGGAACACTGGTCTGACCGGAGAGAAGCCAGATCCTGTGTGGGCAGAACTGCCCAACCCAGTTTCCAAAAAATCTCAAGTAGGGCCAAGGCCAGGCCAGAGTATGCTGTAGCCAGCTTATACTGGCTTGTGAGGGCTGATTGTTAAATTTTCAATGTGTGCATTTACACTTTGGAATTCAGCAAATGCTACAAATCAGGGTTTGATTTGTTTCATTGATTGGCTAGGCTTAAGAAAGTAAGGGAAAAAATGTTAATAATGCAGATCAACCTTAAACAGGTATCATGTATACATTTTTTTGAGACCAGATTGTTAAACATTTACCATTGCCTCGATGGTGCCAGGGCCACGGCCATGGAGTTGGTCCAGTCCGAGGGAGGCTCGCTGTGTTATAGCTGAGCAAATATCACCAACTGCCTAATTTGAGTCCCTTGAAAGCCACAATCAAGAATTGAATCTTTTGAGAAATTTCCTGAAGTGTTTGGGACATTGTTTGGGAAATCTCTCCCTTGGAACTTTCTGGGGTTGAGTCATCAGAGGGACGTGGGAAAGTGGGTGGGACTGATAAGCTCTGTTGGGAAAGATGAAATCTTTCGCAGGGCACAAGCTCTGGTCACAGATTGCTTTATAAATCATTACAGCTGGAATGGACCACAGAATATAAAATGGTAAGAGGTGGACGTGACTTTGGAGATCACTAGTCCAATCCTGTCAACTGAGAGTAAGCATTTATTAAGCATTCTACTAATGGACAGGCGCTGTGTTAATTGTTATATATAAAGAAAGGCAAAAGATGACCCTTACCCTCAAGGACCTCAGATTTTAGCAGAAGAGATGAGGATATTGAGGCCCAGGAAGGTTAAGGAACTTGCTTAGTCCTAAAGCTAGTTAGTGACAGAGCCAGGGTCCGAGCCCAAGTCTTCTTATTCCAAGGCCAGTGATCTTTTCACTATAATGCATGCTCATCATCTCAGCACTTCCAAACTAAAGCCTGGGGAAGTGAAGTCACACAACAGGGTAGGGACTAGACTCCAGGCTTCCTGGTTAGTCTACAGCCTTTTGGTTTAATTTTTTTTTTTCATATCTCCTGGCTCTTCTGGTCCCCAGCTCCATCTTCTCCCAGACTAGAACCTTTTCCCTTATTCAAACTGTCCTCAGCATCTCTGCCCGAAAGTCTGAATGTAGTGTTCTCTCCGACCCAGAGGCACCTCTAATTTGCTATCAACCCTCACATTTGGATAAGGCTATAAACTTTTCAAAGGGGCTTTCCCTTATTTAATATCACGTCTACGCACAGATCTGGGCCTAGCTCACCTCTGCTTAAAACTTTTCTGTGGCTCCCTATTGCCTATCAAATAAAATTCAAGTTCCTTAGACAAATTGAGTCAAGTCAACACGAATTTCTCAAGCCCTTACTATGTGCCAGTCCTGATGCTATACTGTGATTACAAACACAAACAGAAAGGAGAAGACAGTCCCTGCCCTCCAGGAGCCTACATTCTAATGGAGGAAGATAAGGCAAAAAGGAAACTGTATAAAGGTGGCAGTGGGTAGGGTATGCCTATGCAAAGACATGGTAGAAAAAGTTTGGAGAGACGGGAGGGTAGCCTGGAGAGGAATGAAGACATGACTGACCTGGGTGTTTTACTTAAAATAGGGGTGGAGGGTAGAAAGTCAGCTAATTAGAGGAAGAGGTTCCAGGGTTAGATGGGACTTCCAGTATGAGGAGTCCAAGATGAAACACACTTCCAAGGTGAAGAAGTTTCTGTAGTATGCAGAGAGTCCAGATTGCAGCCTCGAGAAAAATGAGGCCTTCCAGGTCTTCTACAACCCTATCCAGGCTTAGAGCTCACACCCCCTATAGAGCGTTCCCATGTACTCTGTGATCCAGTTAAACTGGATGCCCCGTGTTGCCCTGTGCTAAGCTCTCCCTACGTGATAACTTCTTTTACAGTATCTCTCATGCCCAGAATATTCTCCTTCCTCCTCCTGACATGATACATTCCTACTTACCCTTTTAAACCCCCAGCACAAATCTGTCTCTAGGAAACTTTTCCTGATTCTCCCTCTCCCATCTTGATAATGACTCTATTTTGTATCTACTTTGTATCTCTCTAATATGCATATTGTGAGATATATTTAATAATTCGCTGTGTTTATGCTACAGATGGTCCCCTTGAATAAACTATAAGCTTCTTGAGGACAGGGATAGTCTTATATAACGTTGGTATGACCTGTGACACCATAGTGGAGGACTCTGTGCACAATATATATTTAGCAAATGTTTATTGAATTGAACCTGGAGGAGGTAATTGCATGATTCATAAGATTATTAGCTTTTAAGGTACAGAGCTGGGAGAAAGAAACTTTAGAGACTGTGAAGTCAGATTATCATTTCTGGCAGACTGGCCAAATCTACATGTCATATTCTACCATGCTACCCTGCTGCTCGAGAATTTTCAGTGGCTCTCTGTTGACTATAGTCTCTAACGCATATTTCTCTATTAGGTATTTAAAGTCCTTCCCAGCCTGGTTTCAATCTCACTTTTTCAGGCTAATTACATAATATTCGCCTTCACAAAATCTCAGTTGAAGTAAAATTGGTCTACTTACTGCTCCTTGAACATGGTGTTCTATCTCCTGATTCTGCATCCACTCTACCTGGAATGGCCTCCTCCCTGTCTTCCACCTCACACATCCCTAGCTTTCCTCAAAGCATGCCTATGTGCCACCTCTAACAGGAGGCTTTTTGGGATTCCCCCAGTTGTCGGCACTGTTCTACCTTTACTCTTGAAATTACTTTGCATTTATTTGTATGTACTTGTCTTCTTGTTGTTCAGTCCTTTCAGTCATTTCAGACTCTTTGTGACCCCATATGGGATTTTCTTGGCAGAAATATTGGAATGGTTTGCCATTTTCTTCTTGTTTTGTTTTTTTGTTTGTTTGTTTGTTTTTAGGCAATTGGGGTTAAATGACTTGCCCAGGGTCACACAGCTAGTAAGTGGCAAGTGTTTGGTCTGAGGCCAAATTTGAACTCAGGTCCTCCTGACTTCAGGGCCAGTGCTCTATCCACTGCACCACCTAGCTGCCCCACCATTTTCTTCTCTAATCCGTTTACAGATGAGGAACTGAGGCAAACAGGGTTAAGTGACTTGCCCAGGGCCACACAGCTACCAAGGGTCTGAGGCCAGGTTTGAACTCAGAAAGGGTGTCTTCCTAACTCCAGGCCTGTGCTCTATCCACTCCTCCACCTAGCTGCCCCTAGTAGAATTTCCCTTTAGTAGAATGTAAACTCTTGAGGGCAATGACTGTTTTTGTCTTTATATTACTAGTGCCTCACACAGTGCTTGGACCCTGTTAATTGAATTGAATCTAATCCCCTCATTTTACAGAAGAGGAAACTGAGGGACATAAAGTCACTTGCCCAAAGTCACAGTGAGTTGCAGAACAAAGATATCTCACGTGGCTCCTCAGACAGGAAAGCAGCAATGAGAACAGGTTCAGCTAGGGGCATGGGGCTTTAAAACAGGAGCAAAATCTAGTCTGTAGAGCTGGCAGATCTATCAATAGGCAAGCATTTATGAAGCATTCTGTGCCAGGCATAGTACTAGATACTGAAAATCTGAATGCGAAAGGGAGGTGGTCCCTGCACTCAAGGGATTTCCATTCTACTAGAGGGAATACAACATTTTCACAGATAAGCGGATATAAGATTTTTACAAAATAAAGATATAGTGATAGTAGGGAGAGGACAGAAATAAGAACTGGAGGAATCAGGGAAAGGATCTTGAATGAGATGGTATTTGAGCTGAACCCTGAAGGGACATAGGCATTCTAAGAGGAGGAGGTGAGAAGAGAGAGTAGTCTAGGTATGGGGGCAGACAGCCTATGTAAAGACATGGAGTAGGAGGTACAATGCTGTGTATGGGAAACAGCAAGCAGGCCACTTTGGCTAGATCCTAGAGTGTCAGGAATCAGTGCAGTCTCTAGGGGAATATAACTACTAGTAATAGTTGAGATTTCCTTACAAAGCTCTTTATATCCATTCTCATCTGATCCTTACATGAAGTAGGTCATATGAGTATTATTTCTTGCCACTTTATAGTTGAGAGAGCTGAGGTTCATTCATTCATTCATTCATTCATTCATTCAACAAGCACTTATTTATTAAATGCCTGGTGTGTATGGCATATTCAAGGAGGACTAGCACTGTGGTGTGAGGGCTTGCTGAGTCCTTTTCAGGGCTTCTCATCCACTTTGGGTGTCCACCTAGCATCCAGCTCTCTCCTGTGGCCCCATGAAGCTGCAGCATGTACAGTGGGTGCACCTGGATAAACCATCTCAGCAGATGTGTCTAAACCAAGTTGAGAGTAACCAACAGGCCTAAAACCCACGGGTGAGTTAGAGGGGCATCTACCCCAAACATATGAAGTCTTCCCCTTGTGGAATGGACGGATGAGAACAATTTGTTCCAAGAGCCACGAGGGGAGCTGAAGCAGGTGCTGCAGATCACTTAGGGCTTGGTCAGGCATTGAAGAAGAAGCCGAGGTCATCCACCATGTTCCAGGCCATCACCGGGCATCCTGACTTTTTTCTTGATGTTGGACTTCGATGTCTCTGGAGGAGAGAGTGAAGCTGATGACTTTGTGAAATTCTGCCTCACTTAAACCCAATTCACAAATCAGTCAAGACATCCCCTGTGATGTCAAAAAGTCCTCTTCAAAAATGAAGGACGAACAAATAACAATTACACACCTACTGTATTCTAGGCACTGTGCTAGGTGCCATGGATGCACAGACTAAAATGGTCTCAAAGAGCTTACATTCTACGGGGAGAAACAACCTGTACATAGAAAATTAAATACAAACCATACACAAAATCACCTGGGGGCGGGGCATCAGGAGAGGAATCCTGTAGGAGGTGCCGTTTGAATTGAGTTAGGAAGGAAACTAGCAATCCTGTGAGGCAGAAGTGAGGAGGGAGTGAATTCTAGCCACGGGGGCCCAGCCTGCTCACAGACAGGGAGATGGGAGAAGCAATGTCCTGTGTGGGGAAGAGTGAGCAAGCCAGCTTGGCTAGAATCTGGAAGGCCATCTAATTGCTAAATGTGTCAGCTTTTCCCCAGTGTTGTTATTGTTGTTCAGTTGCTTTTGACTCTTTGTGGCCCCATTTGGGGTTTTCTTGGGAGAGATACAGGAGTGGTTTGCCATTTCCTTCTCCAGCTTATTTTACAGATGAGGACACTGAGGCAAACAGGTTAAGTGACTTGCCCAGAGTCACACAGCTAGCAAGTGTCTGAGGCTGGATTTGAACTCAGATCTTCCTGACTCTAAGCCACTTAAGCCACTCTAAGACTACTTAGCTACCCAGTTTCCCTAATGCTCACTGCAATTTTAAGTAGTTTGCTTCTGGGGTGTGAGGCTCTAAAGAGTCTAAGCCAGGCATGGGGAACCTGTGGCCTTGAAGTCACATGTGACCCTCTAGGTCCCCAAGTTTAGCCCTTTGACTGAAGCCAAATTTCACAGAACAAATCCCATATTTTTGTTCTGCGAAGTTTGGCTTCAGTCAAAGGGTCACACTTGAGGACCTAGAGGGCCACATGTGGCCTCCAGGCCAAAGGTTCCCCACCCCTGGAAAGTCTTCAGAGATGAAAAGTGACTTGCTCAAATCACCCATCTAAGAAATATTCAAACTCAGCTCTTCTGACTCTAAATCACTATCCAAGTCTTTGGATAATAACGAAACAGCCTGGACAATGGTGAAAGCAGACTTAGATGGGAGCCCAGAAAAGCAGGTAAAGATATAGAGCTTCACCAGAAGGTGGAACCAGCCTTATCAAACAACTGAGGCCAGAAACAGAAATGCACAGTCCAAGAGGTCTGGGATCATCTCTGCTGCTTAATCAGTATGTTAATTCTGACATTCTATAGTCTAAGCTTCTTCTAGCTTTATATCTTAAGATCCTCTCCAGCTCTAACATTCTATAAGCTAAGTCCCTTCCAGCTCTCCGACTGGGTATTCTCAGGTCCTTTCCTGCTTTAATATTCTATATGCTAAGGCCCCTTCTGGCTTTAACATTCCCTACTCCAAGCAGCTCTCTTCCAGCTCTCACTTTCAGTGATTCTACAATACTAGCCTTGTCTCTACTATATACTTGCTACGGCTTCCTCTCTCTGGACCTCAGTTTCCTCCCCTGTAAAACAAGGGAGGCTGTGGTCGATGAGCTCTGAGCTCCCTTCCAACTCTAACATTCTATGCTCCATGTCTAATAATAGCCCAATAATAGATCACTGCCAGGAGTGCAGCCAAAGCCTTTTCTGCTGAGGATTGATCAGAGTACTATTTATTTACAGGGTAGCAATTATGGGGACACAGGATAAGGTACAGGATCCAGCTTTGTCCAGCTAAGGAGACAAGGGTGACTCAGAGATCCCTCAGGTCCAGAGGCCTCTGTCTTGGCCCAGAATCCAGACCAATCTCCAGCCAAGGTCCCTGTTGTTCGACTACCAGAGCAAGTTTACAGCTTCTAGTTTCCATCACCTTCTGATCACTCCCTCCTCTGGGATCCTAGAGTGCTGACTGCCTGTACCACTCGTTCGGCCATTAATCATAAGTGGCCTTGTAACATTGATTCTGTAGTTGCCTTGGACTGTTTAACTAACTTTTCATGGGTTTGTGTCTTGTTTCCCCAGTGAGGCTGCAGGATCTTGACTCTATCCACGTCCAGAGAAAGAACTACGGAGTCTGAATGCAGATCGAAGCATACTATTTGATCTCTTTTTTTGCTTTTGTTGTTTTGTTTTGTTTCTTCTTTCTCGTGGTTCCTGCCGTTGGTTCTAATACTTCTTTACAACACGACTAATGTGAAAATCTGTTTGATAGGCATGTATATGTAGAGCCTATGTCAGATTGCATGCCGTCTTGGGGAGAGGGGAGGGAAGGGAGGGGGAGAAAATTTAAAACTCAAAAGCTTGTGGAAGTTGAAAACTAAAAAGAAAGAAAGAAAGGAAAACAGTGAAAGGAGAAAGTGCCTCAAAGTTAAAAACAAAACAAAGCGGAGACACTGGCTTAGACTGCCTGGCCAGTGGAAGGAGCCCCACATACCTCACAGAACTGCAGGAGGCAGTGTTGTATAATGGATTAGGCACTGGACTGGGAGTCAGGGAGACTTGGGTTCACATCTCCCCTGCATGATTGTATGACTCTAGAAAAGTCACTTAATTGTTTTTGGTCCTCAGTTGCCCCATATCTGAAACAAAGGGGTTGCACTTGATAACTTCAATGGTCCAAATTCTATGGTCTAAATTCTATAAATTGGGGCAGCTAGGTGGTGCAGTGGATAGAGCACCGACCCTGGAGTCAGGGGGGACCTGAGGTCAAATCAGACACATAACACTTCATGGCTGTGTGACTCTGGGCAAGTCACTTAACCTCAATTGCCTTGCCTTCTCCCCACCCCCACCCCCACGAAATAAATTCTATAAAGTACAGAATACCATAAAATGTTAAAGCTGAAAGTATAGTATAGGGGAGAAGCTAGGTGGTGCAGTGGATAGAGCATGGGCCCTGGAGTCAGGAAGACCTGAATAAAATATGACCTCAGATACTTACTAGTTCTGTGACCCTGGGCAAGTCACTTAAGCCCAATTGCTTCCCCCCCACACACATACACTCATATCCATATCCATATCCATATCCATATATATATATGCATATATATATATATATATACACACACATATATATCATATACACACATACACACACATAACCATATATATTTTTTAATACATATTATAGGTATACTAGAAGGGAATTGAGAACACAGTCTGGGAAGAAACTTTGAATATAGACTAATAATATAAAGAAAAAAAATAATAGCTAACATTTATATAGAGCTTCAAGGTTTGCAAAGTGCTTTAAAACAATTATGTTGTTTTATCCCCACAACAAGTCTGGGAAGATAGGTGCAGTTATTATTCCCATTTTACGGATGAGGTAACTGAGGCACACAGAAGTTAAAGTGACTTGCTCATGTCACATTGCTGCTAAGTGTCTGAATTCAGGTCTTCCTGACTCTAGGTCCAGCACTCTGTGTGCTACATCATCTATCTGCCTCTATTAACCATTAGTAACTATTGAGTCCAGACTTCCTCATTTTACAAATGAGGGAACTGAGGAAATGAAGCTCCTTCCCTTGATATAAAACAGACCTTTCTATAGCAATTTTTTAGGGGGCAGGGGTGGACCCAAAATTTTGCTGGCATCAGGAATGTCCAGAGAGGAAAACTCTACTAGTAACTTATCTAATCTTAGGGACTTCCTAGGGTCACGGAGTGGTTTAGTGACTTGCCCAGAGTCATACAACCATTTTGTGTTAGAGGCAGGACAGCAACCCACATTTACTTACGTAAACTCTCTTTAAAGTTTGCAAAGTGTTTTACATACAGTGTCTCATTTGCTCCCACAAGACTTATTGTACCCATTTTACAGATGAGAAAGCTAAGACAGAGAGATAAAGTGACTTGTCTACTGTTGCTCAGCCAGTAAGTGTCAGAAGCAGGACTTGAACCCAGGTATCTCTTGACTATTAGCTTAACTCACTTTCTTTTTCACTGTCTTTCTTTTGATTGATATCAGGAACCAGTAAAACTGAGATGTTCTTGGGGCAGCTGGGTGGTACAGTGAATAGAGCTTGGGGCCTGGAGTCAAGAAGACCTGAGTGAGTTCAAATCCAGCCTCAGGTACTTACTAGCTGTGTGACCCTGGGCAATTCATTTAACTCACTTTCCTCATCTATAAAACGACCTGGAGAAGGAAATGGCAAACCGCTGTAGTATCTTTGCCAAAAACACACGAGGTCACAAAGAGTCAGACAGGACTGAAAAACAACAGTGTTCTATGGTCTAAGGTCCCTCCCAACTTGAATGTTCTATGTACTAGACTCTAACATTCTTTATTCTATGGTCTGTTCCAGCACTAACATTCTGTGTTTTATGTTCAAACATTCTATAATCTAAGGTCCCTTCCAGCACCAACAATCTATGTTTTAGCAGTCAGTAGTCTAAGGAACCTCCCCACAGGAATGTTCTATGTACTAGACTCTAACGTTCTCTGTTTTGTAGTCTGTTCCATCACTAACATTCTGTGGTCTGTGTTCAGGCATTTTGTGGTCTCAGGGCCCTTCCAGGCCTAACGCTGTATGTTCTTTCTCCGATTTTCCCCCAGTGGCTTCAGTTGTGCATTTGAGTGGCCCTGCCAGCACTACCTCAGCATGCTCCATGGCAGGTAGCTGTCTGCGATTCCATATGATTCCGCACTGCCTGCCATTGGTTCTTGGCAGCCAGTGCCATAGCAGATGACATCTCAATCACAATGTGTTGCAAGCACAGTCTGAGCCTCTCTCTGGAAGCGCTCGCTCCTTTCCAATTTTCCTTTTCTGGTGGTTTTTGATGATCTTGTGGTAATATAAATAAGGCATCGGTGCAGCTGTCATTGAGACACACAAACAAAGGGTCTAAGAGAGTCACAGCTTAGTCAGGTCTTGTGTTAACCCCCCTGGCAGAGTCCGCCACATTGGCCACGTGGGCAGGCCAGGGAGCTGGCAGCAGGGAAATCAGCAGAGAAGAGAGAAAATGATGACATTCAGAGAGGGAGATCTCAACCTACCAAGAGGAAGAATGATGAAATGAAGGCTCAGAGAATTGAAGTGAGGAAGATCTGGGTTCTGGTTCTGGTTCTGTGACTAATTTACTGTGTGATCTTGGACAAGGCCCTTCACCTCTCTATGCCTCAGTTTCTTCATTTGTACATACAGGACTAGACCAATCCCCTCAACATTAATACTCTTTGTTGGACATAAGAATGTGTTCTAAGAGTCCTTCTAACATTTTCTATTATAACATACTATTTTTTAAGGTCCCATTCTAGCACTGACATCCCATGAGTCTGCTCTAAGGCCCCTTACAGTTTGAATATTCTATGTTTGAATATTTTATGTTCTAAGTTCACCTCAGGTTCTATTGTCTTCCCAGGGTCGCAGTGGAAGGGATTCCTGTTCAGGTAGGTATTGGACAAGATGATCTCTGAATTCCTTTCTAGCACTGAGATTCTGTTATTCTGTCTGGGAGTTTTAGTGAACAGAAGGCTCAATATGAGTCAGCAGTATGACATGGAAGCCAAAAAAAGCTAATGAGATCTTTATTTCAATGTTTCTAGGATCTGTGATTTCATTGGTTATGGGTATTCTCTCAACTGACAAAGAGATAACTAGCTTGCTAGCTAGGAAAAGCAATTATTAAGCATTATGTGCCAAGCACTGGGAACATACAAATCCAAGCAAATAAGACAGTCCTACCCTCAAGGAACTTACATTCCACTGAGGTGGGGGGGGGAAGATAACACATGCAGGAGTCCTAGAAAGTGTGGTCCTTCTATAGCTTGGTCAATAGATTTTGAGAATTGTTATAGTCAAAAAATACATTACCTTTTGGCCAACCTGGTGCTGAGCCCCATCTGAATGTAACTAGACTGGCCCTTGGGTAACAGAGACACAGCCCACTTGTGGGTCAATGATCAAAGCCTTTCCAATTTGGTGGCATCTGCCAGAGTTAGCACTGCCATTATAGCCTTTGATAACCCTAGGCTTCTGCACCCCAGTGAACTATTCCAAGTGGAACTTTGGTGGAGACTTCAGTGGCTTTTGTTTTTTAATTTGGACCCATCATTTCACTGGTATAGAGAACTCACAATGAGCAAACTCCTTCTACCCATGCAGATTGAGGTCTGCTCAGAAACTTAGGGAGTTGCTCGTGGGTCGTGGCAGACCAAGTGCCTTGTCCAGGGTCACCCAGGCAGGACTGGACGCCAGGTCTTCCTGACATCAAGGCCAACCCTTTTTCCATTACACAAGGCTTGTTGTGGTTTTTAGTTATGTCTGACTCTTCCTGACCCCATTTGAGGTTTTCTTGGCAAAGGTACTGGAGTGATTTGTCATGTCCTTCTCTGGCTCATTTTATAGATGAGGAAACTGAGGCAAGCAGGGTTAAGTGACTTGCCCAGGGCCCCACAGCTAGTAAATATCTGAGGCCAGATTTGAATTCATGAAGATAAGTCTTCCTGGCTCCAGACCTGGCTCTCTATCCATTGCGCCTCCTGGCTGTTCTCTACATTAGGCCACCTCATAACGATTAGTCTGTATTAATAAGAACATAACATTGACTCAGTCTCCACATTTTAAAAAAGCATGTTGACAAGCTGGAGCGGGTTCATTGGGTGGTGAGAAGATTGGAGGTTGTTCTAAACAAGGATCAATTGAAGGAAACAGGAGTGTTTAGTCAGAAGAAGAAAAGACTTGGGGTGAGGGAGTATAATCACTCTCTGTAAGTACTTGAAAGGGTATGGTGGAGAAGAGTTAGACTGGTGACCTTTCAGAGGTCACATGGTCTAATCTACATGTAAGCTGAAATCCTCTCTACAGCATTCATAAGTGTTCATCAGACCTCAACTTGAATAACTCCAGTGATGAGGAACTCACTACCTACTAAGGTAATCTAATCCAGTTTTGGATAGTTCTCATTCTTAGGAAGTTTTTCCTTAAATCAAGTAAAAATCTGCCTCCCTACACCTTGCCATTGCTTTTATACCTGTCCTCTGAGTTTCATCTGAAATTCTATTTAAAATGTTTTAAAGATGTACTTTTTGAGACTTTTTTTTTAAGCTAAGCAATAGGATTAAGTGACTTGCCCATGGTCACACAGCCAGTGAGTGTTATGGTCTGAGGCCGGATCTGAACTCAAGTCCTCCTGACTCCAGGGCTGGCGCTCTATCCACTGAGCCACCTAGCTGCCCCTAGAGGTACTCTTTGGATACAGAAATCCCTTAATTTTATTTTATATTTAGGCAGGTAATTGGACTTAAGTGACTTGCCCAGGGTCACAGAGCTAGTAAGTGTCTGAGGCCAGTTTGAACTCAGGTCCTCCTGACTCCAGGGTCAGTGCTCTATCCACTGAGCCATCTAGCTGCTTCCAGAAATCATTTTCTTACGGGTACGTGATTTAGACATAAAGGGTGATACTAAAAGCAAATTAGGAGAGCAAGGAATAGTTTACCTTTCAGATCTATGGAGAAGGGAAGAATTTATGACCAAATAGGAGATACAGAACATTACAAAATGCAATATGGGTAATTTTGATTACACTAAATTAAAGTTTTTGCACAAACAAAGCCAATGCAATCAAAGCTGGGATACAATTTTTATAGCCAGCATCTCTGATAAAGGCCTCATTTTTAAAATATGTAGAGAAATGAGTCAAATTTATAAGAATACAAGTCATTCCCCAGTTGATAAATGGTCAAAGGATATGAACAGGCAGTTTTCAGATGAAGAAATTGAAGCTATCTGTAGTCATATGAAAAAATGTTCTAAATCACTGCTAATCAGAGAAATACAAATTAAAACAACTCTAAAGTACTAACTCATACCTATCAGATTGGCTAATATGACAAAAAAGGAAAATGATAAATATTGGAGAAGATGTGGGACAATTGGAGCACTAATGCATTGTTGGTGAAATTGTGAACTGATCCAACCATTCTGGAGAGCAATTTGGAATTATGCCCAAAGAGCTATCAAGCTGTGCATACCCTGTGATCCAGCAATACCACTAGGTCTGTATCCCAAAGAGATCATAAAAAAGGGAAGAGGACCCACATGTACAAAAATATTTATAGCAGCTCTTTTTGTGGTGGCCAACAACTGGAAATTGAAGGAATGTCCACCAATTGGTGAATGGCTGAATAATATGAATGTAGTGGAATACTATTGTTCTATAAGAAATCATGAGCAAGAGGACTTCAGAAAATCAGGAAAGACTTGTACGCTGAGTGAAGTGAGCAGAGTCAGAAGAACATTGTGCAAAGTAACACCAACTCTGATAGACTTAGCTCTTCTCAGCAATACAATGATCTAAGACAATTCCCAAAGACTCAAGATGGAATATGCTATCCACATCCAGAGAAAGAGCTGTGGAGTCTGAACTCAGATTGAAGCATACTATTTTCTCTCTCTTTTTTTCTTTCTCGTGGTTTTTCCCTTTGGTTCTGATTGTTCTTTCACAACATGACTCACGTGGAAATATGTTCAATACAATTGTACATATATAGCTTATATCAGATTGCATGGAGAGGGGAGAGGAGGGAGGGAGAAAAAAGACTTGGAAATCAAAATCTTATAAAAGTGAATGTTGAAAACTATCTTTACATGCAGTTGGAAAAAATAAAATACTATTAGGAAAATAAAAGAAATCACTTTCTTATCACACCCCTGCTCCATCTTCCCTAAAATTATAATTGTTATACCCCACCACCACCATGTATACTCACTCCTAACTCATACTAGCAGGTTGAAGGTTAGATTTCCCAGAAGATACCTGCTACCTTGGGTTCAAAGGTTCTCTGTGGGTCTGTTGTCCTAAAAGTATAGTTCATTAGCCCCCGCCATTAAGCTTACCTTTAATAGGCAGCTAGTGGACGCAATGAGCTCAGGGCAATAACATTTACTAAGATGGCATAGTCAAAGGAATAGTTACAAAACATCTCCCCTATGAACCTAGGGTGCAGTCTCTCACAAATGCACAAGGTGTCCATAGGAAGAATAGGCAGAAACTACAAAGGTAGTGAGACATACACACAGAAAATACCTGAGGCCAAGGCAACTCATGCCTCCAGTACTAAGGATAAGCCAGGGTCGCATCTCTCTCTCTTTTTTTTTTTTTTTAAGGCAATTGGGGTTAAATGACTTGCTCAGGGTCACACAGCTAGTAAGTGTCAAGTGTTTGGTCTGAGGCTGGATTTGAACTCAGGTCCTCCTGACTTCAGGGCCAGTGCTCTAACCACTGCACCACCTACCTGCCCCAGTGTTGCTTTTCTTCTCATGGTATCCTCATGTTGCTCCCGTCTGGGCACATCGCCTCTCCTGGGCCAGGGCATGGCTGGGCTCTCTGGGTCTGCTCTTCTCTGTAGCTCAACTGCCAGGGCTAATTCTCTCTTGAATTCATAGCGAACTCTTTTCTGTTTCCAGAGGTTATGATACTCGGAGCTATCTGTTCCACTCGCTGTCTATCTCTCTTTGCTCTCTGCTAGAAGCAGTGTTTCCAAGAGAATGAGGAGAAGCGCTATTGCAAAGTGCCTCAGCTGTTGGTAAGGAAGGAGAGACACATCTTCTAGTAAAGGGATGGGGTCACATTCTGCAAAACTGCTCCTTGCTTCACCTGTGTCTCAACTACCCTCTCAGTTGTCAGGCTTAGCTTTTTAAAAGGCTAGGCAGGGCATGGATAATCTCCCTTCCTCTCTCCCTCCCTTCTTCCTTCTTCTCTTTCTCCCTCCCATCCTCCCTTTCTCTCTTCCTTCCTTCCTTCCTCCCTTTCATCTTTCCTTCTTCCCTTCCCTCCTCCTTCCCTCCTTTCCTTCCTCCCTTCTTTCCTTCTTCCCTTCCCTCCTCCTTCCCTCCTTTCCTTCCTCCCTCCCTCTTTTCCTTCCTTCCTTCCTTCCTTCCTTCCTTCCTTCCTTCCTTCTTCCTTCCTTCCTTCCTTCCTTCCTTCCTTTCTTCCTTTCTTCTTTCTTTTCTTCCTTCCTTCTTTACTTTCTTCCTTCCTTCTTCCAGTGTCAAGCTCGCTTTCCAATTCAATCAGAGAAACTCCCACTTTATAAAGGAATAACAGGGCATAGACACATTTTTCCATTTAACATAGGAACATCTCATGACTTCAGTTATTTCCCCTTATTTTCTTTGATTATATCAGCTATGCTGGGGAGAGGGGCTACTCCCATTATGTAGTCATTATGTAGTTTGGTCTCCTGGTTCTGCTTTCTTTGCTCTGCATCAATTCATATGGATCTTCCCACATTTCCTTCAGTTCCTCCCATTTATAATTCTTCATCATTCCTATACCACAATTTGTTCAGTTATTCCCTAAGTGATGGGTATCTACTTGTTTCAAGTTTTTTTGTCACTGCAAAAAGTGAATATTTGAGTTTATACAAGTTCTTTCTTTCTTCAAATATAGGACCAAAAGTGGGATTGTTGGATCAAATTACAGTTCTATTAACTTTCTCCACAAAACTCAGAATAGTTTGTTAGTATGATTGGACCAATACACAGTTGTACCAAGAGTGTATTAATGTGACTATCTTTCCACAACCTCTCAAAATGAGTATTTTCATCTTTGACCAGCTTTGTCAATTTGATATTAATACCTGAGTTATTTTAATTTATGTTTCCATTATTATTGTTATTATTATTAATGATTTGGGGCATCTTTTCATTTGGTTGTTAATATTTTACATTTCTTCTTTTGAAAACTATGCATGTCCTTTGACCACTTATTTACCGGGGAATATATGTTAGCCTCAAATATTATTGTCCATTCTGTATAGATTTTAGATGTTAGACTTTTATCAAAAAGTACATAGTTTTTTGTCTTATTCTAGCTGCATTAATTGTTTGTGCAAAAGCCTTTTAATTTGATATAATCAGAATAGTCAATTTTATATTTTGTAATCTCTTCCTTCCTTATTTGGTTATGAATTACCTGCCCTCCCCTAGTCATAATTATGAAAACAATGACCCTCTATTCTCTTACAATGTTTTCCAGCTCCAAAATTCTCTGCCATGTTCTGAGAGTCAGAGCTCTCCTTTCTTGTCTTTGCCTCTTGGATCCTGTAACTCTCTTCAAGGCTATCCCATTTTCTAATTCCCTAAGTTGTTATGTTCTCCTCCCCCCAAGTCCTGATATTGCTTTTTGTTTTCTCCCAGTAAAATGTAAGCTACCTGAGGGCAAGAATTGTTTCATTTGTGTGTTCATATACACTGTGCGTAGCTCAATGCCTGGAACATGGGAAAGAAGGAAGGAAGCAAACATTTATTAAGCACCTAATTTGTGCCGGGTGAGGCAGCTAGATGGCTCGGTGGATAGAGCACTGGGCCTGGAGTCAGGAAGACCTGAGTTCAAATCTGGCCTCAGACACTTATTACCTGTGTGTAACCCTGGGCAAGTCAGTAAACCTTTCTTTGCTGTAATCCACTGGAGAAGGAAATGGCAAACCACTAGTTCTTTGCCAAGAAAATCCCATGGACAGTATTGGTGTGCAGTGGTCTACAGGGTCATGAAGAATCAGACACGACTCAATAACAGGTGTTCCAGGCACTGTTGCTAACTGCTTTACACATGCTATCTCATTTGATCCTCACAAAAACCCTGGGAGGCAGTTACTATTACTACACTCATTTTACAGATGAGGAAACTGAGGCAAAGTTTAAGTGATTTGCCTGGGGTCATATAGCTAGTAAATGTCTGAGGCTGAATTTCAACTCGAGTCTTCCTGACTCAGGTCCCACCGTTTTATCCAGTCGGCCACCTCTAATAATACTAAGTCCTTTAAATGCCCCTCTCCTACCCTCCCCTGTCTTCCTTCCCCACTTCAGAGTAGGCACAGATATCCTCTGACTGCTTTCTGTTGGCCAGGAAGACTCTTAATTGGCTCTTGAGCCAGAACTCTGCCAGCCTCAAGTTGCCTTGATTGACTGATGATTCTCTGAGCTGCATGGCCTCCTAGGCCAGCCTAAGTTGGGATGGGGCTACTGCCAATTTACGTCTTCTTTCCTTTGATACAGGACCCTGGGAGATCTTGTAAAGCAGCTCTCATCTTCCCCCCTTCTTGGACACCACAGTAATGACAGCAGCAGCAGCAGTAAGAGTGGGCTCTCAGGATGGAGTCACCCCCAGAGAGAAAACACTGTAAAGAAAAGAAGCCATTTGAATTTGACCCATTGGGGGTGAACTACAAAATGCTGAATTAGAAATCCTGTTTCAAATGTCCCAACAAGTCCCCAGCTGATAAATGGTCACAGGATATGAACAGGCAGTTTTCAAAGGAAGAAATTAAAGCTATCTACAGTCATATGAAAAAATGTTCTAAATCACTACTGATTAGCGAAATGCAAATCAAAACAACTCTGAGGTACCACATCACACCTATCAGATTCGTTACATGACAAAACAGGACAATGATACATGTTGGAGGAGATGTGGGAAAATCGGAACACTAATGCATTGTTGGTGGAGTTGTGAACTGATCCAACCACTCTGGAGAGCCATTTGGAACTATGCCCAAAGGACTACAAAATTGTGCATACTGTTTGACCCAGCAATAGCACTTCTAGCTCTATATCTCAAAGAGATCATAAAAATGGGGAAAGGACCCACATGTACAAACATATTTATAGCAGCTCTTTTTGTAGTGGCAAAGAATCAGAAATTGAGGGGATGCCCATCAATTGGGGAATGGTTGAACAACTTGTAGTATATGAATGTAATGTAATACTATTGTACTATAAGAAATGATGAGCAGGCAGACTTCAGAAAAAACCTGGAAAGACTTATATGAACTGATACAGAGTTAAATGAGCAGAACCAGTAACAGCAACACTGTGTGATGATCAACTATGATTGACTTGGCTCTTCTCAACAATGCAAGGATCTAAGACAACTTTAAAAGACTCACGATGGAAAATGCCATCCACATCCAGAGAAAGAACTATGTAGTCTGAAGGCAAATCAAAGCATCCTATTTGTCCTCTCTTGTATTTTTTGTTTTTGTTTTGTTTTTTCTGTCTTGTGTTTCCTCCCATTAGTTCTAATTGTTCTTTACATCATGACTAATGGGAAAATATGCTTAATATGCATGTATAAGTAGAGCCTGTATCAGATTGTACACCATCTTGGGGAAGGAGGCAAGGAGGGAGTTGGAGAAAATTTAAAACTCAAAAGCTTATGGAAGTGAATGTTGAAAACTAAAAATAAATGCATTAACTATTTAAAAAAAGAAAAAGAATCTTCATATTTTAGTGGAATACAAGCACACAAAAAAAATGTCCCAACAAGGCCTCAATACTCACCTCAAAACTGGTTTTTCCATAATAATTCTATCCCTTTCTGTGTGGGGGAATAAAATTGCCTGTCCATAGGATTCACATTTGCACTTGCGGTGTCTTTTTATTACTTCTTGTCCTGCTGGAGAGAACACCTTAGTCAAGAGCTGAAAATAAAACTTCTTCTGCAGTCTGGGGTGGGGGTGGAGCTGGAACATGAAGGAGCCTAGTTTTCTGGGAAGAAGAAAAGCAACTCTAGAACAAAGAACAAAGGCAGGTAAGGGTCAGGAACTGGTGACCATTTATTGCCAGCTGTTAGGACCTCAGCCTTGCTTGATACTATGCTAGGACAGGTCCATAGGTCTGAGGGTAGAAGAGACCTTTGACATCATCAGCCCTCTCGTTTTATAGATGAGAACACTGAGGGGCAAGGAGATAAAATGACCCGCCCAAGGTCACTCAAGTGTTTGGGCCCCCTCTCCTTCTGTTCTCTATTTAGTTAGGTGGCACAGTGGGTAGAGCACTGGCCCTGGAATCAGAAAGACCTGAGTTCAAATCCAGCCTCAGACACTTACTAGCTGTGTGACCCTAGGGAAGTTACTTAACCTCTGTTTGTCCTATTTTCCCCATCTATGAAATGGGAATAATAATAATAACACCTACCTCCCAGAGTTGCTGTGAGGATCAAATGAGATGGTAATTGTAAAGCACCTGGCACAGTGCCTGGTACATATAAGAGCTATGCACATGTTAGCTATTCTTCTTATCAGGAAGCTAGATGGTGCAGTAGATACTGGGCCTGGAGTCAGGAAGACTGTTCCTGAGTTCAGATGTCATCTCAGACTCATAGTAGCTGTGTGACCCTGGACAAATCACTTAACCCTGTTTACCTCAGTTCCTCATCTGTCATATGAGCTGGAGTAGGGAATTGTAAACCATTCTAGTATCTCTGCCAAGAAAACCCCAAATGGGCTCACAAAGAGTTGGACATGATTGAAAAATGACTAAATTCAACTGATTGTTATTATCAAGTTCTGTCTCAGAAATTTACTAGCTGCTTGACCCTGGGCAAGTCACTTAGCCTTTGTTTGCTTCAGTTCCCTCATCTGTAAAATGTGGATAATAATAGCAGTTACCCCCCTCCCCCAGGGTTGTTGTGAGGATCAAATGAGATATTTGTAAAAAAGCACTTAGCACAGTAGGTGCTATATAAATGCTTATTCCCTCCGTCCTAACCTCTTTGCTTGAAGCTCTCTTCAAACTCCAACTCTGCTATTTATTTATTTGTATGACCTTGGGCAAGTCACTTAACCTCTCCAGACCATTATTTTCCTCATCTGTTAAAGGGCATTGGATGAAATTATTTTTATATAGTCCTTTTAAGCTCTAAAGCTATGCCCTGTGACCTCTTGCTGTTGACCAAGGGGGCAGATGAGAAGGTAGCTCTCATTAGAATAAAGTATTTCAGAAGGATGCAGAGAAGGGGCAAGTAGGGAGAGAGATGGGGAGGGAGAAAGGAAGTCAAGGACAGAGGCAGGTTATGAGGAGGAAGGAAGGGGGGAGAGGGGAGTGGGGAAAAGCAGGCAGAGAGTGAAAGAGAGGGAAGAAAGATATGAAGAAGAAGAAACAGAAGAAAGGAAGGAAGCGGGCAGCAAAGCAAGGAGAGATGTAAGGGAACAGGACAGAGAAGGAGAGAGAGAGGAAAGAAGTAGGGAGAGGGAAGAGGGGAGGAAAGAGAGAAGCTGCTTTCTGGGCCCAGAATCCTGAATGTTAATGGACTGGCTTTGTCTACGTACACTTGTTAATCCTGCTGAGACTTTCCATTCTACTGTGGGTTATATTTAGACCTGCTTTTCTGATAGAGTGACACCTTGGAGCTGAGATCTGCTTTTGCCTCAGTCTTTCATTGAACAGTACTACCACGGGGAGGAACTTGGGGACATCCACTATTAGGGTACTAAGGCCTAACTTCAAAATTCACACACACACACACGCACACACACGCATGCATGCACACGTACCACATGTCTCTCACCCACATTCATCCACGCACACGTAGATTCACACTCTCATATTCATAGTCACTCCAAAACACAATTAGACTGATATTCAGAAATGGCAATGATAATAATAATGATAGCTATTGCAATTATTATAACTCAGAATTACATAGGGAAATAGGGCTCAAAAAGCACCTATTTTACAACATGTCACAAGGTACTGCAACAGGTATGTAGTACAAGGATCACAGATCCCATTTTACAGATAGGAAAATGGAAGCTTGAGAGGTGAGATGTCTTTTCTATAGCCACAGAGCTGGTAACTGTGTGGGTTGGGAGTATCTGAGATAAACCCAGGTCTATGTCTCCTGGCTCTAGGTACAGAGCTGACTCTAATATAAACATGCACGTTCAGACACTTTCTCTCACACAAACTCACACATGCAATCATAATCACATGCTCACAGTTGCATATTCAAGCACATACACTCAATTACAATTTCATTCACACCAGCGCACACATGTGTGCACTCTAGAAGGTAATCACAATCATATACTCACAGTTGCACCTTCAAATACCGACACACACTCAATTACACCCTCACCAGACAGAAAGGATACTATTTGTCTGTACGTATACATAATCACAGACAGACTAGCAAACTCAAAGAAACACGTAATATGTTGAAACATACCTCCAGACACGCATGACTAGGCACGCACAGACACAGGCATACGATGACACGTACTCAGTCAGGCACACACAGACAGAACTCCACCGGTCAGGCCCTGGGCTCTTGGATGCACTCACACAGAGTTAGCAACTCCAGTTCAAATTAAGGCATCTTTTAGGAGAAAAAGCAGAGGCCTTTCTCTTTCATTCTTCTCCCTGCAGTTTATCCATGTGAGACAATTCACTGTCCTGCCTCCTGGAGGCCCCTCCATCTGCCTGGTGCCTGCCTGTGAGCCAGGCACATCTTCCCGAAAGAGGAACGAATGGGATTTTAAATGCTGACCTGCTGTGACAAGTGCTGTTCTTCTCTTTAGTTCTCACTGGGAAGAAGAAGACAAGAGAAGGAACCCCTTTAGCCAAGGAGGGGCAGAAGAGAGGGCTGACTCCAAGTTCCAGCCCAGTCTGGACATCCAGTGACTGCCCAGTGAGGAGGCACTTAACGCCACTTTCCTTATGCTCAGTGCCATGGAGGTTAGGGTTGGTTACTTATTTGGCTCGAGTGATTGTTCGTGTGAAATGATGATGATATTAATTCCCATTTCCATATCACTTTCAGGTATAAAAATCTCTGAACTCCAGAAAATCCCATGACATAGGTAACACAAGAATTATTATCCTCATTTTGCAGGAGAGAAACTGAGGCTTAAATAAATCCATGTGATTATAAATGTAGAACTGGAAGGGACCTTAGACAACCTGGTACAACACCTTTAGTCTACATATGAGGAAACTGAGGTATAGAAAGATTAAGGGACTTATCCAGTGTCATAGAGCTAGTAAATGACAGAACAGTATTTGATCCTTCATATTTTGACTATGACAAATGCTCCTTCCATTCCACCATGCTGTCTCAAAATGATCCATATTTCTATAGTACTTTATAGTTTATAAAACACCTCCCTTAAGACAACCTTTTAAAGAAAATAATGCAAGCATTGATGAAAGAGAAAGCTGAGACTCAGAGAAGGAAAGAGACTTGCCCCAAATCACAGAAGTTAATAATACCTTTGAGGGCCAGATTCAAACCCTGATGCCGAGACCAGTGTTCTTTACCCAACACCATGCTCCCCCTCATGCCTTCATTCTTGGTATTTGCAGAACAGAACCTTCATTAGAACCATCTGCCCACCTCTGGATTTCCAGGTGCTGCCCAAACAGAGGCTTCCTATTGGCACATAGCTCTCTTGAGTTACTCCCAGGATCACTGTGACTCTTTTGTGTTGATAACTATTCAGCCCGTAGTCTGAGACCCCACACATAATGTGTTGCTCTATTGTTTGGCATACCAGCAACACATAAATCTAATAGCAAAGCATTTAATTAAAACATACAGCAACATAAATAAAATATAGAAAGGTGTTCAAATCTCTAAAACTTCCAAGAGGAGTTATAATCTAGTTCCTTTCAAACTTTCTAACTTCCAAGTAGAGCAGAAGGGAACTTCTGCTATGAAGTCACTTTGCAGCTCGCAGACCAAATGGTGGGAGCTTAAAGTGTGGGGCCATCTGTTTCTTGGAGCCTTTCCTGACAGTCCCTTGATGCAAGCTCATGAATGGCTGAAATCTCTCTCCTCAGGCTCTGTAGGCATTGTTATGATGTAAATAGGATGCTGGGGTTCAGGGCCCCATGTTCTCTGCCCCATGTCATCTCCCTCTCTACCTTGGCCACAATTCTGCATTCTAACCATTTGTATTCTCTCTGTGCACCCTCAACCCAGCTCTTGCTGAATCACTTTTTAAGACTTACATTTTGTAGAGCCTTCTCACCAATCAGAGTCCTCACCTGGTAATGTCACTACTCTGAGATTTCATGCACAGACCACTGGGAGATGCTGTATTGGCCTAGAAGTGCATCATAGGAATGAAGCCCTATGGAAATATTCCTTTAGAGTTGGAACCATCCCTGTCTCCTTGAAAGGAACTAAAAGTCTTGTATGGATATATTTCAGCTCTCTTATTTTCTGGCTGGGTGAATAGACTACATTCCCCTTTCCTTTTATTTCTAAAAGGGGAGACACACAAGAGTTTGTCCTTTATAGGACACAGGTCCTTGCATTTCCTTTGTAGAGAAGATTAGGTTTCACAGGTTCATAATATTTAGAGCTAGAAGAGACCTAAGAGATATTCTCGTACAATCTTCTCTTTTTATAGTGAGAGAAACTGAGTCTGAGAAAAGCCAAAGCTGGCATAATTGTGGAGTCAGACCCAGCTTCTGGGTCAGGTCCTCTTAATCTGATTCCCCAGAAGTCTGGTTTTCCAAATTCTCTTCTTACTTGTACTGTAAGTTGGGCTTAAGCTCTTCTCTCCTCTGGACTTTCCGGTACTAATATCTTGTCTAACAGCTAGGTCCACAGGATCAAGAGCTGAATGGGAACTTAGCATTTAATCCAAGAGTTCTTAATCTTTTTTTTTTCTGTTTGTTTGTTTCATGGATCCCTTTGGCAGTCCGATGAAACCCATGGACCCCTTCTCAGAATAATATTTTAAATGCATGAAATATATAGGATTAGAAAGAAAACCAACCATATTGAAATGCAATCAAAATTAAGAAAAAACAAAACCAAACAACTCACAGACTGATTCACCAAACCACTGATCCGAACCAACCTTGCCATTTCACAGATGAAGAAAATAAATCTTAGAAAGAGGGGAAGTCTGGTGACACAGCAGGAGCAGAACTGGGATTAGGAACCCAGGTTCCTAAGAGTCCAGGTCTGGGACTCTTTCTCCCTGTACCTGAGGTTTTTTTCTTCTCTTCAAGTTAAGACTGAAACTGTATTCATCATCATTTGATCTTTTCTTAAAAATATTTTATTTTTAATATATAGAATAAAATCTTTAAGGGGAAACAGTTTTCCTGGTTTCCAGTCAAAGAAATATTCAGGAACCAGCTTTTCTTGGGTTACCATTCTTTCTTAAGGTCCCTGCTGGCATCCTCCTTCAGCTGCTTTAAATTCTAGAGCTTCTCTTGCTGTTCCTGGACTCAGCTACCCTGGGGGAAAACTCAAATAACTTTTATTGTTCTTTCTCTTAGGCAATCCAGACATAAGTTGCTGCTGTTTACAATCCAAAGGCAATATTTTAACGATAGGATCAGAGAATATTAGAATTAGAAAGGCCTTTAGAACATAAAATGTCTAGGTATAGAATGTTAGAAAAGGAAACATCAGACCTGGAAGCTTTCCTCTAGTTGCTGATGAAGAAGCAGCCATCTTCACCAAGGTCAACCTCTCTTCTTTTATCCTTGATCACATCCCCTCCTACCTTTCAATAGATTGCCTTTACAGTCATCCTCTCTGTCTCTGTCTCTCTCTCTCTTTCTCTCCCTCTTTCCCTCTCTCTCTTTCTCTGTCTCTCTGTCTCTGTCTGTGTCTCTCTGTCTCTGTCTCTGTCTGTCTGTCTCTCTCATCTTCAGTCTCTCCCTATCTACTGGATCCTTTTAAGAATCTCCATTGTTAAAAAAAAAACCCTTCATTTGACCCTACCATCTCCTCAAGCCAGCATCATATATCTTTCCTCTCTTTCACAGCCATATTTGTAGTAAAAAAACTATTTACACTCTTCTCTCATTTCTCAACCCCTTGAAGTCCGGTGTCCAAACTCATCATTCAATTAGAACTGCTCTATCCAAAGTTACCTAAAATTGTTTAATAGCCAAATCCAATGGCCTTTTTCAGCCCTCAATTTTCTTGACCTCTACATAGTATCTGTTCATTCACCCTCTTCCTATTGAATTTTCATGAAGTTGCTCTGTCTTGTTTCTCCTCTTATCTGGCCCTTCCTTCTCAGTCTCATTTCCTGGATCATTAGCCACGTCCCAGTTCATAACTGTGGGGCTACCCTAAGGTCCTGTTCTAAGTCTGTTTCTCTTCTCTGTTTACACTCTATCTGGGAGATTTCTTCAGCTTCAAAATGAGTTCAATCATTATCTCTTTGCAGATGACTCCCAGATCTAAATACCCAGTTCTACTCTCTGTCTTCTGTTCCAGTCCCATATGACCAATTGCCTATGGGACATTTTTAACAGGAAGTCCTCCAGGCATGTCCAAAACAGATCCCATTATCAAATATACCCCTCTACATTCACCTGTTTGGGTTGAGGACACGACCATCCTCTTAATAACTCAGATTTACAACTCAAAATCATCCTCAATTCTTCACCATCTCCTGCCTTCCCTCCTATTCACAGCTGGAGAAAAATCACTAAACCATGTTCACTAGGTCCACTATGCATTATCTCAATTGGGCCTTCACTGCAGCAAAGCAATCCTTTTATCCCTCCCAACTAACTCACTATCCTACTCACCATGGAAGCTTTTCCAGATGTTTTCATCCCTCCCCAAATCTCCCATAGTTTCCCCTCCCCTTTCTTCTCAGCTAGAACTTTGCCTCATAGTTCACTGAAAAAATTAAATCCATTGGCTGAGAGTTTCTTCTCTTCCCCTCTTCTGTACCTCACATCCTTTTTTTAAAAAAGGCAATTGGGGTTAAGTGACTTGCCTGGGGTCACACAGCTAGTAAATGTCAAATGTTTAGTCTAAGTTCAGATTTGAGCTCATGTCCTCCTGACTTCAGGGCCAGTGCTCTATTCACTGTGCCACTTAGCTGGCCCCTGTTACTCACATCTTTCAGACACTTTCTGCCACTCTCTCCGCCTTCATCCCCGTCTCACATAAGGAGGTGGCCCTTCTTGCCAAGGCAATCTCATTTACACACACGAGTGATGCCATTCCATCTCATCTTCTCCAGCGTATTTTTACTTCGTCCCTATCAACATGTCCAAAACTGGACAAATTATCTTTTCCCCCTTTCAACCTTCCCTATTATTGTCAAAGATACGACCATCCTCTTAGTCCCCCAGGCTCACAACCTAGGTGTGAGCTTGCCCTCCTCACTTTCTGCCCCACCCCATCCGATCTGTTGCCAAGTCCTGTCAATTTTACCTTCTTTACATCTTTTGTACGGGTGCCCTTCTCTCCTCTGACATTGCTGCCACTCTGGCACGGGACTACTTTGATAGCTGGCTGGCTGGTTTCCCTGACACAAGTCTCTCTCCACTCTAGTCCATCTTCCATTTAGCCATCGAAGTGATCTTCCTATAGCAAAGGTCTGACCATGTCACCCCACCCTCACCCCCAACACACACACACACACACACACACACAACACACACACACACACACTTAACAAACTCCAGCACCTCCAGGATCAAACATAAAATCTGCTTGACATTCAAGGCCCTTCCTACCCTGAGCCCCTCTTACCTTTCCAGTCTTCTCCTACCTCCCACGCCTCCCACACACTCTGTGATCCAGTGACAGTGACCTCCTTTCTGTCCCTTAAACAGGATGCTCCATCTCTTAGCTCTGGGCATTTTCTCTGCCTGGAATATGCTCCTTTCTCCCGTCTTCATTTTATCTCCTGGCTTCCTTCAAGTCCCAGCTGAAATTCTACCCTCAACAAAGTCTTTCTTGCTCCATGTGAGGCAGCTGCCTCCCTACTGTGTAGCGTCTCCAGTTTATCCTGTGCACACTGTGCTTGTACACAGCTGTTTTCATGTGGTTTCCCCTACCAGACTGAGAGCTCCTTGGGAGCAGAGACTGAATTTTGCCTTTCTTTGCGTAGTCAGAGCTTTGCAGTGCCTGGTACTTAGTAGGACTCACCCACTGACTTCTCTTTCTCCTCCTTCATGTATCAATCAGTTTTCGAGTCCAGCTGATTCTGTGCTCATAGCAGCTCACATCTGTCCCCTCCTTTCCATTTGTGCGACCGTCACCCTCGTTCAAGTTCCTTTTATCCCTTCCTTCGTTAGCTTCCCAGTTCTTCTCTGTGTCTGGCCTCTCTCCTCTCCGATCACCCTCCACACAACTGCCAAAATTATATTCCTGATGCATAGTTCTGACTGTGGCACCTCCCTGCGGCTTCTTAGTGCATCAAGGACAAAATACGTACTCCTCTGGCTGGCATTTAAAGCCTTTCACAGTCTGCTTCCAGCCTGCCTTTCCAGGCTTACTGCTTATTCCTCCCCTTTATGCATCCTTTAGTACAATTGTGTTTTCCTACTAGCTGTTCTTTATGTACAGCATTCAGTTTCCCACCTCCGTGGCTTTGTACAGGCTGTGCCCCATGCCAGGAACATCTTCCTTCTTTGCCATCACCTCTTAGAAGCCCCAGCTTCCTTCAAAGCTCAGATCGATGTCATCTCTTACATGGTTTTTTTCCACCCCTGCCTTGTCATTCCCCCTTCATCCAAAATACTTCATATTTATTTTGTAATTATCTTGCATATATTTCACATTTGTTTTCATATATTCATGTTGATTTCCACCCCCCCTTCCCATTAGAATGTGAGTTTCTTGAGGGCAGGGACTATTTTTTTTTTTGTCTTTGTCTTCCTAGCATCTAGCACAGTGCCTGACACATACTCGGTGCTTAATATTTGTTCATAGCATAGATCCAGAGTTGGAAGAGACTTCAGATACTATCTAATCCAACTCTCTCACTTAACACAAAGAAACTGAGGCCTAAGGAGGTTAAGTGACTTGCCCAAGGTCATACAGGCAGTAAGTATCAGAGTAGACTTGGAACCCATGCCTCTTGACTCCAGAGCCAGTGTTCTTTCCACTGACATGCTGCTAATTGCTTGACTGATATGCTCTAATATTCTGCATTTTAATACTCCCTCCCCACCTCTAACACTCTACATTTTAACAGTTTGCATTTTAAAGACACTTCTAGATCTGGCCTTCTGGGGTTCTGTGGAGAGACAGAGAGAATGACCTTTTCCTGGCGACTTGTGGGAAATGATAGGGTCAACCTTGGTGACCTTCCTGGTAGCCCAGGGAGAAGTATGTATTTTAGAATGTCAGCAGCCTTCCAATACGATCAAAGAGAAAAAGTCACGATTGAAGGCAGCAACCAATACGCCAGACAATAATGACAACATATTATTATCAGACAATTATTCTCTTCATCATTATTAAGAATCACAGTGAATAATTGCTCACGTTAATCTGGTTTAAGCATGTGATGACAATGGGAGCACCATTATCCTAGGTGACACTTTCTAATTTTACATATAGAACAACTAGTTAGTTGTCTATGTGGTAGGACTTCCCAAAAATGTCTCTCCTACCAACCTGAAGCTGGTACTAGAAATTCTACTATGAGGAGTCACGCCAAAGATTAAGAATTGACCCCTCTCCTCTACTGGGCTTTGTTAAAATCCAGATGCTTCTGTTTTCCTTAACACATTTAGTATTTTATATCAAGAGGATACTTTTCTTCTCCCTGACAAGAGGCTTGGAACAGACTAGGAAGGGACCTTAGACTATGGAATGTTAGAACCTGGAGATTCAAAGGTTAGTGCTAGAAGGGACTTTAGAAAATAGAACATTAGAACATAGACTATTATACTTACAAGGGACCTTCGAACTTAGAAGGCTAGAACATAGATTCTTAGAGCTAGAAGGGAATTTGGATGGACCCCATGAATTTAACTGTTACCCTAAGAAGGAAAGTCATCAGCCTCCGCCTTCCAGATCTCCCTTAACTGGGGTAAGAAGAATAGCATCCGTGTCTCTCCTCAGGAGCCCAGCCCCTGGGGTCAGTGTAGTTGGCAGCATCTTGGAGGTGGGCAAGCTCACTGCTGCTCACAGGCAGAAAAACAGTGTTTCAGCAACAGCTTGTCTCCACCACCAATTCTGCTCAAGCAAATCACATAACTGTGCGTGCACCAACCCCAGCTATTGGCTTGAGTGCAATAGTTACTCACAATGAGTTAATTAGTATTTATGGTGAGGAGAAGGAGCTCCCTGAATAGCTTGATGCAATGTTTATCCTCCGAGCAGAAGAGAATGAGATCCCCATTCTGTAAACGGCAGTGACCTGTTACCGCATGGGGAATGGGGAAAGAAAACAGTCACGCAGCAACTGAGAAGTGTTTGGGCAAATTAGACATACTGGAGGCCAGAGATCTGGCCTTGTTTCAGTTTGGTAACGAGGAAAACGAGGATCTGAGAGTCCTTCTTGCATAGCATCAGCAATGGATTCAGAGATTCTGTCTGAGAGGCAGGGTGGAAGGGGAAGGTAGAGAGAGGTCCCTTCAGATCCCCAGGAATGGAGTATCTTATACTGAGCACTCAGGGACCTGTTGGGTTCACAGCATTTAGTTCTACATGAACACTAACAAGTCTAACTCTCTCATTTTACAGGTGAGAAAACCAAGGAGCTAAGAGGTTGCTTATAGTTAGGCAGACAGAGACAGGATTTGAACCCAGGTTCTCTGACTCCAAACTCTGTGCTCTTTCTGATATATAATTGCTGTGCCCTGCTCTTTTCTCCACTGTTCCCCTTCTTATCAGTTAGTCTTTTAATTTAATGCCCTAAAGGAGTGATGGTTTGCCCTTCCTGATCTTTCTCCAGGGCCAAACTCCTCCCTACCCCGCCCCCCTGGCCACAACCCCCATGTCTAGTGGCTTACACTTCATTGGCTTGCGAACCTGACTCCCATTGTTCTCAATTTCTCAAGTGGTTGGGATGCGCCCTCAGTTTCTCATTTTTTAATGTGACAGTTCACCCTCCTTTCCAATGTAAGAACCCTCACATTAGTTAATGTAATCACAGAAAACCAGGCATCTCAATTGAATCAATCAACAGAGAAAAACCAGATATTAAGAAATTTTCCTAGACCTTACCACAATGAGCGGATAAACGCTTAGTCAATTTAGAAGGATTACATATAGGTTTTTAGTGACTGGGTAAAGGTAGATGATGCCACACTGAAAACATCTTGTGACTGGTTGAGAAGATAAGTATTGAGAAGATTAGTATTTATAGTGAGGAGAAGAAGCTCCCTGAATAACTTGATGCAATGTTTATCCTCTGAGCAGAAGAAAACGAGATCCCCATTCTGTAAACTGTAGTGACCTCTAAAGATAATAAGAAAGTCCAGTCAGTGGATAAGACCAGTGGTTAAGGATTTCAAGTTTGGAATTGAATTGGAGCCAAATTCCTGAAAAGGAATCAATTTGTCCCAGTCCCCAATATTGACCATCTGAGATTAAAGAGGCTGGACCGGTGAGAGACAACAAATCTAGCTTGAATGGAGTGATACACCAAGAATAAACGAATATGGAAAGACCCAAGGAAGGATGGAGCTTCAAGGACCATGACTGAGTCTTCTCTGATTACATTAATTGAGGTGGAAGTATGACCCCTACCTTCACACCAACAAGACTCCAAGTGTCAGGTAGCCAGTGACTCTATTAAGTAGGCTGAAATAGAATCACAGGAATACAGAATGTTAGAGCTAGAATGGACCTTAATGCATAGAATGTTATATGTGAGAATCATTTAAATACAGCATTTTGTTGTTGTTGTTCAGTCACATCCGACTCTTCATGACCCCATTTGGAGTTTTCTTGGCAAAGGTACTGGAGTGATTTGCCATTTCCTTCTCCAGCTCATTTTACAGATGAGAAAACTGAGGCAAACAGTGTTAAGTGACTTGCCCAGAGTCACACAGCTAATAAGTATCTGAGGCCAGATTTGAACTCATGAAAATGAGTCTTCCTGACTTCTGGCCCAGCACTCTATCCACTTCACCACCTAGCATCATGAAACCAGAACTGGATTAAGAGTAAAGAGGAATGAGATCTCATATAGTCTCTACTGTTCACTACCTATGTGACCCTGGGCAAGTCACTTCCTGCCCCTTAGTCTCAAAGTCCTCATCTGAGAGCTGGACTTCGAGGTGCCCTTCTGCCGCTAAAGGGCTTTGATTTTGGCTCAGTGGTGGACCAGAATAATGAAGGGACCAGGCCATAGGAGAATTGGTTGAAGGAGCTAGATATATTTCATTTCCAGAAAAGTTAGGGAAGGATAGGATAACTAACTTCAAATATTTGAAAGGCTGTCATTTGGAAAGGGGATCAGATTTCTTCGAATTTATTGCTTGACCCCAGAGGGCAGAGTACAGAGCAAGAAATGGGTGGAAGTTCCAGAAAGGTGCATCTTGGCTTCATATAAGGAACAGCTCCCTAATAATTCAAGCTATTCCAAAGTGGAATGGTCTGCTTTAGGAGGTAATCATTTCCCCACCACTGGAGAATTTAAAACAGAAGCTAGAATTCAGGGGTGGGGAAACCTGTAGCCTCGAGGCCACACTGGCTAGACGGTCACCTCTTAGGGGTACATACTATAGAAAGAATCCCTTTCCACAGATGAAGGTTGGAGTAAGTGACCTCTGAAGTCCATTCAAACCCTGAGACTCTGAGATTGGAAATCAAAATATAGAGCGTGGGAGCTGAAAGGGAGCTCGCAACATAGACTGCTGGAATACAACAACAACCTGGCACTTCCAGTTTTACAAAGCATCTTCCTCACCACAAACCTGTGAACTAGATCAAGCAACTGATTATCATTATCCCCATTTTACAGAAGAAGAAACTGGAGCTCAGGAAGGTTGAGTGACTAAGTGTACTCAATCCACTTCAATCCAATTCAGTGAATATTTTTCAGGGTTTATCACGTGCAAGTCACTCTGCTAAGAGCTGGGAATTCAAAGACAAAACTAAAAATGATCCTTTGTCTGAAGAACTTATATTCTACTAGAAGGATAAGAAATGAAAACATGTGTATATGTGGATATAGACACATGTGTGTATGCATATACATGTAAATACATAGAGAGTAAACCCTAGTTAGGGGGATCGGGAAATTGAAATTATAGGCAGCTGGTACATGAGCTGCTACTGCAGCTAGATGGCACAGTGGAGAGAGTGCCAGGTCTGGAGTCAGGAAGACTCATTTTTCTGAGTTAAAATCTGGCCTCAGACACTTATTAGTTGTATGACCTTGGGTGAGTCATTTAACCCTGTTTGCCTCAGTTTCCTTATCTATAAAATGAGCTAAAGATGGAAATGGCAAATCATGCCAGTATCTTTGTCAAGAAAACTCCAAATGGGGTCACAAGGAGTCACAACTGAACAGCAAAATTTTTCCCCATTCTCTGGCATTTGTCATTTCTGATAGGTGTGAGGTGGTACCTCTGATTTGTTTTAATTTGCCTTTCTCTAATCAATAGTAATTTAGAGCATTTTTATATGACTGTAGATATTTTTGATTTCTTCTTTTGAAAACTGACTTCATATCCTTTGACCATTTATCAATTTGGGAATGGCTCTTATTTTTATAAATTTGACTCATTTCTCTATATGTTTGAGAAATGAGGCCTTTATCAAAGGAACTTGTAAACATTTTTGGTATTACTTCATTATCTGTTACCTTTTTGCAAATGCAGATTCCCTGATTATCTCTTTTAATTAGGTCTATTTTTACTTTTGCTTTGACTGAGATATGATTAATATACCTTTCTTTTTTACTTCAGCTGAAGTATAATAGACTCTGCTCCAGCCCTTTATTTTAACTCTGTGTATCTTTCTGTTTTAAGTATGTCTTTTATGCACAACATATTGTTGGATTCTGGTTTCTAATCCATTCTGCTATCTGCTTCCATTTTATGAATGAGTTCATCCCATTCACATTTACGGTTATGATGACCAACTATGTATTTCCCTCCATCCTGTTTTCTTCTGTTTTTCTCTCTCTCTCTCTTTTTATCTTTCCTTCCTCAAAAAATCTGTTTTGCTTCTGACCACTGCCTCACTTAATCCACTCTTCTTTTTAATCCTCCTCCCCCCTCCACCACCAATAACTCATCTCCTTTCCCTTCTATTTCCTTATTGGGTAAGCTAGGTTTCTATACCCAAATAAGTAGGTACAAATATTCTTTTGAACCAATTCCAATGAGAGTGAAGTTTAAGCATTCCTCCTCCCACCCCTGCCATTTCTCCCTTCACTATAAAAACTCTTCCTTGCAAGCTCTTTTATGTGAGACAAATTTCCCCATTCTACTTCTCCCTTTTGCCTTCTCCCAGTTCATCTATTTTTCTCACCCCTTCATTTTTTGAGATCATACCAATATAATCGACTCATACCCATGCCCTCTGTTTATGTAGACTCCTTCTAATTGTCCTAATAATGATAAAGTTCTTAGGAGTTACATGTATTATCTTCCCATATAGGAATGTAAACAGTTTAACTTTATTGTGTCTGTTATGATTACTCTTTCATTTTTACCTTTCTATGCTTCTCTTGGGTCTTATGTATGAATGCCAAATTTTCTGTTCAGCTCTGGTCTTTTCATTAGGAATGCTTGAAAGTCCTCTATGTCATTAAATATCCATTTTCCCCTTGAAGGATTATACTCAGTTTTGCTGGGTAGATTATTCTTGGTTGTAATTCTAACTCCTTTGCCTTCTGGAATATTATATTCCAAGTCCTCCATTACTTTAACATGGAAGTTGCTAAATCTTGTGTTATCCTGACTGTGGCTCCATGATATTTGAATTGTTTCTGGCTATTTGCAATATTTTCTCCTTGACCTGGGAGCTCTGTAATTTGGCTATAATATTCCTGGGAAGTTTCATTTGGGGATCTCTTTCAGGAGGTGAGCATTGGATTCTTTTAATATCTATTTTACTCCCTGGATCTACATTATCAGAGCAGTTTTCCTTTATAATTTCTTGAAATATGATGTCTAGGCTCTTTCTTTGATCGTGGCTTTTGGATAGTCTGATAATTCTTAAATGATCTCTCCTCAATGTATTTTCTAAGTCAGTTGTTTTTCTGATAAGGTATTCCACATTTTCTTCTATTTCTTCATTCTTTTGACTTTGTTTTATTATTTCTTGATGTCTCATGGAGTCATTAGCTTCTACTTGCCTAATTCTAATTTTTTCCCCTAATCTAATTAAGGATTTATTTTCTTTAGTGAGCTTTTGTACTTCCTTTTCCATTTGGCCAACTCTGCTTTTTTTCTTCTTGGAAATAGCATTTTATTTTTTCAAATTACATGTAAAGATATTTTTCAACATTCATTTTTTATAAAATTTTGAGTTCCAAATTTTTTCTCTCTCCCCAAGATGGCAAGCAATCTGATATAGGTTATACATGTGCAATCATGTAAACACATTTCCACATTAGTCATGTTGTGTAAGAAGAACAGAACAAAAAGGAAATGCCACAAAAAACAAACAGAAAGGGAAAATAGCATGCTTTGATCTGCATTTGGACTCCATACCTCTTTCTCTGGATGTGGATAGCTTTTTCCATCATGAGTCTTTTGGAATAGTCTTGGATCACTGTATTGTTAAGAAGAGCTAAGTCAATCATAGTTCATCATCACACAGTGCGGCTGTTACTGTGTACAATGTTCTCCTGGTTCTGCTCACTTCACTCAGCATCAGTTCATGTAAGTCTTTCCAGGTTTTTCTGAAGTCTGACTGCTCATTATTTCTTATAGCACAATAGTATTCCATTACATTTATATACCACAACTTGTTCAGCCATTCCCCAATTGATGGGCATTCCTTCAGTTTCCAATTCTTTGCCACCGCATAAAGAGCTGTTATAAATATTTTTGTACATGTAGGCCCTTTTACCTTTTCTATGATCTCTTTGGAATACAGCCCTAATAGTGGTATTGCTGGATTAAAGGATATGCACAGTTTGATTGCCCTTTGGGCATAGTCCTAAATTGCTCTCCAGAATGGTTAAATCAGTTTACGACTCCACCAACAATGCATTAATGTCCCAATTTTCCCACATCTTCTCCGACATTTATCATTTTTCTTTTCTGTCATATTAGCCAATCTGATAGGTGTGAGATCGTACCTCAGAATTGTTTTAATCTGCGTTTCTCTAATCAGTAGTGATTTAGAGCATTTTTCATATGACTATAGAAAGCTTTTATGCTTTCATTTGCAAACTGCCTGCTCATGTTCTTTGACCATTTATCAATTGGGGAATGACTTGTATTCTTATAAATTTGACTCAGTTCTCTATATATTTGAGAAATGAGGTCCTTATAAGAGACACTTGCTGTAAAAATTGTTTCCCAGCTTTCTGCTTTCCTTCTAATCTTAGTTGCATTGGTTTTGTTTGTACAAACCTTTTTTAATTTAATGTAATCAAAATTATCCATTTTGCATTTTCCAACTTTGCTTTTGAAGTTCTTTTCTGCAGTGAATTTTTGTACCTCTTTTATTATTAGACCAATTCTATATTTTAAAGTTACTTTCTTCAGTATTTTTTGTGCCTCTTTTACCAAGCTGTTAATTCTCTTTTCAAAACTTTCACTCATCACTCATTTCTTTTTCCAATTTTTCCTCTATGAATCTTATCTCTTTCTTTAACTCTCCCAGGAATTCTTATTGGATTTATGTCCAATTAGCATTTTTCTTTGAGACCTTGTTTGTGGCTATTTTTACATTTTTGTCTTCTTCTGAGTTTATGTCTTGGTCTTCCCTATGACTGCAGTAGCTTTGTAGTAGTTAAGTTCTTTTTGTTTGTTTGTTTGTTTTCTCATTTTTCCAGCTTATTTTTTGACTTTGAACTTTATGTTAAAGTTGGGCACTGCTCACCTGGGGGTAGGGAGGCCCTGTCCCAAGCTTCAGGCTTTTTCATGCTGCTGATTTCACAGCTAGTTCTGGGGGTCTGTAAGTTTTTGATCATTCCAAGATGGAGTGATCCAGGTGTGGTCACTGCTCCATTGGTCTGCACACTCTTCTTTGCCCAGAAAATTTCCCTACTCTCCTGCAGCTACAAGTACTAGTTCTGCTTCTCTACATCCTGGAACTGTGACCAGAACTGCTAATGGGCAATAGAGTTGCCAATGAGCACCCACTGTACCCAATGCCAGCAAAGGGTTTCCTGTGATCTCTTTCTGACCAGTTTTTTGATGCCTTTACCATCTCTATGCTGAGAGTTCTCAAAGCTGCTGCTGCTGCTGCCGCTGCCACTACTGCTATGGCCCCCTCCAAGATCCGCCACTGCTGCTGCTGCCACCATGCTCCAGCCTGGCCCACACCCTGGTGTCACAGACCTCTCCCATCAACCTCTTAAGTTTTTTTCAGCTGGAAAAAGTCTCACTCTGACCTCTTGCTGGCTCTGCTGCTCCAAAATTTGATCTGAGGAGTTATTTTAAAGTTGTTTGGAGGGGAATTTCAGGAGAGTTCAGCTGGGTTGCTGCCCATACTCTGACATTTTGGCTTTTCCCCCCAGTGCTCTTTTCATGATACCATTCAGCACTATTAGCCTGCCCTAGGCAAGACAGGTGCGACTGTTTTCCTATTCTCCCTGTGGAACTCTGGGCCTCCCTTACCCAGTGATTAGTTTTTGCCTAAGGAGAAAGCATATAAAAACCTTACTAGTAGATGTAGTATAATTGGCCTGATTGACTAGGGTCTTCTCATCCAGATGGTTTGCCCGGCTTCTGACCCTCTGGGCCGCTCAGGCTGTTTGGGTACTTTGAAAAGAGAGAACATTAAAACACTAATTGTCACAGGTTCTGCAATTTTCCAAATGAAGCCTTGGGGGCTAGAATTACAGAATCTTTGAGTCAGAGTAGACCTCAGATGGCATCTGAGTCTCACTTTGTCATTTAAAAAATGTTTTTATTCATATTATTTGCTTTTCCACTATATGTGTATGTATATATATATATAGTATATATATGTATATATATATAATGTGTATATATATATAGTATATATATGTGTATATATATATATATGTATATATGTGTATATATATATATATATATATATATATATACACATATGAAATGTGTATGTATTCCCTTCTTCCTCCTCTACCCAGAGAACCATTTCTTATGATAAAGAATAAACAAAGAGGGGAAAAAGTAGTTTAACAAAACTAACCACCGCATCGACCAAGTATGTAATATGCAATATTACACACTGATAGTCTCCTACCTCTGCAGAGAAGAAAAGGATACGTGTGTGTATATATATGTGTGTGCGTGTGTGTGTGTGTATATGTATATATGTGTGTCTGTATATATATGTACGTGTGTATTTGTGTGTGTGTGTGTATATATATATATATATTTATTTATTTATTCTCAATTCTTCTCTAGAGCCAAGCTTCTTGGTCATTATAATCACACAGTGTTCAGTTTTGTTCTTTCTATTTACGTTGTTGCAATCATTACATTACTTTTCTAGTCTTGCTTACTTCACTCTGTATCAGTTCAAATAAGTATTCAATATTTCTCTGAATTCTTCATATTCATTATTTCTTTCTCCCTTCCTTTCCCTCTCATTGTTTCCTATAGTTCTATGATATTTTATTATTTGCACATGCCATAATTTTAGCTGTTTTTCAATAAATGTTACTTTCTAATTTTACAGGTGGTTAACAACAGATTAGTATGACACATTTTAGGAGAGAGAGAAAGAGAGAGGGAGAGAGGGAGAGAGAGAGATTATAGATCAAAAGTTGAAAGATACTTTAGAACTCAAGCCCAGCCTCTTGTCCTATAGACTGGGAACCTGAAATTTAGAATAGTTCTTACAGCTTGGTAGGGATTTCAGAGGTCATCTGGTCCAGCCCCTCCCTACCTGAACAGAAATGCAGCTTTGGCCTGAAAGCCTTCAGAAATAGGGAACCCATGAGTTCTTGAAATAGACACTATATAAATTGGTGAAGGTCAGTAGTAGAACAACCACTGGTCAGCCTAAACAGAAATGCTGGAGACTTTTAATTTGGTTCCTCTGCTGTCCTCAAAAAGTGTCCCATCTTTGCACCAAAGGCAAGCAAATTTAATCCAATTCAATTCACCAAACCCACTTATATTAACATTTCCAGGAGAAGCTAGAAAGAGAGTAAGGAGGCAGAATTAAATGAAATTAAAGAAATATGCATTTTTTTAAATTTTGGATTAAATTTATTTTCAAACAAAGATCTCCCATCTCTCGCACTTCACCTCTGCACCCTCTGCATCCCTCCTACCCCTACTGAGAAAACAAGAAAAATAAAACCCCTGTTTCAAACATGTATAATCAAGCAAAATGAATTTCTGCATTGGCCATATCCAAAAAACAATGTCTCAATCTGAACTCTGAATTTATCTATCACCTCTCAATCAGAAAAAGGAATTGTGGAGTGTGGAATTGTGTTTGATGGTTGTGTTGATTAGAGTTCTCAAGTAGCTCAAAGTTGCCTTCACAACATTGTCATTATTGTATGAATTGTTCCCCCAGTTCTGCTCACTTCACTTTGCATCAGTTCATATAAGTCTTTCCAGGTTTTTCTGAAATCATCCCCTTCATAATTTTTATACATCATATAATAAATAGTACTCTATCACATTCATATGCCATAACTTGTTCAGTCATTCCCCAATCAATGGACGTTCCCTCAGTTTCCAATTCTTTGTTACCAGAAAAAGAACTATAAATTTTTTTTGTATATAAAGGTCCTTTTCCTCTTTCTTTGGTCTCTTTGAGGTATAGACCTAGTAGTGTTATCACTGGGTCAAAAGATGTATACAGTGTAACAGCTTTGGGGGTCATAGTTCAAAATTGCTCTCTAGTACTGGTTCACAGCTCCATTAGCAGTGCATAAATGTACCTGTTTTAAATATGTATTTTTAAGCACTGACTATGTACAAGGGGCTCAATGCTTTGCACTACAGCTACAAAGATTAGATAGGACATCAACCCTGCTATTCAGAGACTTACCATCCCTTTGGGAGAGAAGACACATATACCAAAAATTACAGTATAAGGGAGGCTTTGATAAATGCCAGTGCAGTGACCAAATATGACTTCATAGTACTAATAGAGAAGCATACCTTCTGCCCTTCAGCAAAGAGGTGGTGAACCAAAGGTATAGAATAAGACAAGTTTTCAGACATGGCCAGTGTGATGTTTTGTTTTGCTTGATCCTACTATTTGTCAGTGGGGCAGCTAGGTGGCTCAATGGATAGAGGGGCACTGGGCCTAGAGTCAGGAAGATGTAAATTCAAATCTGGCCTCAGATATTTACTAGCTGTGTGACCCTGAGCAAGTCATTTAACCCTGTTTATCTCAGTTTCCTCATCTGTAAAATGAACTGGAGTAGAAAATGGCAAACTTCTCCAGCGCCTTTGCTAAGAAAACACCAAATGGAGTCGTGAAGAGTTGGATGTGACTGAAACAACTGAACATCAGCTATTTGCCAAAAAGAATGGTTCTAATTATGGGGCAAGACAAGGAATGATTTGGGAAATGACCATAATCTTTTTAAAAGCATCAATATAATTCTTAAAAAGAAAAAAAAATCTAAAGGAAAGATCCAGATTGAATGGTCTGACATGTTTTAGGAGGGAGAGACTATAGTGTCTAGAGCTGGAAGAGACTATGGAGAGCTTGTAGTGAATAGCTGGGGTAGGTTTTGAACCTAGATCGGTTGCCACCAAATTCAAATATCTTTCTGTTACACTGATGTCTGTCACCTTCATCTGGGAGGAGTCTAGGGATGGCATCATTGAAAAGGTAGTGCCTGAGCTGGGCTGTGAAGAAAGGACTTCTATGTTCTCCTATCTCTAAAAACATACTATTTTTCTATCTTCTGGCATTCTGTGTTCTGAGGTCCCTTCCAGATATTTCCTTGTTCTAACAGTTCTTTGTTCTGTGTTCTAAAGACCCTTCCAACGTTCCACGTTCTAACATTCCTTCCAAATCTAGCATGTAGAGTCTAACCTTCTACAGATAATGTCCCTTCCAGATCTAATATTCTATGCTCTTGGGCCCTTTCTAGCCCTGATATCCTGTGATGTGGGTCTCTTTCCATGAGTTCCCCTCTAACAAGATCCATAAGGGTATTCCTCCTTCCTGCCCTGGGTCCAGGAGCCTTAGCATCACATATTAGCTCCCTCTGCATTTCTCATCAAGATGCAACATACTTTAAATAGCATCTGCACGACTGGCTGATTTTACGTGTGTGTGTGTGTGTGTGTGTGTGTGTGTGTGTGTGTGTGTGTGTGTGTGTTTTCTGGAGAAGCTGATATACAAAGTACATCAAGTGGCACCTGTCACGGGTGAGGTGGCATTTTTCTTCACTGATGCTGACAGCAGCTGTCCGGGAAGAGTATGTTTGGAATGGAAATGACATCATGTTTATTCAGGAATGACATTCCCAGGCCCGGATCAGTGTCAGCAAGATGCCAAGATGTTTGAGAAGGGAAAACACTTCCTGGAGCGGCCCCTGATTTTTCCTTTGGTGGAGCACGCACCACACACAACTCGCCCCATCACTTTAGGCTCTGTCTCCTGACTCTGCTGGCCTCCCCAGGCTGGGTCTCTGCTACCACCTGCGGCCTGAGAGAGGGCTGCCCCTGTCCTGGGGGCTTCCCTGTACCACCCTTTATGCACTAGCAAAGTTCCTGAGAACCTGTATGTAAATGGGGGCTGTTGCTTTTTTTTTTTTCAATTGCAGCTGCTGCAGAAGATCTGCCCATTGAATAGGAGCCTGGGGTGTGAGATTGGAAGGGAAATGAAGTGGACTGAAGCAAGCAGTGAGGTGGCCAGGAAGCCTGAGCTGTAGCCCTGATTCTGCTACAAGCTAGAGTGTGTGGACTTGGCCAAGCCGTTTACCTTCATAGAATCATTGAATAGGAGAGTTAGAAAGGACCTTCTGCAGCGGGTGCCCTCCAGATCCCTTTTGTAGAGCATGCGCAGTTGTCATTCTTGGTGACCGTATGGAAACTTGGTGGGGTAGGGTGGGGAGTGGGCAGGCCTCCTGCCACTATGACTTATTGTGGGGTTCAGTCTCCTAAGTGGCTGCTGAGGCAGAAATCCGTGGATACACCAGAGGGGTGATGTGCCCCTTGGACCTCTGTCTTCCTTCCCACTTTGCAGCCTGAGGATCACTCTCTGAGCTGTTTGGAGAGTCAGGTGGGTCTCCACCCTACTCCTCCCCACCTGAAAAATTCTACCTAGGCAGGCTAGTGTCTGGGATGGAACCTCCTCCTTTTTTTGTCCTATTGTTTTTGGAATAAGGTCTTGTAAGAACTCAAAAAGCCTAGAGGCTGACTATTGTGGTGGTAACATCTCCGACTAGCAAGGCAGCATGGCATCCCTGGAGAGGTAGGGCTGGTGAGCAAAGTGTGTGTGTGTGTGTGTGAGAGAGAGAGAGAGAGAGAGAGACAGAGAGAGAGAGACAGAGAGAGACAGAGAGATGCAGATAGAGCAAAAGAGATGGAGAGAGAAAGAGACAGAGACAGAGAGAGATAGAGACAGAGAGAAACAGAGACAGAGAGAGACAGACAGACAGTGCAATGAAAAGAAAATCCTGCTTGGTGTTTGGTTGACCTGTACCCAGAGGAGGTAAAATGTAGAATGGCTAATTAGCAGCCTTGCAAAAACTATTTCGTATCCCAACAATAAGGCTCGGATGCAGTCCTCCCAATTGGTTATGCAAATAGTAATGTTACTGAATTCTGTTTTAATTATTCTTAAATATACACTAAGATTTGTGTGTGTGCACTTCTCATTACCTTTTGTGAGGGGCAAAAGATACTAAACCTGATGTGTATTTGCACATCAAGCACTTTTTTTTAAAAACCCTTGACTAAAACCATAAATCAAATTGTCCCCGGAGTTGCTGGGAGTGAGGATGAAGAGCCAATGAATGTGACAGGAGGGATCCTAGTTCCCCTATTAAGAAGATGGGCTTCCCTAGCAATGAACCCAGAATACAACCATATGATTGGGGACATATTAGGGAGGGGTGAGTAAGCTGGGAACCTCTGAATCCTGGCAGTAATTCCCTTTGGCTTCCCTGCTAGACTTAGAACATAGAATGGTGGTACTGGAAAAGCCCTTGGAATGTAAGAGCTCAGAGGAATCTTTGAGGTCTTTTGGTTCAACTCTCATTTTTGCAGATGAGGAAAAAGAGATCTAAAGAGGGGAGATAACTTGTCTAAGATCATACAGTGAGACAACAACAGAAGCTAAATAGTATGGTAGATAGAGTGCTGGACCTGAGTATAAATGTGACTTCAGATGCTTACTGGCTGTGTGACCTTGGGCAAGTCACTCAACCTCTGTCCCAGTTTCCTCATCTATAGAATGGGAATGGCACCCTGGGGTGAATATATAGATCTGGGAGTCATCTGCATAGAAATAATAATTAAATACATGGTAGCAGATGAGGTCACCAAGTGAGAAAGTGTAAAAAGAAAAGAGGACCCAGGAGAAAGCCTTGGACTACACTCATGGTTAGGGGACATGATATAGATGATGACTTGGCAAAGGAGACTGAGGAGACGTTGTTGTTTACCCTTCATTCTCAAAAAGGACCATGACATCAGGAAGGTGATGTCATGACTTGCAAGTGAATTGGATTTAAATAAGGGAGGGCTATGCAAAGTCAGGAGCCTCACTTTCTCTTCTCGGCTACCTGGGTCCAATGGCAAGATACAGACCAGAATGTTTGGAGAGGGCCCTGTGAGATGGAGAGGTCAGATAGGTAGGAGGAGAACCAAGAGAGAGCAGAGTCACAAAAACGCGGAAAAGAGAGAGTATCCAGGAAGAAAGGGTAGTCAGCGGGGTCAATGCTGACAAGAGGTCTAAACGGATGAAGACTGAGTAAAGGCTATTATATTTGGCAATTGAGAGATCATTGGTAACTTTGAAGAGAGCAGTTTCAGTCGAGTGATGAGGTCAAAAGCCAAATTGCATAGGGTCTAGCAAAGGTTGAGAGGAACAGAATAAAAGTTGGTTTACTTTTTCAAAGAGTTTAGCTGAGAAGGGGGAGAGGAGAGAGATAAAGTATTATAGTTTGTGTAGATGGTGGAATCTCTTGTGGGTTTTTTAAGTAAGACAGAGATCTAGATCTGTCTGTAGACAACAGAGGTAGAGAAAGAATAAAGGTTAGAGGGGAAAGATGATAGCAGGGGCAATCTTCCAGAGGACATGGGAAGGGATGGGAGCAAGGGTGCATGTAATGGGGTTGGCCTTGGTAAGGAGAAGGACTATTTCTGAACCAGAGAATGGAATAAAGGAAAGATTCTGGGCGATGATGTCAAGGTGTTGCAAGATGAAGAAAATGGAAGAAGGGGGAACTCACTTAGAATGTTCTCAATTTTTTTTGGTAAAATGTGTTCCTCAGCAGAGGTGATAGTGGGAGAGGGTGCTGTGGGAGGCTTTAGGAGAGAAGAGAATGTTTGGAACAGCAACTGTATTAATTAAGGAGGAGTAAAAGAATTGCCTTGCTGCAATGAAGGGTAAGTGGAGAATAAATGACATAAATTTGTAGTGGACCTAGTCAATGTGGTTATGCAACTTCTTTCAGCTCTAATCAGCAAAAGTGGGGATCATTGGGTCAAAAGGCAGAAATTACTTACTAATTTTTCTTCAATAATTAAAATTTGTTTCTTGAATTATAGGACCAAGTCACAATTCCATCAACAATGTATTAGTGTGTGGGGCAGCTAGGTGGCGCAGTGGATAGAGCACCACCCTGAATTCAGGAGGACCCAAGTTCAAATCCGGCCTCAGACACATAACACTGACTAGCCGTGTGACCCTGGGCAAGTCACTTAACCCCATTGCCTAGACAAAAAAAAAAAGAAACAATGTATAAGTGCATCTGGCTTCTCATAACTGCTCTGACATTGAGTATTTCCACATTTTCTCATTTTTGCCAATCTGATGCATGTGATGTGATACCCTTGCATCATTTTAATTTGCATTTCATGTTATTAGTGATTTGGTGCATTTTTTCTATATGGTTGTTTATAATTTACATTTTTCCTTCCGAAAATTGTACATATCTTTTGATCACTTATCTAGTAGGGAATGACACTGTTATATATTCATGTCAATTCCCTATATATTTTGAATGTTGGATTTTTATCAAAGGTGTTTTATGCAAAGATTTTTTTCCTAGTCTATTGCTATTCATTCTATTAAAAGTGTATTGATTTTGTCTGCACAAAATGTTTACATTTTATGTAATTAGAATAATCTATTTTGTCTTGTGCAATTTCCTCTATTATACACACACACCTATATCTATATCTATGCCTATACCTATAACATAGTTATGAAAACTAAAACAATGGGTCTCTATTCTGTACTCTTTTATTTCTCTACACTCTTTGTCCTGGTGATCTCAACTTCTATGGATTCAACTATCACCTCTATAAATGTGACTTGAAAATTTAAATTCAGGCTTCATCTGTCTCTTAAGTTCTAATTTCTCACCTCCAACTGCCTGCTGGACATCATGTCATGTCCTACAAAAGTCCTTTCTGGATTCCCCCAGTTGTTAGTGCTCCTATACCCCTCAATTACTTTTATTTTTGCATGTATTATGTATTTTTTTGTATGCCTGTTGTTTCTTGACAGTAGAATATAAGCTCATAACATCCCCCCATAAACCTGGGTCACATTCTCCCACAAATACACATCTTTGCTGTAGGCAAAAACCTAAAGCAGAATGCTAATGAGGCACACATTTAGGAAACATGTGGGCAAGGTTACTAACAGCTCCGGAGCAGCAGGACCTCAATATCCTTTCTGTCTTTATATAAATAAAGTTTGCCACTGGACATGTTGCTCAAATGGATTCTCTCCTCAGAGGGCACAGTATTTCTTCTGGATCAGTGTTCCACTGCTGGATTGGGACTCTAACAGATTTGAGAGGGTCATTCTGTACTTTTAAGTATATGAGACTATGAGGAGCTCACTTGCATATGAAAAGAACTACCTAGACGATGAACTTGCCCCACCAGGAAGTAGGCTGCCCCCATACCTTTTCCCCAGACATTCATTAGTAAAAATGAGGAAAATCTTGAATTAAAAAAAAAACTTGGGGATCCCTGAACCCCGAAGCTGTTTGGTGATTTTTGTAAACTCTTTGTAAATAGTGATCGTTTCATTCTTTGTACTTGCAACCTCAGCAGCTGAGCACAATGCCTGGCATCTAGTAAGTGCTATTATAGCTGCTATTCTTGCCACGTCGTTTGAGTAAATGCCTTTGTTAATAGTGAATTGATCCTACTGTCTGATCGTTCATGGGAAAGATGTTGGTGGGGGCTAATGAGCTATAGCTTTAGATAGGTGGTGTCACAGGATACACCTTTGAACCCTAGGGTAGCAGCTCCTCTGGGGACTCAACCCATAAGTTTGAGTGCAAGTTGAGCAAGTATGCCAAAGGAGGCGCTACATTGACTTTATTGAACACAACTCTATTTTATTTCAATCAAACCACACAATACTTCCCTCTTTGAAATGCAGTTTCTTCATCTGTAAAATGAGGATTGGGGTTGGTTGTGTCTGTGATTCCTTTGGTAACATGAACTTTGGTTTCCTTGTCAGTCTAGGTTTTTATGATCAGGTTTTCTTAAAACGAATCTAGCTCTGTTGATGCTCCTCTTCTGGGCATCTGGGGTCTAAATTCATGGTAAAAAGAGAGGGGTAGGAGTGAGATGACTGTTGCTCACAAGGGGTTGTTTCAAGATTCTGGTGCCTAGTGCCTGGGGCAATTCTTCTTTGCTCACTAGTCATCTCCCTATAGACATCTGCCTTTCTTCCTTTACCATGAGCTGCCATTTCTCTTTGAGGACGCTATAATAATGAATTAATTAATAACGATTATATAATTATATATTATATCTAGATATTTATAATTATATATTAATAAAATAATTAATAATGAATTAATCCATTAATGAAGAAGAAGATGATGATGATAGCTATCATTTATACAGTACTTTAAAGTTTGCGAAGCTCTTTACAAATATTGTCATTTTAACCTTACAACATCTCTAAGAAGTAGGTACTAGTGTGATGTGATTTTTACAGATGAGGAAACTGAGGCAGGCAGAGGTTAAGTGACTTGCCTAGGGTCACACAGATAGACACTAGTATCCAAGACTAGATTTGAACCCAGGTCTTCCTGACTCCAGCCCTCTAGAATTTGGGCCTCTGGGAAGGAGCGCACTGCAGAAGTGCGGGGTTGGGGTGGGAGAGAAGAAGGGACATGGAAAGATGGTTGTTAGAGGCCTTTCCTGGTCAGTCATTGTGTATTTTTTAAAAAATTTATTTAGTATTTTATTTTTCCCCAGTTACATGTAAAAACAATTTTTAACATTAGTTTTTTAAACTTTGACTTCCAAATTCTCTTCGTCCTACCCCACCTCCCCTCACTGAGAAGGCAAGCAATTCAATATTGGTTATACATGTGTAGTCATGCAAAACATTTTCATAGTAGTCATGTTGTGGAAAAAAAAACCAAACCAAAAAAAAAAAAACAAACCTCAAGAAAAACAAAAAAAGTAAAAAAAAATTATGCTTCTATCAGTATTCAGACACCATCAGTTCTTTGTCTGGAGAGGGATAGCATTTTTCATCATAAGTCCTTCAGAGTTGTCTTGGACATTGTATTGCTGAGAATAGCTAAGTCGTTCACAGCTGATCCTGTTACAGTGTTGCTGTTACTTTGTACACAGTACATTTCATTTTGCATCAGCCCATGGAAGTCTTTCCAGGTTTTTCTGAGAACATCCTGCTCATGATTTCTTATAGCACAATAGCACAATTTTAGCATAATCACATACTGCAATTTGTTCAGCCATTCGCCGATTGATGGGCATCCCTTCAATTTCCAATTCTTTGCCACCAGAAAAGAGCTACGATAAGTATTTTTGTACATGTCGGTCATTTTCCTCTTTGTTTTTATCTCTTTTGAGATACAGACCTTGCTAGGTCAGAGGGTACACATGGTTTTATAACCCTTCGAGCATAGTTTCAAATTGCTCTCCAGAATGGTTGAATTCATCGTGTATTTTTGGTGCTCATATCTCATGAAATGGAATCAGGTTTAGTAGGTTGAATGTGGTGGTATCTCTGTGGGTGTCAGGGAGAGGGACAACTGGGCCCTTTCACTTGTAGTTCACCGCCTGGAAGCGCTGTGTCCCTGAAATATCACAGCTGGAAAAGGCCTTCAAGATATTTCGTCATCCAACCCCGTTACAGCGGGTAGGAGACTGAGTTCCAGAAAAGTGACATACTTTGCACATGATCACATAACCAGTGAGTGGTAGAACCAGGGCCATTGACCCTCTTCCTCAGGGTTATGAGGAAATGGAAACCCAGATGAAAAAGGGAACTTTCTCTTGCAGGCTTACCTAAGGTCCAGTGCCAGCCCCAACATACAACATTTATTTCTACTTTCTTTACTTGTTTTTCTACTCCACCTCCAGAAGGTCTTATAATATGGACCTTTCTGTATCCCTCTGCAGCTTCAATCAATACTTACCTTGCCTGTGCTCGTGACTGGGAAGGACATTGGTAGCTAGATTGGAGGCACTGTGGTTGAGTAGAAAAAAATCTTCTCTGACTGGGGTTAGAAGATGAGGGTTCGATCCTGCTTCTGACACTTATTTCCTGAGTGACCCAGGATAAGTCACTTAACCTCTCTGTGTCTCAGTTTTCTCCTTTTGAAAAAAATGAGAGGGTTGAATCAAATAAGTCTGGCCTAGCTTCAAATCTCAGATTTTGCCTACTCCAATTTCCCTAGATTCTCACAGACTATCTGAATATCCTCACTTCCCTTTAATTTACCCCCAGAGAGAGGCTGGATTTTTCAAAAGAAGCCAACTCATACTATCAGATAGGTTTGTATACGTCCTGTTTTCAGAGGTCCCTTTTCAGTGCTAATGCTCTATGCTGCAATATTCTCTGTTCCAAGATCCCTTCTATCCAGGGTTGTGCTGGAGCCGGCTCATACTAGCTTGGTAGAGCCAATTATGAAATTATCAGGGTGAACATTTACGTCTCGGAAATTGGCAAGTGCTACAAATGATAATAATGAGAATTCTAATATAATAATAGCTAACATTTGTATAGTACTCACAATGTGCCAAGGACTGTGCTAAGTGCTTTACAATCACTATCTCATTTGAGCCTCCCAACAACCCTGGGAGGGAGGTGCTATTATCCCCATTTCACAGATGAGAAAACTGAGGGAAACAGAGGTTAAGTGACTTGTCCAGGGTCATACAGCTAGTAAGGGTCTGAGGCCAAATCAAGTCTTGATTTATTGTTTTGTGGGTTATCTAGACCCAAGGTGATGAAGAAAATGTTAATAATGAAGATTAAACATCAATGTTTGTCACAATCCCCTTTTCCCCAGAGAGCCTTGTCATAGAACATTTACCAGCACCCCCGTTTCCAACTCAAACATTCAATTTTCTAATGGTCTGTGTCCAAAGGTCCCTTCCAGCTCCCCCATCCTAGTTACCTAGAGAAACTCTAAGAATAAATGCGAAATGTTTGAATTTTTTTTTTGTAGGTTGCTTTGCATGGCTGGTGCAGATACCACTAAGGTTTCTGTTTCTATTGTACCTCGAATTGTTTATAACAGGAGGAGTAGGATTGGATTAGAAAATTCAATTGAAAAAGGCCATAGTAGCTGAGAAATATTATTTATGGCGCAGTGGTTAACGGATGTTTTCCCTTGATGCCTCACACGAGATGGTCAAGAGCAGTCAGGGAGCGCGTGCGCATGGGGGAGCGTATCCACCCACCTTCCAGTAATATTTATATTTCATATATTCGGGGGGGGGGTGAGAGAGCCTGCATATAGTTGATTTGAATGCATGTTGCCTTCTCCCTGAAAGTCAAGGGGACCAGGGCGATCGCTAAACAACAAGATGTTAAATATTCTAAACAATTTATACATTTAAAATGGTAAGTTTTCAAAACTCGACACATTGCGAGGTTCTACAGATCTTGTTTATAACACATTCAGCTAAAATTATCTCACCGCATACTGCACACTCCTATAGACCAGATGCTCAGTAACCTGCGATTCTGTTTTGATCTCAGATCTACGTTTTTAAGCTATTTGTGCTAACTAGAAATAAAAAACTGAACCAAAGAAGTGGAGAATGGGATATGGCCATAATCCTGGTACATGGTGCTGAGGGCCAGCAGCTAAGAGGTGATGCTGGGGAGCAGAGGGTGGGCTTCAGAGACCTGGCCTTGAGTCCCAGCTCAGCCATTTAAAAGCTCTGTGACCTGGGACAAACCCCTAGGTTTGAGAGTATTTAGAGCTGAAAAAAGGACCTTAAATTTTATCCAGTCCAGTCTTCTCATTTTACAGTTGAGGAAACTGAGGCCCAGAAAGGTAAAGTTACTTGCCCAAGGTCACCCAGGTATAACAGGTACAATTCCAACGTGGGTCCTCTGACTCCACATTCAGTATTCTTCCCTCTGTGCCACATGCTCCCTCTCTCCTCTGGGAGTTTGTGTATGCATGGGTACGTATGAATACATGTATATGTGTGTGCACATACGTGTGTGCCTATGAATTTGTGTGCATCTGTATATATACATGCATGTACACAAAGCCATACATTGATGAGTGTATGTAGGTATCCATAAGCAAATGTACATGTATGTACATCGATGATTATATGTGTACATATAAGAGGATAAGCTTATGTTGATATATGTATGATATATGATACATGCATGATGTATGCATACGTTCATATATTAATGGACATGAACTCATAGCATGGATGTGTATATAGAGGTATACATACTGACATGGACACATGCACAGAGGGTCATGTATATGAAAATACACATGCCTAAACATGCATGTGTTGAAACAAGTAACTATATGTATGAATGGTACTGGTTGAATACCTTAGTATATGTAAGCAAAAGCACTTGAAGGTATACACGGACAAACACACGTGAGCCTACAGTGACAACGTAATCATGAACGGCTATGCAGGTAAGTATACACATGTGTAACATGCATGAATGTGCACAAAGGTGAGTATTCCCTCTCATGCATCCATGTGCATATGAACACGCCTACCCTTCTGTTTCCCCTGCCCTATATCTTCTCACTTCCTTTATTATTTCCTCCTTGGGTTTGATGCTGGTGGTGAATAAAATTTAAAGAGCTCGACATTTTTTTTTAAAGAGCCCTAAAGGGAACTGTGCTTTCTGTGTTACAGTCATTACCAGGAACACCTGTGAACTGTTGCTTTTAATTGGGCTACAGCTGTTGGGGAATGATTGGGGAGGTATCATTCTTGTTGGCCACCTTGCCTCCAAAGCATATCTCATTGCTGTGGTCCCTGATAATCCTCTCTTTCTTCTAATACCAGTAGCTAGGACTCATGGCCTGTGGAGGTGAGGGCCCTTCATTGGTAACAGAGTCAATGAAGGCCCCTTCCCAGACTCATAGGATTTAGAACTAGAAGGATCCTTAGGAAAATTCTAGCCCAGCACCCCACTTTTGTAGATGGGAAAACTGAGTCTCAGAGTAAGGAAGCAATTTGTCCAAGGCCACACTGGTAGGTAGTAGCAGAGCTGGGATTTGAACCTCCAACAGCAAAGAGTTTCTCTTCCCCAGGCTGAACATCCTCAGCTCCTGATGACATGGTTTCAAGTCTCCTTGCTTTCTTGGTTACTTTCCTTTGAACACATTCCAGCTTGCCGATAGACTTTCCAAACCGTGGCACCAAGAACTGAGGCCCACCCTCCAGATAGGATCTGACCTGATAAATGCAGCTCCACTCCGGGTCCTTCCCAGGCCTTTGTCAGGGGCTACTTTGCCCCCTTGGGCCTGCCCGCTAGTCCTGAGTGAGGCCACCAGGGGGCCTCAGCTTCTGAAACAAATAATTACAGCTCCCATTTATGTCGTGGGAAATAATTCTAGCTTCTGCTTACCAAGAGGTTTTCTTTAAAACAACCCTGCGAGGTAGGTAGTGCATATGTCATCATCCCCATTTTCCTGTTAGAGAAACTGAGGCTCCGAGAGAAGTGGTAAGTATGGGAGCCAGACCTTGAGCCTAAGTTTTGGGGTAATTAGGAAGTCCTGGTTGAAATCTCAGTACCATCCACAAGAGGAAAGAGGAGTAGATAAATACTGGGAAAAAAAAAAGAAAGTACTGCTAAGATTGAAACTAGGCCATGATTCTTTATGTAAATAGCCCAGGAAAGGTCTTACGTAATAAGATTTAAGGCTAGAAAAGACTTTGGAGATTATCTAGTCTAATCACCTCATTTTATAGAGGAGGTAACTTGAGATCCAGGAAGGGAAGTCACTTGCCCAAAGTCACATAGAAGGTCAATGGCAGAGCTGGGATCTAAACCAGAGTCTTCTGACTTCCAAATCCATTGTTCTTTCCATAATATGGTGCCTGAATAGCCTTTTCTGTGTTTTGGTCTCAGCCTATCTGGGATAGACTGTTTCTGCTGGCCTTAGAGAAACTGCAAATTGGCAGCGTGGAAGGGAGCTTCCTCTTGTTTTGGGGCCTTGGGATGGGAAGACATTCAGGTCAATATGCTCCCTGTAATACTGAGCCCTTATCTTCAGTTTGACAAACATAGTGAGAAGTACCAAACTGGTAAGAACCATCAGACCTCTTACTAGGCTTCATTTTCAACATTTGTAGAATGGGGTGGTAGAGGCAGTGGATTAGATGATGTCCAAGGTCTCTAGGTCTCTTCCTCTTCTGACAGTCTAATCTCTGTTCTCATTCTGTTTTCTAAGGTCCCATTCAACTCCAACAATGTCTATTCCATTTCCTAACTTTCTATGTTCTAATGTTCCTTCTAGCTCTAACGTTCTGTGATCTGGGATCCTTCTCAGCTCCGACTGTGTTCTGTGGTCCCTTCCGGCTCTGATATTCTGTGGTCTGGGTTCTAATATCCTTTGTCCTTAGGGCTTTTCTCACTCTGATATTCTAGAATTCTTCAATTCTATTATTATCCCTGCATTTCAGTCTCTTTCTCCCGACTCACTGGGTACAGTGGACATGGGGACAGAGCATTTTCCTTCCTTATGTCCTCTTATTTTCTCTCTTTAGAGAGGAGGAGGCTATTTTTGTTTTGTTTCATGGAATTTGTCTTTTGAAATAATTAACCACCTTCTCACAGCAATTTTTCTTCACTCTGTAAAGCAAAATCCTGTAACACATTGGGATATTTTTTTAACACCAATGTTCAATTATGCAGTTGCTATATTGTGATAAATATGTAGATTAGAAGGACCTGCGTATTTTCTCCTGGGGGAAAGGCAGGGCTCCTTCCACCCAGATTGTAAGAAGGGAATGGGGGCGGGATGTCTGACCTTGCTTTCTCTTCTTGGCACTTATGTCGCAGCTAGAAAGGCAGCTAGTGGTGCAGTGGATAGAGCGTCGGGCCTCAAGAAGACCGCAGTTCAAATTCAGCCCCACACACTTACTGGCTGTGTGACTGTGGCTAAGTCACTTAGTCTCTCTTTGTCCCAGTTTCTTCAACTATAAAATGGGCTAATCATAATAGCACCTATTTCACAGGATTGTTTAAGAATCAAATGATATAATTTTTTTTAAAGCATATAGCACAATGCCTGGCAAATAGAAGGCACTATATACGTGTTTATTCCCTTCCTCTCCTCCACACTGTCTCCATACCCAGATCCAGGATCTGGGGGATTCGGCCTTTGGGGAATAGCTCGCTGGCTTCGTTGCTCAAGTTTTAAGCTAAAATCATATGATCCTAGAATATTACATCTGGAAGGATCATGGGATCACAGCATGTTAGCACCAGTATCTAGTCCAACTACCTCATTTTATACATGAGGAAACAGAGGGCCAGAGCATTAAAGTGATTTGTCAGAGGTCGGAAAGTAAGTAGGTAGCACAGCTGGGCCTGGGGCTCCTTCCTGTCTCCTGGCTCCAAGGGCAATGCCCTTCACCCTATACTATTTTGCCTCTTGGGTTTTTTTTATGTTGTTGTTGTTGTTTCAGGCAATGGGGTTAAGTGATTTGCCCAGGGTCACACAGCTATACGTGTTATGTGTCTGAGGCTGGATTTCAACTCGGGTCCTCCTGAATCCAGGGCCAGTGCTCTATCCGCTGCGCCACCTAGCTGCCCCTTATTTCGTCTCTTTAAAAAACACAAACAGGAGGAAGTTAGGTGGCACAGTGCATAGAGCACCGGCCCTGAAGTCAGGAGGACTTGAGTTCAAATCTGGCCTCAGACCGAACATTTGACACTTGCGGGCCATGTGACTCTGGGCAAGTCACTTACCCCCACAATCACCTAAAAAAAAAAAAGGCACAAACACCACCCACCCTGCCATCTTGTTTTCACTGTTCATCTCTGTTCATGTGTATGTTTTCTTTTCCTCATTTTTCACAATCTTCAGCCAAACCCAGGTTAAGTTCTGGCAGAGTCTAAACTGGTGAGGTTCAAGATAAATGAGGGCTTGCTTTATTTCTCAATGGCTGGAGTTGTGGAAGTTTCTCAGTGAGGAGAATGGCTCCTCCCGGTATCTGGGCCTGTTTGAGGATAGGAAGGGGAGGTTTCATCCTGTGGATACCAGTCTTCTTTGTGGGCTATTTGCATGGATTCCATTTGAAGAGAGCTGTGTGACTTGGGAGTTCTTGGGAGTGGGGCTCTAGAAATGAGTCTGATGGAATGTTACTCCAACAGAGAACAGATACCTGCTGAACACATCTGCCTACTTTCATGCCCGAATTTAACCTATTTCTCTTCAAGTTCCCTTTTCAGAATCTGTTGTTGATCCAATAAGGTAATTGGATTATTTACAACAGAGATGTTCAAGGTCTAGTAGTCAAAGGTACAGAAGAGTGAGGAAGAGAAAAGGGAGAAAAGAAAAGAGGAAGGGAAGGAAGAATGGAAGAAGGGAGGGAGAGAAAATATGGTGGTGTGTGTGTGTGTGTGTGTGTGTGTGAGAGAGAGAGAGAGAGAGGTTGAGAAAGAAAATAAAGGGTGTTAGAGAGATGAAGGAGAAAGAAAAGGAGAAAGGGGAATGAGAGAGGGAGAAGGAAAGAGAAAAGAGAAGAGAATGAGAGGAATAGAGAGAGAGATAATAGAGGGAGAAAGAGAAAAGCAGAAATAGGACAGAGAGAAACATACACACACATACACACACACACATACACACACACAAAAGGAGAGAGAAGGAAGCATCTAACAGGAGTGGGGAACGTACAACCTTAAGGCCACACGTGGCCCTCTAGGTCCTCAAGTGCAGCCCTTTGACTGAATCCAAACTTCACAGAACTAATCCCTTTAATAAGAGGATTTTTTCTGTAAAACTTGGACTCAATCAAAAGGCCACACCCAAGGACCTAGAAGGCCACATGTGGCCTCGAGGCCACAGGTTCCCCACCCCTGAATGGGAAAAGAAGATGGGCAGGAAAGGAGGAAAACGAGAGAAAGGATGGAGAGAGAAAAAGAGATAGAGGAGAATGAGTAGAGGAGGGAAGACAGGAGAGGGAAAGAAGAGGAAGGAGAATAAGAGAAAGCAAAGAGAAGGGTGGAAGGGGAGTTGGTAAGGGAGACAGGGAGCCTGAGGGGAAAGGAGAAAAGAAAAGAAAGGAAAGGGGAGATTGGCTTGGAATCAGCAGAAGTGTGGCATTGGGGAAAGAACCCTGGATTTGGAGTTGGTGGAATTCTAGACTAGTGAGGGTGGACAGAACCTAATAGCTTGTCTAATCAAACCCTCATTTCTAGCTGAGGAAACAGAGACCCAGAGGAGTGAATATTTTACCTAATGACACACAGGGATTAAGAAGCTGAACCAGGATTCACTCTTGTGTTGTTTGTTTCTGAATCCAGCGCTCCAGATCTGCCATTTACTGTGTGACCATAGGGCAAATCTCTTGACTTCTCTGGGCCTCCATTTCCTCATTTGAAAAATGAAGGGGTTGGATTAGAGGATCTCCAAAGTTCCTTCCCATCTTAAAATGTTACGTTTCTCCTGTCCATAGTTAGCTGCTTCTGATTGTCTAGGGTTCAGCTCCCTTCCCCAAAGCTGTTTGGGCTGCACCCTCCCCTTCTGGCTAGGTAACTCACCTCCCTTGACCCCTCACCCACTAAGGGCATGAGTGCTTATGCAATCCCGGTATGTGAGAGGGCCTGTCCCACCTGCAGATCCAGACAGAGCCTGGGGGGACCCACTCCAGCTTCAGGAATTCATCCTGTGCCAGCCACATACAAGGGGAGGAAGTCATACCCTGAGGGTCTGTCTGACTATGTGGTAGAGTTAGGGGGCTAGAAGACAATAAAGCCGTGGAAGGGGGGGATGGGGGGATGTGACTAGAGGCCTTGGATAGGGTGGGAGGTCTGGTGGAAATCCAAGAATGGAGGTAGAGTTCTCCAGTGAACATGGCCAAGTATGGACAATAGCTTATGTGCTTTAGAGGCAAGAGTACTATTATCTCCATTTTAAAGATGAGGAAACTGAGATTCAGAGAGAAGTGCCTGATATCACATAGCAAGTTGGTGGAGGATCCAGAATTTGACTTCAGCCTTTCTGCTTCCAAGTATCTTTCTACTATGCCACATTGGCTCTAGACACTCCAGGAGAATGATTCAATCCAGTAAAAATTTATTAAATGCCAACTATGTGCCAGGCATGTGCACCTTCACGCATTCTTGTAAGGCATGCAGCAGAATGGGTTGGTCTGGGCCTGGGTAATCCATGAAAAGTGGGTCACCAGACTCTGGCAATCCACAGCTGGTAGTAGACCTGGGTTTGAATCCCAGTTCTGCCATTTACTGTTGGCTTGACCTTAGACAAGTCACTTATCCTTTCTGGGCCTCAGTTTTCTGAACTGTAAAATGAGGGAGTTGGACTATATAAGCTATAATGTCCCTTCCAGCTTTAAATATATGAGCCTACCTTATTGCTCTAATTGACATGGTAGGGCTGGGGACAGTTCTTAAGTGGGAGAAAGAATTGGTCAACAGTATGCCTTGATTTCCGCCATCATTACAGGAGAACAGTGGGGACTCCCATCCTACCCCCGCTGGATGAATCCTTTACATACAGGAGGCAGATCTTCCACTTACTAGATTTGTGACCTTAGCCAAGCCTTAGTTTCCTCATCTCTTACATGAGGAGGTTGGACAAGATAATCTTTAAAGTTCCTTCTTGCTCTAAACAGTCGATAGATATGGATCCCAGAAACCCTAGATAATCTCTGGTATAATACACATGACTGTCCCCAAACCTTGTCCTCAGACTTAACCTTGAAAGCATTGAAGTCCCTGCCCCTTCTGGATGAGGAGTTTAGATCTTTAAAAGCATCTACTCAACGTCCTAAGGGTGTCCTTATACCTCCATGGAATAATACCCAAAATATAAGGTGAGGCAAGAGAATGAGATTGTGCGAGATGTCTGAAAGGTAGGAGTGTGTGTGTGTGTGTGTGTGTGTGTGTGTGTGTGCGCGCACACGTGTGTTTGCATGAGTATGAGTATGTATGTATATGTATGTACACATGAGTGTGTGTGAGTAGCAGAAAAAAGATGAAGCAAAGACTTATGGGAAGACAGACCTCCCTTGTACAAGACTCCCTTTCTCCCATTCTTCCCCTAGAAACTTGTTCTAATTTGTCTCTGCCAATAGAGGAAAGAGTCAGATGTTGAGCTGTGGGTCCCTGCCTGGCCTCTTTGTCTGTGGTTAATTGGGGTTTGGAGATGAGCTTTTGGTGGGGTCCTCTCGTTGCTTTCTTACTTTGGATGTGAGCTCTGTGGGGGTTCTTTCCCAGAGTCCTGCCTCACCCCCACTGCAGCCCTTCAGGTCTGAGTTCCTGCGTGATAGAGACTAGCCAGCTATTGCTTTGCAGAGCTAGAAGGAGGGGATTCAGCCTGCATCTTCTCCTCTGAGCCAGGAAGCTTTCCCCACCCCTTCCAAGTGATGTAAGCTGGCCAAAATAAATCTCTGGGAGAGTCCTAGGAGCTGCCATTAATTTTTATGGTCCTCAAGTAATTTCCCCATTAAGACAGTTTTATGGCAGTGAGTTTGGTGACATCCAACCTAATGAACCGGGAGATAATAAGACAGCATCTAGCCTCTCCTCCCTCCTCTGATAAGCTTTGTCTCCCCACTGGCAATAGGTGCTTGGGCAATCTGCTAACAGGTGCCCAAGAGAAGGGAAAAATGTCCTGGGAGACATAGAGTCAGTCTGGTGAGTTCAGGTTCTCGGAACCCACCCATTCTTAAGGAATGACTGTTTTCTCTCTAGTAGGGACTCTTCAAGATGGGCTATTCTTCCAAACTGACTCTTATCAGAGACCCAGTCGCCATTCACCAAGGCTGACCATTCTCCGAGCCTCACAATTTTTGAAGACTGGCTCTTCACTGAGGATGTATTGTCTTTGCCTGTTAGAATGTAAGCTCCTTGAGGGCAGGGACTGTTCTGTTTGCTTGTGTTTGTATCCCTAGTGCTTAACACAGCACTTGGCTTAATAACTGCTTTTTCAATCATTTGTTCTCTACACCCACTCTGCCTCAAGACTGACCATTCTCCAAGACTCACATTCCTACAATAAATATAGAAAACCTCATGGGTCATCTAGTCCAATCCCCTCGTTTTAAAGATGAGGGATCTGAAGCTTACCAAGGTTAAGTGACTTGCCTAAGGCAACATGGATAGTTAGCATCAGAAGTAGGATTTGAAACCAGGTCCTCTGACTTCAGAGCTAATGTTCTTTCCACCATACCATCTGTAATAAACCTGATCGCAGATCTGAAAAATGGAGCCCTCCTTCTTACCCATACTTCACTCGCCAGGCTCACTGTGCAGCCTTGGGCACCACTACTCCCTAGCCTCTCCCTAGGAACTTGGTCCAATTTGTTTCTCTGCCAAAGGAATGGGAGATCAGATGTTGAGTTGTGAGGGGCATGGCACTTCCATTTTCTCCAGGGGATCCAGGCGTTTGCAGGGGCTCAGAGGATGTGGAGCATCCTCAGCTAGAGCCTGCCACCCCCAGAGAAGAGCAGAATAGCACAGTGCAGTGGGAAGAGCCTTGTTCTTAGAGTCAGAAAACTTGCTATCTTGACGTTCCAAGTAGACCTTGGAGGGGCAGCTAGGTTGCACAGTGGATAGAGCTCTGGCCTTGGAGTCAGGAGGACCTGAGTTCAAATCCAGCCTCAGACACTTGACACTTACTAGCTGTGTGACCCTGGGCAAGTCATTTAACCCCAATTGCCTCACCAAAATTGAGAGAGAGAGAGAGAGAGAGAGAGAGAGAGAGAGAGAGAGAGAGAGAGAACTTGGGCTCAGTCACCACAGTATCATAGATTTTAAAGCTAGAAGGAATATCAGAGGTCATCAAGTCTAGCCCTTTCATTTACAGATGAAGAAACTGAGTCTGAGAGAGGTTAAGTGACTTATCTAGGGACATACAGCTATTAAGCATCTGAGACAGGATTTGAACTCAGGCCTTCTTGACTCCAAACCTAGCTCTTTAGCTACTGTGCTGCCTGGCTGCCTCAAAAAGCTAACAGGAGTAAATTAAGTTGATTAAGCATCAAACTTTTTTCTGAGGCCTGGAGAATATGTCATAACTAAGCTGAACTTACCCATATAGTAAGGGGCCTGGAGAAGTCTCCTCTGCTCCCAAATCTTGCTATATGGGTACCATAATGCCAGAAATCCCATCATTAGAGCTTCATTTCTTTGAGTTTAGCAGTATCTTAAAAATGCAGATTGCCCTTACAGATTCAGGTGCTAACACTTCAGTATGAATGAGGTTACCAGATCAAACACCCGGCATTAGAACTTTGGGGGCCCAGGAAGCAGGTCCCTGGAAAGGGGAGTAGAAGGAGAAAGGGAAGAGAGGAGGTAGCACAAGTCATTCATTCATTCATTCACCAGGCATTTATTAAGTGCCTCTTATGTACCAGGCATTGTGCTTAGCCCTGGGGGGTATAAAGACAAAAAATAAACAATTCCTGTCCTCAAAGAGTTTACATTCTGCTGAGAGGAAATAGCAGAAACAATAATAATTAAATACAAACTACATGCATGAACATTGCCCTAGGTCTGTGATGGCGATCCCTGCTCCTCCCTTCTTCGCCCCAGCCAGGCCCACTCTGTGACCCAAGGTAACTCTCTGGGACTTAGTTTCCTCGGCTATAAAATGAGGAGAGAGGCCTAGGTGATGCTATCCAGAGTTGCTTCCAGCTCTCATGGGCTGTATGTGATGTTCTAACATTCTGTGTTCTGAGCTCCTTCCCATTTCGAGATGCAGTTGGTAGCCCAGTGCTTAGGACTCTAGACCTGGAGTCAGGAAGACCCGAGTTCAAGTCTGGCCTCCGATACTTACTAGCTGTGTGACAGGGTGAGTCATTTAACCTCTGCCTGCCTCACTTTCCTCATCTATAAAACAGGGATAATAATAGCACCCACCTCCCAAGACTGTTGTGAAGTTAAAATGAGATAATATTTCTAAAGTACTTTGCAAACCTTAAAGCACTATATAAATGCTAGTTATCATTAGTAGTAGTAATAAGGCCTATGTGCTAACGCTCCACATTCGAACATTTTATGTTCTAAGGTACTTTGCTTAGAACATAAACTCTAACCTTTGATGTTCTAAAGTCCTTCCCAGTTCTAACAATTTATTTTTGAAGATCTTCCAGCTCTAGCATTCTGTTTCTTACTTACTGTTACTTCTGACCTTGTTTTCCAACTTGTTTCAGGACATTCCTCAGGAAGGACCAGTGGGAGCTTTGGTTCTGACTCTGACATCCCCATCTAGTGGTGGCTCTGGTTATCTGATGGCCAGGCCTAGCTGGCCATCTGGCCCACAATCACATTTCAGAGGGTCTGTGATCTCCCTTCTGCTGCCCTCAAACACTTAGCCAGTGTCAGAAAAGGTGGGGAAAGATTGTCCCCAGAAGATCTTCAGTGCTGATGCCCTTTCCACTAATAAAAGCGATTTGCTGAATTTGAAGGTGGTTAAATCAATCAGAGACAGCCTAAGAAAGAACCTTAAATCATCTGATCCAGTCCCCTAACTTCAGGAAACTGTGGTATCATCCCCATTTTACAGACAAGGTGATTGAGGACATGAGAAGTGGGTAATATCACTAACCTTACAATTAGTGGCAAGGCCGTGTTGCCTGACTCCATATCCAGGGTGATTTCATAGGATTTTAGAGCTAGAAGAGATCTTAGAGATAATTAATCTAACCTCCTTGTTTGATAAAGGAGAAAACTGGGGCCTGGATAAAAGTGGCTTATAGATAATAGAGTTGGTATACAAACCAGGTTTCTCCCACTCCAAATCTTACGATACTACAATGCCTACCTGCCCACAGAAATTACCTTAGGCTACCAAGGGGACATAAGCTGTGATCAGCTTACAGTCAACTGTGGTGTTAAAGACAGAAGACTGGTGCTTGCTACAGGTTAGAGAGCAGGGGAGAGGCAACAAGACGTACTTGGAATGCAAGTTAGGTCAGACATCCTTACCGCCTTGTCAACAGTGGGCTCTGATCTGCCACCTGCTCCCCATGTCTCCTGGGGCTAATCTCTGGGCTGATGCAGCCAAATCCAGGCATTGTTGGTGAAGGGGAGAAATCCCTGAGACATGAGACAGACAGGTGGTGTCTCCCCTGAGGCTGGCTGCTGGTCCTGAGCAATGGGAATGCCTCCCTGGGTGGGGGGGTGGGTATGAAACCTTGAAGGCTCCTAGAAAAGAGAATGGGGTGATGAGAACATCTGCCTGTGTGGGCAATGGAAAATGTGACATCTGACTAAGGTATATGATACCCAGATCCTGCTGCTGCTGTATGTGTATGTGTATTGTGTGTGTGTGTGTGTGTGTGTGTGTGTGTGTATTTTTAAAACAACATTAAGTTTCAAGGAACCATCTGAAGACCTGGATATAAGAAGAATGAGATTTAGGCTCTCTCCTGCCCCCTCCTGAAAACAAATAATAGTTTTATTTTCTCCCTAAAACCCCCTCAGATCTGATTTCCTTTAACATGCGCATATATCATAACACACACACACACACATACCCCACAATGCCCACAGCCATGACATAGAAGCCACAACCCTTTCACATGAGAATAACACCAACCCTTAACCATATGGTAGGCTTGTCACTGATGGTCAGATATTGTTACTCATGACATGGCACACATGCACACACAAAATACACACAAACTGTGAGAGACCTGAGTTTATATCCTACCTCTGACATTTACTCACCATATAATTCAAGGCAAGTCTATGAATCTATGAATCTAAGTCACTTTACCTTCTAGGTCTCAGTTTCTTCCTCTGTAGAATGGGGGTAAACTCATTTCTATTACTACCTCATGGGACCATTGTGAGGAAATCACTGTGAATTTTAAAAGTGCTACAGAAATGTGCTATTACTATTACAAATAAGACATAGGCATGGATACTGCATATAGATTATATATACATGTATATAAATGACACATATATGCATATCCCACGATACACACATCTGTGAATAAAATGAGGGGCTTTTTTGGTGCAGAAGACAGCCTGTATATTATCATCAACCTGACAGTCCTGGAGCCCTATTTGAGAGATCATGGTGGGAGAGAAATGTATCCATAGGCTGATGGAAGGGCCAGGGCTATGCTGAAAGGTAAGAAGTGGCCAAGAGAGGCTCCTGCTCCCCATCTTCCCCACTGCTCCCCAAATCAGGGTCTCTTGCAAAGCAGTAACAGCAGGTCACCGTGTCAGAGTGGACTGATTGAGGGTTCCACAGCTGGAAACAGCCAGGCTTCAGGTCATAGGTGGTAAGTACTGTGAGCAAAAGACAACAGCGGGTCAGAGAATGGGGCTCAGGTAACAATTTCTGAGATCTCTCCTTCTCAGACTCCTCCTCATTGCTCCAAGTTCACAAATGCCCCAGAGCTATGCTTAGAATTATGCAATTTGAAAGGTCAACCAGTTAAATCCCTTCATTGTACAGATGGGGAAACTGAGATTATGAGGGGGGAATGTCATAGAAATACAGAATGTCAGAACTAAAGGGGACCTTAGAATATGACTAGAAGAGAAACTATAAATTAATAAATTCAACTTTTTGTGTCTCTTTCTTTCTCTCCCTCCCTCCTCACCTCTGCCTTTCTGTCTCTCTCTTTGTCTCTGTCTCTCTGTCAGTCTGCCTCTTTCAAATGGGAGCTGTGATTTCATTTTTCATAGGCATGAGGAACTCCCAATAAGGAGATTCTCTCTGCTAATACAGATTGACAGCTTCTCAGCAGATTTCCTGGGCCTGTAAGAATGACTAGCCCAGGGTCACATAGCCAGTATATGTCCGAGGCAGCTCATGGACCTAGATCTTCCTGACCCCAATGCCATGCCATGCTGATTTCCATTTTGTAGACCAGGAAGCTGAGTCCTCAAAGGGGAAAATAACTCATTCAAAGTCACAGAGCAAGTTAGTGTGAGAACTGGAACTGCAACCCAGGTCTTCTTGTCACTCTGTCCAGTATTCTGTCCCTTTCACCATGATGTCTGTGCTTAGTAGGGTATATTCTAGGGAGAGGAGTGGAGTGGAAGGAGGATAGGGGCAGCTCCTCGATGGGGGTGGGATAGAGGCTCAGACTGATTCAGTGTGGCCCAGTCACAGGTCCCCTCCTGCCTATTTCCCATCTGCTCCCCAATCAGTGTTGACAGGACCCTTCAGGAGGGTCCAGCCAATGGGCAGGGGGGCTGGACAGAAGGGCTGTGGGAGGCACTTCTTTCTGGGGGGGTGGGAGCAAAGAACCAGGGACCTCCCAGTGTCTGCAGCTGTGCAGGGGCTGCAGACAACGGGTATCTCTCGGCAGCCTGGTGGGGCACTGGCTCTCACAGAGTACTCCCCCCAACTCAATTCAGCTGTCATTCAACTCCTGGCTAAGGGGGGCTTTGCAAAGGCACTGGGGCAATTTCTGTAGGCCTAGGCGGTCCCATTGTCCTAGCCCCACTCACAGAGGCCCTGGCCTTCAGCCTGTAAGTAGGGCCTTTTGCCAAAGGCAACAATGGCTTTAGCAAAGAGCTGGGCTCTGTGTGTGTCTGAGGCTCCACTCTCCCGAACTGGGCCCCAGGGAGAGAAAAGCCAACCGGAAGGGGGGGGGGAGGTTTGTCAGACCCAGTAGAGAAAGGGGGGGCCGGGAAGAGTCCTGTTTGCTTCACCTTAGGCATCACTGTGTGGCTTCTATAGAATCATAGAATGTCAGAGAGCTAGAAGAGACCTTAGAATATAGAACATTAGAATATATAGAATATTAGAGCTGGAAAGATCCATCGAGATCAAATCCAACCCCTCATTTTATGGAAGACTAGATTAAGACACAGAAAGAGGTATACTCAAAAAGAGGGCTGGACTGGAAAAGAATGAACAAGTCAGCAGACTTGGATTCAAATCCCAGCTCCAACATTTACTATCTGTGTGACAATGGGCAAGTTGCTTTACTTTTATGAGCCTCGGTTTCCTTATCTGTTAAGTGGGGATTGAACTACATGGTCTCTGAGGTCCCTTCCACCTCTCAACCTATGATCCTATGCTTCACATGAGCCTTAGTGTTCTAATTTGTAAAATGGGGGTTATAATATTTCCACCACCTCTAACAACCTCTGGTTGAGTGGGGACTCAAATTCAAGTCTGCTGAACACATTTCAGACTTCTGCGTTTTGTGCAAAGTGCTTCATAAAATTCAAATCACTATGCAAATGAGTTATTTTTATTTGTATTATTTGTGTATCCATGTCTATTACCTTTGTATGTCTGCACTACGTACATACCCACATTTGTATATGCACAGAGATGTGTTTACATTTGTGTGTGTTGTGTATATGCATGTGGATATTGTGCAAATGTGTTTGTATTTCTGTTCACACAGATATACCTGCATGTACATTTATTGGGGCATTGGACTATATATTTGCATGTATGCATACATTAGAGTGTGTATTAAGGCTGGAAGAGAAAAAAAGAGAGACAGAGGGAAGGAGGGAGGGAGAGAGAGAGAGAGAGAAAGTGAGAGAGAGAGAGAGAGAGAGAGAGAAGCAATTCAGCTTGTTATTGTGCCTTTCCTTTGCTCCTTGGATTAGATGTGTCTTTGAATAGCTCCCCCCCTCCCTTCCCCCAGCCTCTATGGCCTCTTACAATAGAATAACTCTCCAAGCAGCTACAAGCTGTGCTAGTCTGATCCCCACACCTAGAAACTGGGTCCTTCGCCTTGAGTTAAGAAAGCATTCAGTTTTTTGAACATACTTTGTTGGTTCAATACTACCATTCCTCAGGGTCTCTGTAGAGCTACGCTCTATAGGCACCCCTTCTTCTGCCCACCCCACCCCCTCCAAATGACATGACCCCTGAGGAATCACTTCAGGAGCTCGGGCTAAAGGGACAGGGGGAAAATTTACTTTTTCCATGGGGGAGCCCGAGTCAGAACCCCACAAAGGCTTTCAAAGAAGGAAGGATCCTTGCTATTACCACTGTTTGTAGCTATTGCCAGTGCTCAATGCATGAGGGCAGAGGACTCTTTTGTGGACCCCACCTCAAGGGGCATGAAACCTATGAAGAAATAAATTACTGTTATGGTATAGTAGGAACCTGGAGTTAGAAAACCTGGGATTAAGTCCCAGCTCTGTCACTTATTTGACGCTGAACAAGCAAATTCCTTCATCAGTAAAATGGAAGAGGAAATGGAAAGTTGGAGAGATGATCTCTAAGGTACCTCCAAACTCTAATATTCTGAGATTTCTGTGATTCTTGGTGACAGTAGGCATTGGTGAAAGCTATGATTGTGTTCGTGATGGGCAAAGGCAGCTGTAGACTTATAACTTCACAGAATTCATAGACGTATGTCTGGAAAGGAACTCGGGGCACAAAATGTCAGGGCTGGAAGAAAATTTAGAGCATAGAATGTTGGGGCTGGAAGGGAATCTTGAGTATTGAATATTGGAGCTAACAGGCGACTCAGAGCATAGAAAGTCTGCAAGTGTTGGGAGGCTCCCTGGAACATAGAATGTTAGAATATTACCAGTTTTAGTGGGAAGGGACCTTAAAACAGCTTGTAAGAAGTTAGAGATGCAGGGACATCAGAAATCATTCAGTGCAAACCCCTCATTCGGGCAGAAGAGGAGACAGAGGTCTAAAGGGTTTTAAGAACTCACCCAAGGTGACAAAGCTGTGTTGGGAGTTGATCCAGGACCTAAATCCTAGTCTGTTGATCCCACTCCAAGGTCCTTTTCCTTCGACCCCTCACACCCATTATGTCTCCTGTGTTCCATTCCTGTTAGTGAAGGGAATGATGATGACAAAAGTGATCTTGGTGTGATGATGGTGAGAAGGATGATGGGGAGGATTATAATGGTGATAGAGAGGCTGGGGAGGATTGCGGTGATGAAATGGTAGTGGTGGTGATTGCTGTATAGTTTATCTGTCTCTTGCTGAGGACTTGAATTCTATTTCTTAATTTACATTGTTGTCCCAGATCTTGGTGACCTAGCCCTTTCTCCCCAGCCTTCTTATTTCCCCTCAGAGAAGCACTTTGGGAGGAACAGTGCTTATTTTCGCCTAAGTCGCTTTAAAATGAGTTAAAAATCCACACTCTGCCTACCACACATATACCCTAAGGTCCAGGAAGGGAATAATTAGGCTGGGGTAAACCCGGACTGCAATGGTGACAATTGGCCACCAGGGGGGTATATTCTCTCACTCATACCCAATCAACCCCCTTTACCTCCTAACTGTCTGGGTCCAAAAAGGACCTGGAAAGGTCATTTCTTCCAGTCCCCTGTCTCCATTCTGGTTCTCTCAATAAAGAGAGCCACTCACCTTTTTTTCCCTAAACCTCTAAAGAGCAGAGAATCCATATTCCCCCTCAAAAATCAGTCTATCAACTGTTACAAGCAAGTTATTCTTGAAGTCTAACCTCTGCCCTCTATCTGAGATTTAAGAACAATAACTCACATTTACATAGCCTTTTAAGATTTGCAAAGTGTTTTCCTCACAATCATCCTTTAAGGAAAATAGTGCAAGGATTATTATTCCCATTTTACAGATGAGGAAACTGAGGCTCCAAGAAGCTGAGAGCAAAAATGCTAGTAAGTGTCAAAGTGAAGACTTAAACTCATTCTCTCCCTGACTTCAAATCCAGCACTGTTGTCACTGCCTCCTGCTTCCTGTCAGATGAAGACTATCTTTGGGATTTCAGTCCTGACCAAGCAGCCTTGCTTTCCCATTTGTCACCCCAGCTCATTAATACTAGGAGCTCTAGAGAAGATTCCTGCTCATTTTACCTTGTGTTTGCTTTCTAGGTCACACTAGCCTAACTATGTGACAGAGTCTTGGCCTAAGCCTTGCCTCTACCCAGGCCTCCATTTCCCACTCTGTGCAATGGGAAAAGTATGACTGGATAATGGAGTTTCTGAGAATTGTGAATTTACGATGTGGGGAAGATAAAAAGGCACCAGGGAAAACCAGAAGTGGTCATAGAGCTAGAAGGGGCCTTGAGAGACCCTTATGTGGTAGAGAAGAAACCTTACACCTGGGGACGGATAGGAATTTTCCCAGGGTCATTCAGTGAGAAAGTGAGTAGCTGATCACTCACTTCTTCATAGTGCATGCTCACAAATCCAGATACACAGAGGCATACAAATATCTTCACAGACACAGACAGACGTAGAAAAATACATTAATAGGCAGACACGTGGACAGATGGGTTCTTAGATCTGCAGCAGGAGGGACGTTAAAGGCCATCTAAAGCAACCCCTTGGGTTCAAATCCTGCCTCTGAAGCTTACCATGTACCTTGGGCAAATCACTTAGGTTTACCTCAGTTTCCTCATCTGTAACTTTAACTGAGGCTCAGAGAGGTTAAGGAATTTGCTCAAGGTCATGCAGTGGTAAGTGGAAGAGCCGGGATTTGAAGTTGCGTCTTCTAATTCCAAGTTTGGAGCTCTTTCCATAGCACTCTACTGACTCACCATCACAGACACACACAATTGTAAACATACCTAAACGTGTACAACATTGCATTTCCCAGCGTTCATTTATAAGCGAAAAGCATAAACATTCAGAAATAATAAAGTAAGGCCATTGGAAATACAAATATACATATACAGACAGTTGTACACGCGATCATATATCAACATACACAATCATACTTCACAAGTACACACAGAAGCACCTACATAGTCATACAGGAGACACATATGCACAAGTACATAATCAGATACATGAAACAGTTTTACACGAGCACACATACAATTACATGCACAGATGGACACATAAGATACAAACACATAGTCACAGTCATATACAAACACATATTTGAGGAAAATATTCATTGTCTTGGTTATGAGATGTAGGCGGCTCTGAAAGACTGAGACTCCCCTGGGGCTGGCACCCACGTAGGGTCCTAGAATACCCCTAGCACTGCCACCATCTGACCCTCTGGGCCAGAATCCTTTTCCCCATTCCTCATCCTCATCTTGTTCTTCCCTCCCTTCCTGGGGCTCCAGCCTCCTTGTGCCATGTGAATGCTCCCCATCCCCCCATTTTCATCCAATGCCCCCATTCCTGCTCCTCCCCCAAATCTGAGCTGTGCCTTCCTGCCACAGAGGTCTGTTGGGACCTTGTTATTTTTATTGCTGGAGGAAGTTGGCTCTCTGGGAGGCCAGGAAGCATTTGCAGAGACTGTGGGTGCCATCCCCCCAACCTGCCTTATGTCACTGATGCTGCCTGGGGCTTTAATCAACTCTGCTCTCCCAGGCTGGGCCATGTGAGCAAGACCCAAGGGCCCGCAGGCCTACCAGCAGATGGGCTGGGGCCACAAGGAGGGAGGGAAGATCATAGCAACAGAGGATCTTCTATTTAGAGCTGCAAGGTACTATAGAACATAGAAGCAGCATAGGGCAGTAGAAAGAGCATGGGGCTCTAGAATCAGAGGACCTGGGTTCAACTCCTGTTTCTGGAGCTTACCATGTATATGATGTTGGGCAAATCACTTAACCTCACTGGGCCTCAGTTTCCTCATTTGTAAAATGAAGGAGTCAGACTAAATAGCCTTTAAGGTCCATTCCATCTCTAGAGCCATGATCTCTCTCTCTCTCTCTCTCTCTCTCTCTCTCTCTCCTCTCTCTCTCTCTCTCTCTCTTTTGGCAATTGGGGTTAAATGAGTTGCCTAAGGTCACAACTAGTAAGTATCTGAGGCCAGATTTTTTTTTTAGGCAGTTGAAGTTAAGTGACTTGCCCAGGGTCACACAGCTAGTAAGTGTCTAGTGTTTGGTCTGAAGCTGGATTTGAACTCAGGTCCTCCTGACTTCAGAGCCAGTGCTCTATCCACTGCACCACCTAGCTGCCCTGAGCCATGACCTAGAAAGTTAAAGTTGGAACAACTGTAAGATTATAGACTTAGAACTGGGAGGCATTGTCGAGGTCTTCCAGTCTGACTTCCTCACTTTACAGATAAGGAAGTGATCGTATGATCACATAAGTTGCAGAGCCAGAATTTAAACCTAGGTCCTCTGTTTAAACTTCCCATGCTCTTTTGAACACATTATGATGTTGCTAGGGCCTCTAAATGATGTTAGAAAATAGCCTATCAGACCCAGAGAGGTCCTTCCATAGTATAGAGCTGGAACGGACCTTTTAACATAGAGCATTCAACCTAAAAGGGATCTTAGAATGTCAGAGTAAGATGAGAACTTATCTGTCCTCCAGCCCCAATCCTTTTTTCAAATGAGGAAACCATGTCCCAGGTGAAGTGATACGTCTATGGGCAAAAGTATGCTGGAACAACCTTGAAGAAGCTCAAGACAGCTGACTGTTAAATGTTCAGAGTGAAAATTCACACCTTGGAAATTTGAAAACATTTAAAATCATATGACATAGGTTGCCTAAACTAAAGAAAGTGGTGGAGAAAATATTATGAAGCTCAAAAGTATGTTGTATATACATTTTTCCAGAGAGCCCCTTGTTAAATATTTCCCAGTACACACACCCCTACCCATGGATTCCATGGGGAATAAGCAGCAGAGCTGAGGTTCAAACTTTGGTCTAGACTGAAACCTAGCATACTTTCTACCATGCTACATTGCTCTCTCACTGTTTTCTGTTGGGAGTCAGAGAATGGAAGATGTTCTGGACAGTCCAAAATAAGGTTGGCACCTCTTCTGCCCCACCTCACCTCAGGGTTGGGATCCCTCAAAGAGAAGAGGTGATGCAGGGGATGGAGCACTGAGCTTGGAGTCAGGAAGATTCATTTTTATGTGTTCAAATCTGGCCTTAGACACTAACTAGCTGTGTGACCCTGGGCAAGTCACTTAACCCTGTTTGTCCCAGTTTCTTCATTTGTAAAATGAGCTGGAGAAGAAAGTGGCAAACCACCTCAGTATCTCTGCCAAGAAAACCCCAGATGGAGTCACAAAGAGCTGGACACAAGTGAAATGACTGAACAACAACAAGGAAGAAGCCTAGAGCAGAAATCAAGAAGACTGGATTCTTAAGTGAAGACTTTGTTTAAGCTTAGTGTAGATTTAATTTAAGACATGATATCACAGAACCTCAGCATTGGAAGGGATCATAGAAGTCATGAGGCCTGGTACGATCCCTGCTTCCTACCACATCTCCAACAAGGGTCATCAACACTGCCTGTGTTTGAAGACATAAAGTGTTAGAAGGGCCAACAAACATTTATTAAGCGCCAGCAATGGCCCGGTACTGTGCTAAGTGCTAGGGATACAAAGAGAGCCAAAGGACAGAGAAGTCCAGGGACCTTTGCTACCTTCTCAGACAGCCTGCCTCTTCCACTCTGAGACAATTCTGTTGTTCAGGAAGCTTTTTCTATTCCTGAGCAAAAACCTGCCTCCCTGTAATTAGAGTTCTGGTTCTACCCTCCAGAACCAGCAGAACAAATCTAGTTTCTCTTCTCCATGACAACCTTTGTCACAGAATTTAGAACTAGAAGGGACCTCAAGATCATCTAATCTAACACAAAGGAAATTTTGGCTCAAATAAATTAATTGCCTGCCCATGGTCATACAACCCTGAAGGACTCTGAGACTCAGTTTCCCTCTCTGTATGCAGCATTAGCATTCTGTTTATTTATTCATTTATTCATTTATTTGTTTATTCATTCATTCATTCATTCATTCATTCATTCATTCATTCATTCATTCATTCATTCATTTTGCGAGGCAATTGGAGTTCAGTGATTTGCCCAGAGTCACATAGCTAGTGTTAACTGTCTGGTCAGAGACTGGATTTGAATTCAGGTCCTCCAGACTCTAAAGCCGGCGCTCTATCCACTGCACCACCTAGCTGCCCCTTCTGGTTTTTTTTTTTTTAAAGCACTTCACACATGTTAACTTACTTGATCCTCACAGCAACCCTTTTAGGTAGGTGCTATTATGACCTTCATTTTACAGATGAGGAAACCGAGGCACAAAGAGGTTACGTGACTTGCCCAGGGTTGTAAAAAGAATAAATGTCTGATGCAGGATTAGAATTCAGGTCTTTTTGACTCTTTGCTCTATCCGCTGCACTACTTAGTTGCCCTTAGCAATCTCATCAAGTGATGATGGTAGTGGCAGGGTTTGGGGAGGAGAGTTCCTGAAAGAAAATGGAAAGGTCAAGCATCTTTAAACTCCTGGGGGATTCTCTTCTTAGGAGATGGTTACCTTTGTTGACAGAAGTCTTGCTGAGATAGTAAGATTTAGATTTGGAATAGGTCTTAGAAATCATCTAGTGTACAATTCCCATTTTATAGGTGGAAAAAGAAATGAGACTCAGAGAGGTTAATTAACTTGCCCAGCATCACATAGCTAATTAGCATAGAATGCTAGACTTGTAGTCAAGAAGAAATAGATCCAACTCTCCTCATATTCTTACTGAGTGACCTTAGGCTCTGAGCCTCAGTTTCCTTAACTGTAAAACAAAGGAGTTGAGCTCAGTGGCCTCTAAGATCCATCGTTTCCCAGCTCTAAGAGCTGTGATTCTACAAGCATAAAGAGTAGAGCCAGAATTTGAACTCAGGTCCGATGGTTCCAAACCCAGGGCTCATTTCCCTAATACCATTCTGCCTCATGATAGAACATTTCATCTGTCCCAGTCCCCAGCCAAAACAACTAAGGAGGTTTTGTGACTCACAAGGCTCACCAGTAAGGTTGCTCCTTATGGCCTAAATCCTGCTTGCTGTAGGAATACAGCAAACACAGTGTCTGTTCCACTTGGTTAGCCAAACATTGTGCCTGGAGAGCCATAGTTTTCATCACTGGCTGACTCAGAAGTCATCCACCAAAGTTCCTAAAGTCCCCTTATTAGCTCCAGACTTCATCCCTACCTCATAATCATCCTCCCTCGACATGGCCCCCTTTCCTCTACCCCGAATTCTGCTCAGCGAGTACCTACAGGGAACAATTTAGTCTTCACTATACTTCACTACAGGCTTGCTGCCTCCTCATCTGGGCAAAGATCATAGAAACAGACATTTGGAGCTGGGGGTGCCTCAGAGGCCTGCTCTAATCCCATCCTTTCATTTTACTCTCAGGACAATGGAGGCCCAGGGAATTGAAGTGATTTGCTCAAGGTCATACTAGTAGTAAGCACCAGAAGCAGAATTTAAATCCATGTACTTTGACTCTTGGGCAGCTAGGTGGCACAGTGGCTAGAGTGCCAGGCCAGAGCCAGGAAGACATCTTCCTGAGTTCAAATAATTGTCATGAAATATTATTGTGCTATAAGAAATGACAGTGGATAGAGAACTGGCCCTGGATTCAGGAGGACCTGAGTTCAAATCTGACCTCAGACACATAACATTTACTAGCTATGTGACCCTGGGCAAGTCATTTAACCCCATTGCCTAGACAAAAAAAAAATGACAAACAGAATGATTTCAGAAAAACCTGGAAAGACTTAAATGAACTGATGCAAAATGAAGTAAACAGAACCAGGAGAACAGTGTACAGTAACAGCAGTAATATACGATGAAGAATTGTGAATGACTTAGCTATTCTCAGCAATATAATGATCCAAGACAATCCCAAAGGACTCATGATGAAAAATGCTATCTTCCGCCAGAGAAAGAACTGATGTTGTTTGAATACAGACTGAAGCATACTATTTCTCTCTCTCTTTCTCTTTCTTTCTTCTTCTTTTTTTCTTCTTTTCTTCCTTCCTTTCTTTTCTGGTTTGAGTCTTCTTGCATAAAATTACTAATATGGAATGTTTTACATGACTGCACTTGTACAACCTATATCAGACTGTTTACTGACTTGGGGGCAGGGGGAGAGGGAGGGACAGAATTTGGAATGCAAAACTTTAAAAAAAACAGATATTTAAAAATGTTTTTTACGTGTAATGGGGGGGGGAATAAGATGTTATTTTTTTTTTAGGCAATTAGGGTTAAAAGACTTGCCCAGGGTCACACAGCTAGTAAGTGTCAAGTGTTTGGTTTGAGGTTGGATTTGAATTCAGGTCCTCCTAATTTCAGGGCCAGTGCTCTATCTACTGTACCACCTAGCTGCCCCTAAAATATTATTTTTTTAAAAAAGAGAGAGCTGGGATTTGAACCCAGGTTTCCTAATTCATAATAGTGTGCTCTCTCTACTACCACTAAAGCATTTCTACAATATAGATGGGTTGCTGTCTCTGCCAGTAGAAGAAGTACCCACAGTGATGAAATTATGAATTCCTGAATGTGAGTTAATTAGCACCACGAAATCCATCCTAAATGGAGCTGGTAGGACCTATAGTTTTGGACCTCTAGCAAGGTTTGCTTTTGGTAGCTCTTTCGCCCTCTATTACTCTTCTTTTTATATAATCCCCTCACCCCTCATTGGGGTCATATCTTTCCTGCTCCCAATCAGGCCAGGATATACCCTGAGCCATTATGCTTGGTCTCCAGCTGGGCTTCTCCTGAGTTTAAACTCCTGAGACATATTACCAACAGTACCAGGGAGGTGTCAAGGTGGCATTTTAAGCCTATTGGTGGTAAGAGGAAAGAAGTAGGTATTTGATTTAAATCAATAAAATATTTCTAGTAATTAGGTTTCTGTTTGAAACCCTCTGGCAGAGGACTGGGCAGATTTTGTTTTCATTGAGGCTTTGACAAGAAGCTGCTAATTTCCAGTCAAATGCAACTAAGCAAGCTAGCATCCTCATGAGAAAAAGTCAGAGAAGCTTGATTTGGAATATTCAACAGCTAAGCCCCCTAGCTTGCTGAGAAGGTGGGGCAAAGTGGTAGTGTGGCATAGCTATTGGTGGAAAACTATCGGGGAAGAAGAGAAAATAGAGGATCTAGCTTCTGGTCACTGTGGAGGGAAAGTGCATGTTATGTTTGTGTCACTGCCAGTGGTGAGTAGTGGCCATATTTGGACAAAATGTGGTTTGGGATCCCTCATAAGGGATATAGTGAAAGGGCTAGAGGAATGGCTCTCTATTCTTCAGCTTATCAGCAAAAACAAAGAATTACTAGAGGAGGAGAGGAAAACAGAAATTCTTCAAAGCAAAGAAGAAGAAGAAGAATCCAAAGTGTCAGAGGAGAATCTTAATCTCTGATGGAAGAAAAAAAGGACCATTGAATTATTGGTAATAGGTACAAAGCTCTTCCTGTGGAGGGAAGAGAGGAGCCTACTCAGAAGGGAACAGCCTCTTCTGCTTGAAGAAAGAATTCTATGAATTTTTGTATGCAACTAGGAGAGACCATATCCACTTCAAGCCAGATGAGGAAGAGTGGAGATGGTGGGTGACTCCAAGCTGAGTACTCAGACAACTTATTTGTCAAGCTGATATAAACAGAAAAGAGATCTGCTTTCATCCTGGGCCATTTAAGTGGAATACAATGGAAAGCCTCTCAAGACTTGTTACGTCTGATGACCACTACCCACTCCTGGTGATTTGTGTGGATGCAAATGGTAACCCCAGAAGAGGATAAGTATACCCCAAGAAGGAGCCTAGAAAGTTTCAAAAAATTAACTTACAACTCTGCATTCTTCTGGCTTAATCAAGGCATTTTTTTAATTACTTGCATATTATTGTTTGTCCTTCGTTCTCAAAGAGGACCAATGGCATCAGGAGGGTGATGTCTTGACTTTCAAGTGACCTGGATTTAAGTGAGGCAGAGCCATGCAAAGTCATCAGCCTCACTCTCTCTATCAGAGTAATCAGAGTCCAGTGGCAAGACATGGGTCAGGATGACTGGAAATGGCCCTGGATGCAGTGGGAGACCTTCACTTGTATATATAAGGGGACAGGGGCAGCTAGGCAGGTCAGGAGATAGAGTGCCAGGCCAGAGTCAAGAAGACCTGGGTTCAAATCCAGCCTCAGACACTTATTAGCTGTGTGACGCTGGGCAAGACACTTAACCCTGTTTGCCTCACTTTCCTCAGCTGTAAAATGAACTAGAGAAAGAAATGGCAAATCACTTTAGTATTTTTGCCAAGAAAACCCCGAAACGGGTCACAAAGAGGCAGACATGACTGAAAACAACTGAACAACAACAAATAAGGGGACGATTAGGCCATGTGTATGCAAGCAGGCCACACTGTCCAACCAAATAGAGTGACACTGACCAATTTATAGCCTTACAAATATTCAAGATACAACTTACAACTGCATTTAAAAGACAAAGAACAAAGGGAATTGTAGAGAACTGAAAGATGATTGGTGGAGAGAATATAATTCTGGGAGAAAGAAGTGAAAAGTTAGGAGACTGATAGAGGCATGATACATGGGACCCAGGGACCAAGTTGTGACTGGAACATTCTAGTGCTACAAGCTGAGCAGGCTTTTTATATGTCCTGCTAGTGGCAACATTTTTTTGTAAAGGGAACACATTTTCTCATATAGGAGCCAGGCAGTGCAATGGATAGAGTGCTGGACCTGAAGTCACGAAGACCTGAGTTCAAACCTAGTCTCAGATACTTACTGCTACTCACTTGTGTGACCTTATGCAAGTCACTTAACCTCTGTTTCCCTCAATTTTCCCATCTGTAAAAAGGGGATAATAATAGCACCTACCTCCCTGGGGTCGTTGGGAAGATTACATAAGATAATAATTGTAAAGCGCTCAGCAGAGTGCCTGGCACACAGTAAGTACTATGTAAGTGTTAGTTATAATTACAATAATAATAATTATCATTAGTTTCTTCAGGTTAGCTACACCAAGTCTAGGCCTTTGTAATGATATCGATATCTCAAGAAGTTCAGCAAAATAAGACAGGCCTAGGGTCCTGATTCCACAACAGCATTGCAGGTAATTATGACTTATGGGCAAGAAACTGAAGACCTGAGGGGCACAGGTGGTGTTTTCTTCACTGCAGTTGATTAAAAGTAGAAGATTCAGAAGAAATAGGCAGATATGGGAAGTAAGCAGCTGGTTAAAATGATATCTGAGAATGGGATTTGGATTTATGAACCACAGCTTAAAATTACAGAATGATGAACTCTTGGCCAGGGATAGAGCACACCTGAAAGTGGGGGAGAATATATTTACCTGAAGTTTTGTAACTATGATCAAAAGTTTGTTAAACTGAAGATGGGGATGGGAGGAAATGGGGGGAAACTGTCCACATATATCTATTGAGATATATAGAATATGCAGGTATAATTTAGGAAGAAGAAAGAAGATCAGGAGAGAGGACCAGTAATTCACAGGAGATAATAGCCAAGAAGAGAACCAGAAATAAAATCTATGGCCTCATATGTCAATACACGAATGCACAAAGTACGAGTAACAAACAAGGTAATAAAAAATAGCACAAGGAGGAAAATGTAGCATCAATGGATTCTCTGGGATTTGGTGGGATGGAGATCATAATTGGGATATGACTATGGAATGAGAGTGATGCAAAGCGATTTAATAAGTAAAAGGGAAGGTGAAATAGTACCATATGTTATTATCATCATTATTGTTGTTATTGTGTCTGTTATATTATTTTGAACCGTTGCAGATGAAGTTATATGGCAATTTATAGTGGTGGAGAGTCTCCTGGGGTGCCGAATGGTCAAGTGACTGGCCTGGGGCACTAAGGGGTTAAGTGATTTGCCAATCTCACATAGCTAGTATGTATCAGACGTGGGATTTTATCTATTTCACCATACTGTTTCTCTAGCATTGTGTATTAAAAAGACATTCACTTAATGAAATCCAAGAATTGGAAGAGGGCAGCAGGGTACAGAATTGATGGGTGAAAATCAATTAAAAAAATAAACAGAATTGATATTAATAGTGGGAGAATACTACAGACTAGATGGACAAAAGAAGGAAATGACTAAGGAGCATGGGAAACAGATCACAAACCTGCTGCAGAGGCATGATTATAGCCAGGGTACAAGAGACTTCAAATATTCAGACGTGTGCGGGAGCTCTCTCCTGCTGCCAAAAGCAGGGCACCATATACATTTGTTACCAGCCCTAAAGATCAATTCAGTCTTCAAAAGATGGAGAAAGGAAGAAGGAAAGCTGGAATTCTGGACGTGATTGACCGAGAAGGAAGTGCTGGTTGCTGAGCTAGAACTGGTAGGAGTCTTGAGGAGAAGAGATCAAGAATTCCTGATGGAATTTTGATATGCTGCCTAGATTTTGAGAGAAGTGATTTCAGCTAGTTCAGAGAAAGGATCATAGATCAGAAGATCATTTGGATTTAGAGCTAGAAAGGACTTTAGAGGTCCTTAATCCAAGTCCCTCATTTTATAGATGAGGAAACTGAGTCCCAGAGAGGTTAGGTGACTTGGGTGACCATGGTAACACCAAGTTGTAAGCAGCAAGGCTAGGATTCAAATACCCAGCTCCTCTGATTCCAGATTCAGGACATTTTTCTATAGTAGGATAGACAAGATCTCGTGGTCTACAATGTTACATGGGAAGTCAACCCAAGAGGAATAGGAACTACTCAAGAATGAAAGTCTGACAAAAGAAATACAAACAATTTCAGTGGTTAAGAAAAGGGGACCATCTAAAGAGACCCGTGTTGAGGCAGCTAGGTGGTACAGTGGATAGAGCACCAGCCCTGGAGTCAGGAGAACCTGAGTTCAAACATGACCTCAACCCAGCTGTATGACCCTGGGCAAATCATCCAATTGCCTCAAAAAAAAAAAAAAAGGAGAGAGACCCAGGTGAATGTATAGGGACATCACTAACTTTTATTTTTAAAAGACACATGAAGAAGACAAAAGCAAGGACAAATAATGGAGGACAGATACAAAAGAGTCTCATGGTCCTGTAAGTACAACGTCAAGAGTGTAAAGACTCAATACAAATTGAATCTGGGTATGAACACCAACATTAACAAAAAAGGTCTTTTTTAGGTATGTTGCAGACAAGAAGATTAAAGAAAGGTTAGGATCATTCCTTGGAGTGGGTGGGGCAAAGTAAAGAAGTCAGAACTACTCAATTTGTGTTTTGCTTCTGTTTTGTTTTGTTTTTTTTCAAAAAGAATGCTCTTCCAACTGGCAAATATAGAACAAAAGTGATGAACTGGGAATTGAAACCTCAGCTGCCCTCAATAAATTCAAGGCACCAGGGCCAGATAAACAACCTTATAGAGTATTGAAAGAACTGGCAGATGTGAGTACTGAGCCCCTATCTATGATCCTTGAAAGACCACAGAGAATTGGAGTGTTGCCACAGAACTACAGAGAGGTAAATATTGACCTAACCTTCAAAAAAAATGGAACCTGTACATTATTGGCCACCGAGTTTGACTTCAATTCTTGGGAAAATTCTGGGATGTCATACTAAGCCCCATAACAAAAGCCCAATTGCAATGCCTTAGCGATTGAGTTTCTCGAAGGCCACATCAGTGGAGTGTCACATCTGACAGACTGCATTGTGCTGGGAAGGCTTAGAGTATGATCTTGGCCAAAGAGCATGTCTGGTTAAGTACGGAGAACCTCATCACCAGGAGTTGGGTCAGTAGGTCGTGGATGCTTTGACCATGACAACCATGAAACGAAGAACAATACAAAATGGCCCTCAGTCCTCTACAATCCCCTTCCATGTCCGCAGTGATGGTAGCAGAGCTGCAGAAGAGGGGGAAAAGGTATCAAGGAGCACAGTGTTTAAACCACCTATAAACAAATAATTATTCGTGCTGTAAAAGTGAGATTCTTATCTAATGGCTGATGAGTCAACACAGTACCAGAGGAAATGAATCATATCCATATTGACATTCTCATTATGAATAAAACCAGAAGAAATAAGGAAGTTGCAGCTAAATATAAGTTCTCCTTGGAGAAGCAAATAAAGGAGCTGGCCAAACTGGTTTTTAAATGGCTGCAAAAGCAATAAGAAACTTCATTTCAACAGTACACTTGGTCATCTCATGCAGCTGTGCAGCTCATGATTGACAAGACTTAGTGAGGCACTGCGGCCTTTGTGTGCAATCCTTTGCAGACAGTAAAGAGGTGGGTGGAGAAATTCTATGAAGAACTGCCCAAGAGAATCAGTCAGGTCAAGTCAACAAACATTTGTTAAGTACCTACCATGTGCCAGGCAATGTGCTAAGCCCTGGGGTTACAAAAGAAAGGCAAAAAGCAGTCTTTGCCTTGTATCACATTCTAATGAGGGAGAGAACATGCAAATATCTGTACATGCAATGTCTATGTCTGTCGATCTAATTGAGGCGATCTCAGAGGAAAGACACTAGCAATCGGAGGTAGGGAAGAGGATGGAATTAGTGTTCAGATGTGAAGGAAGCCAGGGAAGCCAGGAGGTAGAGGAAGGGAGGGAGAGTGTTCCAGGCATGGGAGGCAGCCAGCACAAACGCTGTGTTGAGATAGAATGTCTCGTTCACGCCGCAGCAAAGCCAATGCTACCGGATGGTAGAGTATGTGGAGGGATGTGAAAACATAAGAAGATTTGGGAGAGGCAGGAAGGAGCCAAGTTGTGAAGGGCTGTAAAAGCCAGGCAGAAGATAGACAGCCACTAGAGAGAGATCTCTCCGTCTGCCCTGCTTACAGTCTATACAGTAGGATTATGCCTCTAAAACTAGAAGGGACTTCAGAGGCCCCGGCTTAATAGATAAGTCAACTGAAGCCCAGGGAGGTTATATGAGTTGCCCATGATGACACAGTAGCATCACCAGAGGCAAGGTTTGAACCCAGGTCCTCGGACTCCAGAGTCAGCACTCCTATTGCACAGTTGCTTTGTGCCCAAGACATGGACCTCCTGACCTGCTGCTGTTTATGGGGGCTCCTGTACTTAAGCAAGCTACTGCAAAGGCAAAGAATGCAAATGTGCCTCCTGCAAGGAAAGCTGCTGCTCCTTCTACTCTGCCCAGGGCCCTCAGGATGTCACAGAGCAAGACTGCAAAGGCTCCAGGGCTGAGAAATGCAGCTGTTGCCCATGGTGGCATCACTCTTTTCTTGTCATAAATAGAACAGTTTGTACCATAATTGTCTTTCTTGGAGTTGAGAGCTATGTACATATATTTTCTTCCATGAAATGTGGTCATTCGTTTTCAGATGAAAATAAACTCAGTGAACAAAATAAAAAGAAGGGGAAAAAATAACTCGATAAGAACCTCCAAATTCTTTTTTTGTTTGTTTCACACCATCTTTATTTCCAAATATATCCCACTTCATCTTCTCTTCCTCAGAAAACCATCCCTTGGAACAAAGAATACTCAAGAAAAAGGAGAAGGGGGAGGGAGCAGTTCATCAAACTACCCAGTACATTAGCTGAGTTGAAAAGTATAAGAAATGTTCCATCCCCACTTCTGGAATAAAAGGGAGGGAGCTAACTGCTCATCTCTCCTTTGGGCTCAAATTTGATCATCATTCTTCTACCATATTTAATTGTTTTGGTTGTTCTTTTCATTTGCCTTGTTATAACCATTATGTATATTATTTTCCTGGCTCTGCCTTCTTCCTTTTTTTTAATTTCTTTTTTCAACTATCAAGTATTTGTTTCCCCTCTCCCACCTTCCCCTGTCTACAAAAATAAAAGAAAAACCAAAGCACGTAGTCAATTCTGCATTGCCTCTTAACATTCTTCATCATGGTTACTCTGGAATCATAAGGACCTCAGGCCTAATCAACATACATATACTTCAACACTCAGAGATTTCAGGGCAAAAGCAGGCATAGAAGTGGATGGAAAAAACAATATGTTGAAAAATGTGACTCAGGATGAAGAAACCACAAAAGCCAAAGTCTTGTAGACTACATAGAAGTCTCATGACTATATATCAAGTTCCTTATCTATAACATGAGGGCATTAGACTAGATAAAGTCCCTAAAGAACCTTCCAGCTTGAAGTCTGTGATCTGATGATCCCATGATCATGAATGCTTTCTTCAAGAAGAGAGTTAGAAAGTGCTGGATAGAGAGAACATTGAATAGCAAAGCAAAACTTGACATGGACTTTTAGTGACCATGTGGGAGTCATTTCTGAATCACCTGTCTGTGTATAGTATGGATTTGTTAGAGCGAAGATACAAATCAACATTAAATTGAAAGAAAAGCTAGAAATGAAAAAAAGTTACATTGAATGATGGTGGCAAGAGGATGGTCTAGAAGTAGGAGTGAGGAACAAGAAATATGCCTGTTCTTCCTCTTCAATCAATCAATCAATCAATCAATAAGCATTTATTAATTACCTACTGTGTGCCAGGCATTGTGCAAAGCACTGGGGATACACAAAGAGGAAAAAACAGTCTCTGCCCTCAAGGAGCTTACAATCTAAGGGGGGAGACAACATGGAAAGAAATATAGACAAAGCAAGCTAGGATACATAGGAAATAATTAACAAAAGGTAGGCACTAGAATGAAGGATTGGGGAAGGTTTTCCATAAAGATGAGATTTTAGTTGAGACTTAAGGGAAGCTGGTAATCAGAGTGGAGGAGGGAGAACATTTCTGGCATGGCGGACAGTCAGAGAAAATGCCCAGTGAGGAGAGATGGAGTGTCTTGTTCAAGGGATGGAAAGGAGTCCAGTGTGACTGGATCAATGAGTTTGTGTTGGACCTCCTGTAAGATATAAGAAGACTGCAAAGGTGGGAAGAAGTTGAGTTATGAAGGGCTGTGAATGCCAAGCACAGTATTTTATATTTGATCCTGGACACAATAGATAGCCACTGGCATTTGTTGAGTAGGGAGGGGACATGATTAGACCTGTCTTTTAGGAAAATCACTTTAATGGCTGAATGTAGGATGAATTGGAGCAGGCAGAGGATTGAGGCAGGCAGATCCGCCTGAAGACTACTACAAAAGTCAAGATGAGAGATGACGAGGGGCTGCACCAGACAGCGGCAATGTCAGAGGAGAAAGGGGGGCATATTTGCAAAGGTAAAACTGACAGATCTTGGCAACAGATTGGATATGGGAATGAGAGATAGTGAGGAGTCCAGGATAACTTCTAGGTTGTGAATCTGAGGGACTGGAAGGATGTGTTGCTTTCTACAATAATTGGGAAGATGGTGGGGGACATAGTTTTTAGGAGGAAAGATGATGAGCTTAATTTTGGACATACTGAATTTAAGATGTCTACTGGACATCCAATTCAAGATTTCTAAAAGATAGTTGGAGATGTGAGATGGGAGGTCAACAGAGAGTTTGGGGAAGGATAGGTAGATCTGAGAATCATTAGCATGGAAATGGTAATTTATTCCATGGAAGCTGATGAGATCACCAAGTGAAGTAGTACAGAGAATGTGATCTGGAAGATGATCCTGCAAAGGAATAGTGAGATAGGTAGGAAGAGAACCAAGATAGAGTTGTGTTCTAAAAACCTAGAGGGAAGAGTATCCAAAAGAGAGTGATCGACAGTGTTGAAGGCTACAGAGAGATCAAGGAGAATGAGGATTAAGAAAAGGTCATTGGATTTGGCAGCTAAGAGATGATGAGTAACTTTGGAAAGAGCAATTTCAGTGGAATGATGAGATGAGAAATTGGATTGTAAGGGGTTAAGAAGAGAGTGAGAGGAGAAAAAGTGGAGGCACCTATTGTAGATGGCCTTTTAGAAGAGTTTATCTACAAAAGGAATAAGAGATATAGGATGATGGCAGGGATAGGAGGATCAAGCAAAGGTTTTTCAGCATTGGGGAGATATGGGTATCTTTGTAGGCAGTAGGGAATGAGTCAGTTTACAGGGAGAGACTGAAAATAAGTGAAAGAATAGGGATGACAGAGGAAGCAATGTGTTGCAGGAGATGGGATATAAGGGGATTGCTTGAACAAGTTAGAGGAGTTAGCCTTGGTTAACAGCAAGCAATTTCATCACGTGAGACTGGGATGAAGAAGAAATAATGGCAGAAGGCATCTGAGTGATAGGAGATGAGACAGAGGGAGCTCGTAATGAAAGGTCTCAAATTTTTTCCTGTGAAATATGAGGCAAGATTTTAGCAGAGAGAGGGGTTGGGGGAGTCTATGGGGGGTTTGAGGAGGGATGAAGAGGTTTGAAGAGCTGCTGTGAAGAGTGGGATAGGGAGTTGATAAGGGAGGTATGGTAGGATTGCCTGGCAGCAGTGAGGCCCCAGTTGAGGTTATGTAACACAAATTTGTAGTGGACCCCATCAAAATGGTTGCATGATTTTCTCCATCTTCATTTAGCAGCATTGAGGGACGATCTACAGGAGTTCAGAATCACTGGGATCTGAAGGGATGATCAGGTGGGAGAGCGTTCATCACTGAGTGGAGGGTGCTACTCCCAATAAAGGCTGGAGATCAAGCTGCAGGCAAGTGCAAAGTGAGGTGGCAGGTGCATGGTCAGACAGGATGCCCTGCTTCACAACTCCTCTTCCCTTCCCTTCGAAGACTAGGTATTAGGCAGGAAAAGGAGCCCCCCAAGAGATAGAAGGCCTGAGGTCAAAGGTGGGTTTGCTCCTCTTTGCACCAGGAGTGATGTTGCCTTCTACTACTGGACATCCAATTTGTTGCTTTGAGACAGATAGAAAACATCAAGTCCAGCCCGTTGTCCCTTTCCCTCAGGGGACACACACTGGGCCCAGCAGGAGATGGAAGGCACAAGGTGTTTCCAAGGCTTCAATCAGTAAGCCAGCCATCCAACTAGCATTTATTTAGTGCCTACTATGAGCCAAGCATTGTGCTAAGCCCTGGGAATATATAGAAAGGCAAAACCCAGTCCCTGTTCTCAAGGAGTTCACGGTATAATGGGGGAGACAACATGCAAGCCACTGTCCAAACAAGCTATATAGAGGATACCTTAGTAGCCCCAGGGGAAGGCGCTAAGACTAAGGAACACTGGGAAAGGCTTCTTGCAGAAGTTTGGACTTTAGCTAAGACTTGAAGGAAGCCAGGGAAACTAGGAGGAGGGATTGAGGAGAAAGAGCATTCCAGGCCAGGAGACTAGCCAGAAAAAATGTCCAGAGTCAGGAGATGGAGTGTCTTGTTCAAGGAACAGCAAGGAGGACAGACCCACCAGATCACAAAGTACGTGGAGGGGAGTAAGGTATAAAAAGACTGTTAGTGTGGGAAAGAGCCAGATCATAAAGGGCTTTAAAAGCCAAACAGAGGATTTTTTATATGATCTTGAAGGTAAAAGTGGTTCATGCTTCAAGGAGCATGAGAGAAGGAACACCTCATACCGGAGAGGGTGGCCAGGAATGCAGTGTTTCTCTGGAGAAAGCCAGGTTTCCATTAGTGCAAGAAGATGGAAAGAGTGTGAAGGGAAGAGATCCAAAGGGAGTTTATAAATAACAGAGCACAGTTTTGAGGTGGGAGGCAGAAGGTGTAAAACAGGGATTCGTAGTCCACTGACCCAGGGGGTGGGGCGTGACTCAAAGGAGTCCATTTATTTGGATAAGAAATATTTTTATTTATGTCATCTTTATTTCAATGCAAGTGGCTTTCTTTGTAATTCTGTCTTTTATTTTATAAATTTAAAAACCTTATTCTGGGAAGGGCTTCACCACACTGCGGAAGGGGTCCCTGAGACACAAAAGGTTAAGAAGTCCAGATGTAGATTTTGTAGCAGCGGGGCTGAAGCAGGTAGGGACGAGATTAGAAAGAGGAAAAGTAAGGAAGAGCAGTCTTGCCTTAGCAGCCATTGATTCTGAATCTCTGGGGTATCAGTAGCTGGAGCTGACCCACCGTGGAGAATAATCAGGTGATCAAGACACCTATCCTCTGGCATTTGGTATGACTGAATGCCAATTCAGGGCAGGTCCTCACCACCTCTGGAACCAGAACACCAAGGATATCGTCTATTTCTGAAATGCAATCCCAGAATTACAGATTTGGAGAGCTGGAATGAATTTCAGTGACCATTTAGTCCCTCCTATACTCCCAGAGGAATGTCCACTAGAAGCCATGCAGCATGGCCTCCTCCAGCCTCTGTTAAAACACCCTCAATGACAGTTTTAGGGAGAGGGAGGAGAGGGAGGGAGAAAAAATTGGAACTCAAAATTTAAAAAGAAAGAATGCTAAAAATTGTCTTTATATGTAATTGGAAAAAATAAAATACTATTTGAAGAAGAAAAAAAAAAGGAAAGACTTCCATATGGGGGGGGGGCGGGAGCCACAACCTCTATGGGCAGTCCATTCCCTTTTGGACAAGTCTGATCGGTAGGAAGTTTGTCCTCACATCAGGCCTATATATTTGCCTCTTTGCACTGGCTACCCAGTGCTATTTATTCTGCCCTCTGGGAACAAACAGCACAAATTTAGTCCCTTTTCCATAGGGCAGTTCCTCAAATTCCTGAACATAGCTATCAAGTCCTTCTTGAGCCTTCCCTTCTCTAGGCTAAATACCCTGAATTCTTTCTATGTCCTTCGCAGAACTGGGACTCAGGACATTTCACCATCCTAGTGGCCTTCCTCTGAACACTTTCCAACTTATCAATGTCCTTGTTAAATCATGACCCAACCCCCACTCCCCTGCCCACTCCAAGCAGAAGATAATACTCTAGTTAAGGTCTGACAAGGGCAGAATACAGTGAGACTACCCCTTTCTTATTCCTGGAAGCTATGACTTTTAATGTGACCCAAGAACTCATTAGCTTCTTTGGCTGTTACCTAATCCTGTTGAAATTGAGTTCCACTAAATCCCCAAATTTCTTTTAGACATACTGCTATGTAACCACATCGCCTGCATATCTTGTACTTGAGAAGTTGATTTTTTTATGCCCAAGTGTAATCCCTACCTAATTTCATCTTCTTGAATTCAGCCCATTGCTTGCCAGCAATGAAGAAAGTAGTTGAGTCACTGGGGCAAGGCAGAACTCATGTTCCCTTTTCACCCAAGATGATGGGACTCAGTCATCTTAGGTTCCAGAGGCACTAAGGAATGAGTTTTTCTCCTGAGGATACCAAAGTCAAGTTCTGAATGCCAGTCATATGTGTAGGACATCATTTTGGATTAATGTAGTAGATATTCAGCTCCTGTTCTTGACATCCTCAGGAGAAAAATTTACTTCTTAATACCTTTGGTGCATGGAAACCTAGAATCTAAGATGATTGAGTCTTCTTCAGAGCCAGCCCTCTACTGTATTCCGGGTCCTAAGGTTGAGGCCTGAAATGGATGTAGTTTCCCAGTCTAGAGCTAGCTTTCAACCTCCTCTAGCTCCCAGAATCTAAGAGTTTTGAAATCTCAGAGGAAATGGCAACAAAGGAAGAATAACGTGAGGACTGGATCCCAGGGAGGCCAAGTTGGAGTCATGTTTGACACCCACCTAAGAACCTCACCCCAAGATGGTGAGGAATGAAGCACAGCCAGAAGATGCCCTGTATGTAGAGCAGCCATTCAGCTTCTGAAGGTGGCCTTTGGAAAACTGGGAGTCAGGACTTGTAGTGATTCAGAATACCCTTCAGATCAGGCTTCTCTGTCTCTTCAGTCTTATTGCTGGAGCCTGAGACGGGTGTAAGTCCTGCTCTTATCTCCATATGGAGATGCTTCCCAAACACACAGATGACGGATAGATAGAGCAGAGGGACAATGAGCAGGGCCCAGAGTAGAATGAGAGGGAGAGGGTGGGTTGGATGGAATCTGAGTAATAGGACAGCATTTTGTTGCCCTCGGTCTTCTTTCTGAAACAAAACCAAAAGGCCCAGATTAAAATACTGCCTCTGATGCCTTCTGTTTGCGTCCCCTTGGGCAACTAACTGAATTTCCCTGTGCCTCAGTTTCTTCACCTGTGAAATGAGAGGTTGGACTCAATGATAACTAACATTCTTCAGACTCTAGATCTATGAAACTCTATCTCATTAATGCTAATATTTCCCCCATGATTCAATGTGACAGAACACCACCAACAAAATATAATTAGAAATCGTGGGATAACCATTTCCAAAGATTTAAGATTTTTGGATCAACCAAAAAACAGTGGAGCAACGATTGTTGTTCACTCATTTCAGTCACGTCCAACTCTTCATGACCTCATTTTGGATTTTCTTGGCAAAAATACTAGAGTGGTTTGTCATTTTCTTCTCCAGCTCATTTTACAGATGAGGAAACTGAGGCAAGCAATGTTGTGACTTGCCCAGGGTCACACAGCTAATAAAAGTCTGAAGTGGGATTTGAACTCGGGAAGATGAGTCTTCTTGACTCCAGGCCTGGCACTCTGTCCACCACAGAGAGATGATAATGGGTGCAAATAGACTGTTACATTTATCTTAGTCCTGGGGCAGCTAGGTGGCACAGTGGATAGGGCACCGGCTCTGGATTCAGGAGGACCTGAGTTCAAATCCGGCCTCAGACACATAACACTTACTAGCTGTGTGACCCTGGGCAAGTCACTTAACCCCATTGCCTAGCCAAAAAACAAAAAACAAAAAAAAAACCATTTATCTTAGTCCAGATTTGTGATACTATTGGTGCAGGGGGCCTGTGGTGAGGAAACTTCCTTTTCCAATGCAGATTGGCAACTGTTCTAGAAGTAGGGGTTTGGTGGGTAAATAATGGATTTGGGGTCAGGTTGGACCCGAATTCAAATCCTGCTTCATATAATTTACTAGGTGTGTGATCCTATAAACCACCTAACTTCTCTCAGCCTCAATTTCCTCATCTGTGAAATGGGGGTAATAATAGCCCCTAGGTTGTTAGGTGCAAGCATTTATTAAGTGCGTGCAATGTGCCGGGTACTGTGATAAATGACAGGGTTGTGGTGAGGATCAAATGAAGTAGCACATGGAGTACTTTGCAAAACATAGGGCTCTGTGTAAATGCTAACTATTATTATTAGGCATTATTTTTCTAATCTTCAAGATTTGCCTTTAGGGATAGTGACTGAAAGGTTAAGTGACCTGTCAAGGATCATACACACAATGTGTGGGAGAGCCAGGACTTAACCCCAGGCCTTCTTGGCTCTGAGGTTAGCTATCTCTGCAGGACTCCACACTGTCCTTCTTCAGAATAGTACATAGCATAGATTCATTTAACAGAGTTCAAATCCAGCCTCAGACACGTACTAGCCATGTGACCCTGGGCAGGTCACTTAACCCTGTTTGCTTCAGTTTCCTCATCTGCACAATGAGCTGGAGAAGGAAAGAGCGAACCGCTACAGTATCTTTGACAAGGAAAATGGGGTTGTGAAGAGTCAGACATGACTGAACCACTGAACAACAACAACAATGTTAATAGCTTGTATTCGTATAGTCCTCCAAAGTTTGCAAAGTGCTTTACAAGTGTTATTCTCATTTTATCTAAACAATAGTTGAGGAAACTGAGATAGATAGAGGTTAAATGACTTGCCCAGGGTCATAAAGCTAGTAGGTGTCCCAGGCCAGATCTGAACCTGGGTCTTTGTGATTCCAGGTCCACCCTATCCACTGTACTCCCAGCTGCCTCAAATGATAAATTGTGTTCAGAAGAAGCACAAAATAGGTCATTAAGGAATGTATGCCTAGAAAAGGAGTTAAACTGATCATGTAGTGAGAATGAAGGCTAATATGTAGACAACCCACAAATACCTGTGTAATGTTATGAGATCACAGAGGAACTAAAGGAGTGCTCATCAGTTGGGGAATAATTGAATAAATTATGGTGTAAGAATATATGATATATGAACAAATCTGAACAAAATATAGTATATGGATGTAATTCACATTGTGTAATATAATTACTATTGTGCTACAAGAAACAATGAAAGAGATGACTTCAGAGAACGCAGGAAGACTTGTATGAACTGATCTAAAGTAAGGAGAACAATTTATACCATAAAAATAACATCATAAAAATGAACAATCCTGGAGCACTGAGAATAAAGAGTACTACCCACCTTCTGACAGAGGGGCAATGTGCGAGATATGTAGAACGAGACATACCTTTGGAGATGGCCAATGGGTGAATTTGTTTTGTTTGACCATGCACATCTATTACAAGAGTTTTGCTGTTCCTTTTCTTTTCCTACCACTGGAGAAGGGAAAGTGTAAAGGGAGATAAAAGAAATGCTTGATAACTGAAAAAGCTAATTAAAGAGATGATAGAGGGTAGACCCCAGTGGAGGATATTTGGACAGATAGATAGAAGAACATGGACAAGAGTTCCACAGGATGGAAAGGTATGGATGGCTTATACTCTAAACTATTGCAGGGATTACCCACGTAGATGAGAACACAGCTCCATGGAAGTATTAAATATCATTGAAAAGTATGACTTCAAGTGTTTATAAAGGGATGTGATGATCAGTAAGAGCTAGTACGACTTCAGGTCACATCAGGCTGATTTCATCTCCTTTTCTTAACAGGTTTACAAGACTGGTGACTATACTGGTAACTAAATGGATATGGGGGGAATCTATAGTTAGTCATCCAATAAGCATTTTTTTAAGTGCCGACAATGTTCCAGGCACTGCACTTAGCACTGGGGTTGCAAAGAAGAACAAAAGACAGCTCAAGGAGCTCACGAAGATGATAGCATATTTAAATTTCAGCAAAATGTTTGGTAAAGCCTCCGATGTTACCCTTGTGAACTCAATGGAGATATGTGGGCTAGCAGAGCTGGCTGGATTTAGAGGAGGCTGAAGGATTGCCCCTTAGAGTAGTCATTAATAGGTCAACATCACCTTGGAAAGATGTGTCCAGTGCAACACATCAGGGATTTGTTCTTTGTTCTATCATGTCCTGTCCTGTCATGTTGATCAATGACATGGATGGAGACATCCTTATCAGATTTGCACATGCAAAAACCCCAAAATATTGTGTGATAGAGACCACTGGATAGAAAATGTTTTTGGCAGGCTCAAATGATGGGCTGAATCTAATGCAATGAAATTTAACAGGGGTAAATATAAAGTCTTTTATATGGATCCAAAAAATTAACTTCACACCTAAAGGATGGGGGATATATGATTAGTGAATAGTTCCTGTGGGAAAAAATCTGGGGGTTTTAGTGGATTGTAAGTTAAACAAGAGTCAGCAGTGTGGTAAGGTAGAAAAAGCAATGGAGGCAATTTTAGGCAGTTTAAAGAGGCCATAATGAGCTGTGAATTGGTCCAGCTGTTCCAGAAACCAGTTTTGAAGTATGTGAGAAAAGTCACTAAACTGTTCATGCCCTTTGACCTAGCAATCACCCTACTCACACTCCTAAGGAGGGGGAGGGGGAGTGTGCCATGCATGCCAAAATATTCAGAGTAGCACTTCTTCATGGTATCAAAAGAGTAGAAAAAGAGTGAATGCTCCCTGAGTGCAGAATGGTTAAAAAATTTCTATAAATGTAATAAAATATTATTGTGCCTATTGACAAGAGATGATGGATACGAGAATTTAAGAGAAATAATGGAAGACATCTGAACTAAATTGGAATTAAATAGAACCAGGAGAACTATAAATAATCTATGTGTGTATATATGTATATATAATATTTATAATGACTACAACAATGCAAACAATATATCAATGAAAGTCAGCTGACCTCTGATTAATTATAATGACTAAATCCTGATCCAAGAGAACAGATGATAAAACACACTTTCCTCCTCTTTGTAGAGTAGACTGCAGGTACAGATTGTTGCACATGTGATCAGATGCACTTGCCATGTAAATTGGTTTTACTTAACTGTTTTTCTAGATTACAGGAGAGTGCTGGGGAAGGTGGGGAAAGGGGAGGCTCGAGTCTTACCTTGAGAAATAACTGTGATCTAGAAACAAAAGGCATCATAAAAACCAAACAAAAAAGAGAGAAAGGCCATATCAGAGAAAGCCATAATGCTGTTGTCCTCTGCCCTAGTAAGACCACATCTTCAGCATTATTTTCAGTTCTGGAAATCATATTTTAGGAAGGATGTAACCAAACTGAAATGTTTCCAAAGGAGGGAGACTAGGACAGTGAATAAAGTACATGCCGTAAGTATCCAACTGAGGATCAGTGGATCCTCATCATATACTTAAAAAAAAATATTTTATTTTTCCCCGATTACATGTAAAAACAATTTTAACATTTTTAAAAAATTTGAATTCCAAACTCTCTACCTTCCTCCCTTCCTCCCTCACTAAAAAGGCAATCAATCGGATATAGGTTATACATGTTCAGTCATGCAATACATATGTCATATTAATTATGTTGTGAAAGAAGACACAGACCAAAAAAAAAAAACCCAAGAAAAATAAAGTAAAGAAAAAGTATGTTTTGATCTGCATTCAGATTCTATCAGTTCTTTCTCTGGTGATGGATAACATTTTTCATCATAAGTCCTTCAGAATTATCTTGGATCATTGTATTGCTAAGAATAACTAAGTCATTCCTAGTTGGTCATCATACAATATTGCTGTTACTGCATACAATGTTCTTATGGTTCTACTTATTTCACTTTGCGTTGACTCATGTAAATCCTTCCAGGTTTTTCTGAAAGCATCCTGCTTGTCTTTCTTTACATTAGTGTTCCATCACAATCATATACAACCACTTATTCAGCCATTCTCCAACTGATGGACATCCCCTCAGTTTCCAGTTCTTTGACACCACTAAAATTGCTGCTGTAAATATTTTTGTACATATAGGTCCTTTTGCTTTTTGTTTTTCATCTCTCTGTGATATAGATCTAGTAGTGGTATTGCTTGGTCAAAGGGTATGCATGGTTTTATAGCCCTTTGGGCATAGTTCCAAATTGCTCTATAGAATGGTGGAATCAGTACGCCTCTTCACCAACAGTGCATTAGTGTTTCAACTTTTCCACATCTCCTTCAACATTCATCATTTTCTTTTTCCGTCATAGCAGCCAATCTGATATGTATGGGGTGATAGGTCAGAGTTATTTTAATTTGCACTTTTCTAATCAATAGTGATTTAGAGCATTTTTATATGACTACAGATACCTTTGATTACTTCATCTGAAAACTACTTGTTCATATCCTTTGACCATTTATCAATTGAGGAATGGTTCTTATTTCTATAAATTTGACTCAGTTCTCTATATATTTGAGAAATGAAGTCTTTATCAGAGACTTATAAAAAATTTGTCGCAGTTATGATTACTGATTTTGCATTTCCCACTATCCTATTTTCTCCTCTCTCTCTCTTTATCTCTACTCTCTCTCCTTTCACCCTGCTTCATTTCTGATGTTTACCTCCCCCAATCCACCCTCCCTTCTACCAGCCCCACCCTATTCCTTCTCTTATCCCTTTCCCCTCTTACTTTCCTGTAGAGTGAGATAGATTTCTATACCCAACTATGTGTGCATATTATTCCCTCTTTGAGCCAATTCCGATGAGAGTAAGATTTACATGCTTCCCCCCACCTCTCCCATCTTCTCCTCCAGTATAAAAGCTCTTTCATGCCTCTTTTATGTCAGATAATTTACCTCATTCTACTTCTTCCTTTCCCCTTCTCCCAGTGCATGCTTCTCTCTTACCCCTTAATTTTATTTTTTTAGATAATCATCCCATCATATTCAGCTCAAACCCATGCCCTCTGTCTATGTATACTCTTTCTAACTGCCCTAAATAATGAGAAAATTTTTAGGAGTTACAAGTACCATTTTCTCATGTAGGAATGTAAACAGTTTAATCTTATTGAATCCTTTATGATTTCTCTTTCCTGTTTACCTTTCTATGCTTCTCTTGAGTCTTATATTTGAAAGCTAAATTTTCTATTCAGCTCTGGCATTTTCATTAGAAATGCTTGAAAGTACTTTATTTCATCAAATATCCATTTTTTTTTCTCCTGAAGGATTATACTCAGTTTTTCTGGGTAGGTGATTCTTGGTTGTATTCCTATAGCTCCTTTGCCCTCTGGAATATCATATTCCAAGCACTCTGATCCTTTAATGCAGAAACTGCTAAATCTTGTGCTAACCTCCATGATATTTGAATTGTTTCTTTTTGACTGCTTGAAATATTTTCTCCTTGACCTGGCAACTGTGGAATTTGGCTATAATGTTCCTGGCACTTTCATTTTGGGGTCTCTTTCAGGAGATGATCAGTGGATTCTTTAAATTGCTATTTTACAATCTGGTTGTAGAATGTTTTTACCCTCTGATTCTAGAATATCATCATGTACTTTTATAAACATTGAAAAACTATGTCTTTAGCTTAGAGAATATACAACTTAGGGGGATCATAATAGATATCTTAAGTATTTGACACATGATGAAAGATTAGACTTGTTCATTTTGACTGCAGAAGGGAGAAGTAGGAAGGAAGGGGAGCGAAGGAATAAGCATTTATTAAGCACCTCCTATCTGCCAGGTACTGTGTTAAGTGTTTTACAAATATCTCATTTGATCCTCATAACAGTACTGGGAGGTAGGTGCTATTATTATTATCCCCATTTTACAGTTGAAAAACTGAGGCAGACAAAGATTAAGTGACTTGCCCAGGATCACTCAAGCAGTAAGTATCTGAGGCTGGATTTGAATTCAAGTTATTCTGACTTTAGCTCCAGTGTTCTACCTTCTGTCATGGGCCCATGGGTTGTAGAGTCAGCTTTAGGCTTACTAACAACCAAGGCTAACCAAAAGTAGAGTGGGCTGTCTCAGGAGGTAGAAGGTTTCCCTTCATTACAGGTCTTCAGGTGGGGTCTCCATGACCATTTTCTAGGGATCACAGAGTCTCAATAATAGAAATTAAAAGTTGGAAGAAATCTCAGCATCTCTCTAGGCCATCTAATTTAGTTTTCTCAGGAATCAGCGTCAAGCTCACTAAAGAGTATGTTCTTTTCTCTTTTGAAAATCAGGACAAAATTCATTCCCTTTTAGTCCTGCAGTACTTCTCTTCTTCTCCATGATTTTTTTAAAAATTGGTTCTTATTTTTCTTTGCTTTGCTTCTTATTTTTAATACTTTTTGTTTTCACATGATCTTTATTTCTGAATATATCCCTCCTCTGCCCAGTCAGCCATCCCTTGTAACAAAAGAGGATTAAAAAGTACCTTAACAGAACTAATAACCACATTAACTATTCCACAGTATGTTAAATATTCCACATCTGAACCACCCCACCCCTAGCTCTCAAAAAGAGGGGAAGGAGGTACATTTTCTCAACTCTTCTCTAGGACTGAGTTTGATCACTGTTCATTTTTCTTGTGTTGTTCTTTCCATTTCCATTATTATCATTGTGCCTCCAAGAGCTTTCAAATATCCCCAATGGTGGCTCCACAGTTTTATCTGCCCATTCTTTTAGCTCTTAGGGATGAAGTTCAATGGGGCCAGACAACTCGAATTTATCAAAGACAGCTAAGTGCCCTCTTATTATTTCTTTATATTAGGCACAAATTCCCTGTTAGTCATTTTTGTTCTATCCTTTCTTGTCTCAAGCTCATTCTTCTTGGTGGGAAAAGCAGAAACAAAGTTCAAAAAAAAAGCTGCTCTGCCTTCTCTATGTTTTAAGTTATCATTGTCTCATCTACTCCAAGCCACTGTCCTATCCCTTTTTTGATCTTCTTTTTTCCCTGACACAATTTTTAAACACCTTCATTGTTGCCCTTAAGGTTCCTTGTCACGCTCAGCTGTTTCCAAGATTTAGTTCTTCTGATGCTATTCTTACAGAATAGTGCATGCTTTTGCATTCACCTTCTATTACTTACTTTTGTTTCTATCAGTGTGGCCAAGGGGTAGGGTGAGAAGAAGAGGGGGAAAGGAAGAAGGGGGGAAGAATATTTCCCATAGAAAATCTCAGCTCAGAACTTACAAGAACTGGACTGATTCCTGGCTGTGTCCTGACCCCTTAAAGAGGGGAGACAGGCTTTTCTTGAATTCTGTGGCTCATTGCTTGGCCCCACCTCCATAGTTCTGGGGAAAATCTCTTAAACAAAGCTTAGGTATGACTCATGTCTAGGGTCTCCTATAAAAGGGATTAATAGGGTCCTTCTAGAAAAAAATTTCTCAATGTACAAAGTAAATATCAGTTATAAGACATCTATTTATTCCCTTCACCGCAAAAGAAGTTAAACACATTAAAACACAGAAGACTCATAATCTCATGTGCCCTAGTGAGACTTTAGAGGCACCTAAGTAGTACAGAGCAGCAGGCCAGTAGTCAGGAAACTTGAGTTCAAATCTGGCCTCAGACACTTACTAGCTGTGCGATCTGGGGCCTCAGTTTCTCGTCTATAAAACGAGCCAGAAAAGGAAATGGCAAACTACTCCAGTATCTTTACCAACAAAACCCCAAATGAGGTCACGAAGAGTCAGACACAACTGAACAGCAACAAAGATGGTGCAGTGGATAGAGGGCTGGGCCTGCAGTCAGGAAGATTTCATTCAAATCTAACTTAATAGCTGTGTGACTCTGGGCAGGCCACTTAACCTTTGCCTCAGTTTCCTCATCTGTAAAATGGGGATAATAATAGCACCTACTTCATGGAGTTGTTGTGAGAATCAAATGAGATAATAATTCTAAAGCATCTGGCACATAGCGAGTGCTATGTAATTATTACTACCTGGGTGACCTTGGGCAGGCCCTTAACCTCTGTAGGCCTCTGTTTCCCCACCTTACCCCAAAGCATGGCAGGGGGCAGGGCCTTCCTGGCACAGAAGGCCAATTCAAGAACTAAAGTTGTAGAGATGAGTAAAACAAAGAAAACATCAACAATACAAAAAAAAATTTGTAGATGACCTCTAATGTGCCTTCAGGCTCTATCTCTATGAATTTTTGATTTTAGTCTCTTCCCTCTCTAGTCTGTCCTCCATATAAACTTCGAAATAATCTTCCTAAAATACTGGTCTGGGGCAGCTAGGTGGTGCAGTGACTACAGTACTGGCTCTGGAGTCAGGAGGACCTGAGATCAAATCCAGCTTCAGACACTTACTATGCATGTGACCCTGGGCAAGTCACTTAACCCTGATTGCCTCCCTAAAAATAAAATAAAGTACAGATCTGGCTATGTCACTCCCCTGCCGAGTAAGCTTCAAGAACTCTCTGTTGCACCTAGGATAAAATACAACTGCTCGCCCTATAATTTAAAGTCCTTCCCAATCTAACTCTTTCCAGATTGATTTACTCCTCTCAGGCACTCTGTGTTCCAACTCACCTGACCTACTTGGTCTTCTCTGAACTTGGCATCCCATCTTCTACTTCCATTTCTCTGAACTGGCTGTTCCCCACATCTGGAATACACACTCCTCAGCTCCACCTCTTAGAATCTTTAGCTTCCTTCAAGGCTCAGTTGCCCCAATGTGAAGCTTTTCCTGAGCTCTGATTTGTTCTCTTTCCCTCCTCAAATTATCTTACTTGTTTACACGTGATTTCTTCCTGTAATAATGTAAATTCTTTGAAGACCAATTTTATTTTTGTCTTTAACATGGGATATTACATATAGTAGGTGCTTCATATATATATTTATTTAATTGAAATAGATTGGGTCTTATTTGTATTACTAATTTTGGCTCTCAAAAATAAGCAATTTGCAATTATACATAATCACAAATAAGCCAAGAGAACTACCAAAAAAAAGAAGACAAATGATCCGTCAACTAAGTATGATGAATTTTTCAATGTCCTACAGAGAATGTACTATGCTTATACTTTTGCCAGTACAAAATTGTGGCAGAACACTTACATGTGAATAAAGTGCAAGCTAGTCTCTATTCTAGATGAGCATATGAAAGGTCTGGAGGAATGTTCTCCTATTCTTCAGGTTACCAGGATAAAAAAGGTTCCTTTAAAGGATGGAAGAAGAATTTGAAGGGATAAAGAGAAGAAAAATCACATAAAGAGAGGGAGGATTACTCATTTACTGTAGAAGAGTGAAAGGTAGAAAAATGTGATACCCAGAAAGGAGGGAAGAAGCATTGAATGTTGGGTGGTATGTAAGAGGTATGATGTTTTTCTTATAGAGTAGGTGAGCTGGACCAACTCTAGAGGAAGCAATTTCTTGTGCTCCCAGCAATGATGGTGTGGTTCCATAGCACCATTAGTTGCCTGTCATGGGCAAAGGAAGAGGAGGAGAGGGGTGGTTTGCTGATTCCCTGCTGAGGGAATTAAATAGCTAGGCAGCTATTTAATGATCTGAGAAAACCCAGACATTTGCTGCATTCCTGGGACACATATTCAGTAGATAATGGAAAACAACCTGTGAACTGTCAAATCTAATGGTTGTTACTTCTTAATTCTGGTGTTTCACGTTGGAGCAAACAATACCACCAAAAAGAATGTAGAAAGCATTGCTAAGGATAACATAGTCCTGGGCAAAAAAACTGAAGACCTTGTGATAACATGTGGCATTCTTATCACTACTGCCAAACAAAGGGAGAGGAAATCAAAAGAGAAATTGAAATTTGAGATATACTCATCTGGTTAAGAAGATGGTGTCTATTAATAGAATTTGTATTTCTGGACCATGGTTTAAAATAAAGAAATTATGAATTCTTGAAGCTATGAAATGGGCAAGGGTTGAAGTACATCTAGTATGAGATATTTACCTTTATAAAAAGGATGTATTTGCCCCTGCAAAAAAGCATATGTTTGCCCAGTGAAAACATATTTGCCTAGAGTCTTGTGAGTCTAATCAAGAGGTCACTAAATGGAGAAGTGAGAGAAAAGGAAAAAATTGACAAGTCATGTACTGCAGAAAGTAGTAGGCAGAGGAAGATGCCATAGAGGGAGAAGAATAGCAGAAAAGAGGAACAGTAATTCGTGAGAGACAATATCCAAGAAGTGAGTCAGAAATAAAATCCAATAGCACCCCTCAGATGTCTATATACAAATGCACAAAGTGTGAATAATAAACAAGACAATCTCGAAATTATAATGCAAAGCAGAAAATTTGCCCTCATAAATATCACTGAGACTTTGCAGGATGGGACCCATGACTGGAACTTTTCTCTGAAACTTATTCAAAACGTACAGGACAGAAGAAAGAGGGGATAGAATAGCATTGAACAGATATTTAATTTTTAAAATATCTTTACTTTTTTAATATCACCTTCATTTCCCTCTCCCTTTCCCAGAGAGCCATCTTGGAACAAATATAATAATAATAATATAATAATAATAATAAATAATAATAATAATAATAATAAAGAAGCCAGAAGCTTTCCAGACAAGATGACTGTCTGAATGGAGGCAGTTCTACTTCTCACACATTTACTCCATCAAAAACTCTGAGTTTGTTCCAGACCAAGTAATAATCAAGAAATCCAATGAGAAACTAAGGTGACTTCTTTTCCCTCAGAACTGCACGAAAGGCCAACCAGAAGCCCAGGGACAATAGGAAAGGGGGCTACCAGCAAAGCCAACTCTAACTAGTACAGGCAAACAAGTCAGCAGCCTCCTAGTGTGACTAGCAATGGATCTGAGACATGGGTAGTATGTAAGGATCTGTGTATAGGGGTAGCAAGAGTGGACGGATCCTCTGGGACAGCCCTAGGGTATTTGGAAAGCCCCAACGTGGAAATCTTGAAAGCACATTGAAACCAAAGCAGTCAGTGTAACATGGCAATGCTCAGAAGAGGACAGCTCATGTATCCAGGGACCTTTATTCTGAACCTCAAAGTTTCAGGTGGGGGGACGGGGACGGAGGGGGCTAACCCTAGGAAGTGTTAGCACAGGAACCCAGGTAATCTAGGATGAGATTAAGTAAGATTCATCACCCTACCCCAAAGTAAAGCAGGGGCGAGGGCCTGACACTGGCATGAAGGGCCAACTCAAGAACTAAAGTTGTAGAAATGGGTAAAACAAAGAAGACATCAACCAATAAAAAAAAACCTGTTGATACAGAGATTTCCCCCTAAAGAAGGAGAGAATAACTTCATAATAACTGCAAAGAGAGACTCAAAGGATTAGCCACAAGGACTACCTTCCTAGAAGGAATGAAGAAAAAGATAAATAATAAAAAGCTCTGGAAGAAAGAATTGGAAGGAGAATAAATAGACTAGAAGGAAAAATGATCATCTTTACCTAAGGAACAGATTCTCTGAAAATTAGAATGGACTAAACAGAAAGCAATGACTCTATGAGAAAGCAAGCAATATTAGAATAAAAATTCAAATTTCAAAAATAGAAGAAAACAAAGGTATCAAAAGCATATGGCCCAGAAAAGAAGTCAAAGAAAAATAATTTAAGAATGATTGGTATTACTGAAAATCATGATTTAAAAAAAAAAACTTGCACGTTATATTTCAAGAAATCAGAAATCAAAATGTTCCAATCAATTAGAACCAGAGAGTAAAATAAAAATAAAAAGAATATACCAATCACCTCCAGAAAGAAATGCTAGAAAGTCCCAGAAACATCACAGTTAAAATCTAGAGCTTCCACATCAAAGAAAGAAAAGATACAGTAAGCACCCAGAAAGCAGCTGTTCAAGTTCCAAGGAACCAGAGTCAAGATCACAAAAGACTTAGAAGCTACTATTATAAACCAGATATCTTGGAATTTTTTTGGAGTTGTTGAGTTGTTTTCAGTTGTGTCCGACTTTTCATGACCCCATGTGGGATTTTCGCAGTAAAAATACTGGAGTAGCGTCCTTCTCCAGCTCATTTTAAAGATGAGGAAACGGAAATAGACAGAGGTGAAGCAATTTGCCCAGGGTCGCATAGCTAATAAATGTCTGAGGCCACATTTGAACTCATAAAGAGCCCTATGTTCTATTCACTGTGCCACCTACCTGCCAAAAGATACAGAACACCACGAATTTGCATGTCATCCTTGCACAGGAGCCATGCTAAACTCTGTATCATTTTAATTTTACTATATGTGCTGCTGAAGTGAGCACTGTCTTGGAATACAGTATTCTAAAAGGCAAAAGATATAGGCGCACAAACAAGAATAACATTTTGCAAAGCTGTGTATAATATTATGGAGGAAAAATGATCTTTTATTGGAATAGAGGACTTTTCAATCTTTTCTGATGAAAAGACAAGAGCTGAGTAAGAACTTTGAAATGGAAATGCAAGAGTCAAGAGAAATCTAGAAAGGGAAATTTGCTTCAGCAATTAGAAGGGACTATATGATAATGTAGTTCTAATATTCTAATAAGGGAAGATAAATATGACTTTAGAGTCTTAATATTTTCAAAGAGTATCGAGAGAGTTAAATAAGAAAAAGATGACCTGAGGGGTAGATTGGTTTTGTTCTGATGGTCTGAATCAAGGAAAGAGAAGTAGGGGCAGAAGGAGGACTACACCAATGTAGAAAGGAGGGGAGAAGTAGGTGGAACTTGAAATTTCACATAAGTGTGGTGGGTAAGAAGAGAACACAAACATGGGGGGAAAGGGTGTGGGTAATAGGCATTAGAATAACCTTACTCTTATCTGAAATGGACAAAAGAGGGTTGAACACACACAGTTTGATGTAGAAATACTTCAAACTCAAAAGATAACCAAGTAGAGATTGGGAGGGGGGCAGTGTAAGAACGAGAAAAATACCAGGAAGGATCTAGCCTCTAAGCAAAACAAATTTATTGATCCTGAAAGGGAGGAGAGGTGGGGAAGAAAAAGAAAAAGCAAAGAACAGAGGTGCTTTAGCTTGCCTCAGATAACTATCTAATAAATTGTGATATGTCAATGTAATGGAATATTATTTCACTGAAGGAAATGATGAAAGACTTTTTTTTTCCAGAGAATCCTGGTTATGATGAACTGATGCAGAGTACAGTGAGCAGAGATAGAATAGTTTATACAGTGACAGTAACATTGAAGAGAAAAACAATTTTGAAAGACTTAAAAACTCTGATCAAAGTGACAACCATGTCTCCAGAGGACCTGAGATAAAGCATGTTACCCATCTCTCTGCAGAGATGTGATGGTTCAGAAAGAGACATACATTTTTAAACATGGCTACCGTGTGGATCCATTTTGCTTGACTATACTTATATGGCTTTTGTTGTCGCTTTTCTTTCTCTTTGTTGTTCTCACTGATGTTTTTAATTGGGGGAGTGTATAGGGAGAAAAGGGGGAGTTAGCAATAGTAATACAAAAAAAAAGCCATCAAAACGTTTTTTAAGTGAATGTGAAAGAACAGAAGGAAGTTCAGAAGGAAGCACAGAAAAGCAGGACAGTTTTGAAAGTAAAGTGGAATTTAATACATACCTTTTTTTTCTTAAAGCAAGCAGTGTGATTTGGACATTCATGGTTTCACATACAATCCTCTTTGTGTTTTTCTGTGCATATGGATATGCCCTTTTGTGTGTGTGTGTTTAAATTTAGAATTTTTAAAAGCCTGTTTTTTTAAGTGAGTAAAAATTCAGTTCTGCAAAATCAACACATCAGCTGAATTTGACAGTTTATGCAATGGTCCCTGCACATACTCCACAGGTTCCACAAAGACAGGAGAGAGGTGCTTTTTCTACTCTCTTCTTAAAAGTTAGACCTGATGGTTATGATTATACAACATGCAGTTCCATTTTGATGTGCCATTCTTGCAGTCTTTCTGTGCATTGTTTTCCTAGTTTGGTTTACTTCACTCTGTGTGCGTTTATAGGTCCTCCCATGCCTTCCTACATTCTTCATATTCATTGTTTCATTCTTTACAGTAATATTCCCAACATTACATTCATGTGCCACAACTTGTTTAGTCATTTCCCAATTGATGAATATATGCTTTATTTCCATTTTCTTGAACAGCACTGCCTATTAAGTACATATTTTCATTCTGGGCATGTTGACACATACCCATAATCCTGGCTGTGAGGAGAAACTGAGGTTAGTGGATCACCCGAGCTCAGGAGTTCTGAGTTTCAGGAAAGTTAAAGTCCGTGAGTTTACTGCACAAAGTCTGGCCCCAAAATGATGAGCCCCCTAAAGTGTGGGTCCACTAAGTTGCCTGACGAAGAGTGACAAGCCCAGGTTGGAAATGGAGCAAGTCAAAGCTTCTGTGCTAAACAGCACTGAAATTGGGACCTGTGAGAAGCCACTAGGTGGGGGAGACTTACACTTAATCTTAAAAAAACCAAAAAGAGGAATTTTTCTCATGCGAGGAAATGCATGAATCTGAACAGAGAAATATAGTGGAGAACATTTGGATGGAGATCTAGAAACAGAAGCAATACTGTTGTGAGAATATACTGCAGAAAACCTGGACAGAAGGAGGAATTAGATGAGAAGCCTGGGAAATAGATTACTGGAAAAAAAAATCTGGCATGGAAACATGTTATTGTAATGATGGGAGACTTCAACTCTCTGGACATCTGCTGGAGCTCTGTATCTGCCAAAAGCAGAGAAATTGACAAATTTTTAACTTGACTTAATGTTAGTTTCATCTGTCAAAAGGTAAGGAAAGGAAGTGCATTCTGGACCTGACTTTGACCAACAAGAAGAAACTGTTTACTAAGGTAGAAATGACAGGACATTCGGGGATAAATGAGAACTCCACCCTGAGGTCATGACAGAGATGGAGGGAAATGCTGGACCCAGTCTGAAAATGCACCTAGATTTTGGGAGAGCAGATTTTGAATGATTCAGAGAAAGGATAGAGAAGATCCTTCCAATGAGTATTTTGAAAGGGAAGTCAGACCACAAGGAATGGCAAATTCTTAAGTATATGAGACAGAAGAAAAAAATTATTCCAACGAGAAGGAAAAGGAAACTGCCTAAAGAGATTGATGTAGCTGCACAAGGAACTTATTAATAAGTCCAGCTTTTAAAAGGATGCTGGGGGGGAGGGGCAGCTAGATGGCACAGTGATTAAAGCACCAGCCATCGAGTCATGAGGACCTGAGTTCAAATTAGGCCTCAGACACTTGACATTTACTAGGTGTGTGACTCTGGGCCAGTCACTTAATCCCAATTGCCCCACCAAAAAAAAAAAAAGGGGTGTGTGTGTGTGTGTGTGTGTGTGTGTGTGTGTGTGTGTGTGTGTAATGGGGTCTTTGGAGCATAACCAGATCACCTAACATGGAGACATCCAGAGGGGCCATTGGACCATGCCTAGAATGCCTAGCATGGAGACGCTCTCCACCCTCTTCCACATGGGCAGGGGTAGTCTTCTTTGATTAGCTGAAAAGCCATAAAGGCTACATCTTTAAACCTCACAATGCTAAGACAATCAAGCTCTTTTCTGAGTGGCCTCTTCCCTGCTGTGTTCAGTTCGCAGTTTATTCACAGTGTGGGCACCATGAACTGAACCAGTGAGAAGGAAAGGACTTTCTTCCTCTGCTCCTTTTTTTACTTCAGGTCTAAGAAATGGGCTGGGTGCTTGCCTTATTCAGTTTTGTTTGTCCTTTTCAATTTAAGGTTCAAGTGGTAATCTGCTGGGAATTTGAGTCATGGGAGATTCAAGGGGGAGGAAGCCTTTGAGAAGGGGGGAGGGGGAAATGTGGCAGAGAAGATGTCAAGTAGTCCCTGGTTTCCTAGTGGATATCTAGATGGAATGGAACACATGATATAGTGGGATAGGTGAGTTGTTACTCATTAATCAAGTTCTCTTAGCCTTAGAGACCAGTGTCAAATTGATTAATTCTTCAAGGATGAGGGGGTGGGGCATTGATCTCTGGAGGTCTGGGTCAAGAGGGTAGTTGTCCCTCTTGGAAAGACATTGACCAGCACATGGGCAGATAGAAAGATGCTTCTGTTAGATAGGCCTTTATTGCCTGACGGATGAAAAGAAGAGGGACCGTGGGGCATGATGAATATGTTCAAGGATTTGAAGGACTGTCATGGAGAAGAGGGGCGCTCCTTGTTCCCTTAGCTCTAGATGGAGAAAAAAACAAAACAAAACAATAAACTAGGAACAAAGATTGAGGGGGGGCAGAAGATGTAGAAAGACATATTTTATTTATTAGATCTGTCTCCTGATTAAGGCCTAGAAATTCTTGGCGTATATTATCTCAAATGGCCTTGATTAATTAAGATGAGCTCAGTTGTCTTGAAGATGAGGGGATTCTCCAATGCGGTAAGGTAACTGTAAAGGAACAAGCCCTGGACTTAGATTCAAGAAATCTAGGGTCAAGGGACAAGTCCCAGCTCTGACCTGGGGGATCTTGACTAAGTTCCTTCCCTCCTCCCTTCCTCTTAGTGATGTTAATAACCCTCCTGAATTCATTTGTCAACTTTAACTTGGTCATTTCTTCCCCATCCCAATGGTCTTGAATTGTTGATGTCATTATACAAATCCCATTCTCTCCATTCTTCATTGCCCAATCCCTTATTCCCATTACCTTGAAACACCCCCCCCCCCGCAACGTATCACTCTAAAGCTACCCGCTGCTACACTGTGCTTTTTAGAATAATCACTCCATAGGTAACAAAGTTATTTTCATTTATTTTTTTTTCCTTTTTCACTCCTTTCATCTTCTGGCTCTCACTGAGATTTGGTTCCCTTCTGATGACACAAACTCCCTGGCCACCTTTTCCAGAACTGACTGTACCTTCACATATTCATACCCATGCCCCAATTCATTGGTTGAGGAAGGGAGTTAGAATTCTCTTTGCTCCCTATTGTCACTTCCAGGCTCTCCCTCCACCACCATCATTAGGTAATCTCTCCTACTCTCAGGTTCAACCTATCCATATCTACCATCCAATCAATTCTGGTAGCTGTTGCTTGCCAACCTCCAGTACACTCTGCTTCTTTCATTGGTGAGTTCAGTGCTTGGCTCACAGACTCTTTCCTCCCTGGCACCTACCCTCATACTAGAGGGCTTCAATGTACATATTGCTGTTCTCTCAAAAACCTTTTTTTCCAAGTTCTTCCACTTGCTCCTTTCCCATGACTTACTCTTCCACTCCCACTTAGTTACACACAGAGACAGTCATACCTTCACCCAGCAATGCTTCACTTCCATGTTTCTGAACTCTGAAGTTCTCTTACCTGGACACAATTTGCTGTCATTCCAACTCTCCTTCTGCCTTGCATCCCCAAATTTTGTTCTTCATCCTCACCTTGACTTCCAATCTATCAGTCACTTAGTTCTTTCTCAGGCCTTTACCCCTGTGATAAGCCTCCCCCATCTTGATACACTAATGCACCTCTACACTGTCCTTTTCTCTTGAGTCCTTTCCCTCCTTATCCTACTGTAACTCTTGCCCTGCCAAGCCTCAGCCCTGGGTTCCTCTCACCATCTGCTGCCTTCACTCCTATTCATGTGCTACTGAACAAAGGTGGAAAAAAAAATCACAAAACCGTGCTGACTGTATCCATTACAAATTTACATTAGGCATCCTCAACTGGGCCCTCAGTGTAGCAAAGTAATTCTTTTATACCTTCCTAAGTGATTTACTCTCCCACTCACCACAGTAGCTTTTCAAAACCTGTTCATTCCTCCTCAGATTTCCTGTAGCTACCCCTTCCTCCAGTCTCTCAGCTGAGAACTTTGCTTCAAATTTTACTGGAAAAATTCAGGCCATTAGCTAAGAACTTTGTCTTGTCCCCTGCACCTCAACCCACATCTCTCAGATGTCTCACATAATAGGCTTCTTCCCAAGGCTAACCTTTCTAACATCCACAAGTGATCCCATTCCATCCCAGTTTTGTCCAGCAGATTGTCCTCTCCATCAGTCCCACTTTCTCACTTAGTCTCTTCCAGTCTATTGGCTGCTTCCGCACTGCCTATAGATATGCCCATGTCTCACATATCCTCAAAAAATCCTCACTTGATCCATTTATCCCTGCTAGCAATCAGCTCATCTCCCCTTCTGTGGCTAAATTCCTTGAGAAGGTGGACTATAACAGGTACCTCCACTTCCTTTCCTCTCACTTCTTAACTCTCTACAATCTGGCTTTCGATCTTATCATTCAATCAAAACTGTTCCCTCAGGGGCAGCTAGGTGGTGCAGTGGATAGAGCACCCACCCTGAAGTCAGGAGAACCTGAGTTCAAATTTGGCTTCAGACCAAACACTTGCCACTTACTAGCTGTGTGACCCTGGGCAAGTCACTTAACCCCAATTGCCAAAAAAAAAAAAAGCCTGTTCTCTCCAGTTGCTTATGATCACTTGATTGCCAAATCTAATGGTCTCTTCTCAGTCTTCATCCATTATGACCTCTCTGTAGCCTTTGACACTGTTTCTCTTCTCTCTAGGTTTTTGTGACACCACTCTTTCCTAGTTCTCCTCTGACTTTCCTGACTGCTCCTCCCTTCTTGGTCTCTTTTGCTGAATTTTCATTCAGGTCATATCCACTAAGTGGGCTCTGTCCTGGGCCCTCTTCTCTTCTCCCCCTTTACTATTTTGCTTGGTGATCTCATCAGCTTTCATGGATTCAATGGTTATCTCTACAAAAATGATTCTCAAATCTATTTATCTAGCCCTAACTTCTTTGCTCACCCCCAGTCTTCTTGTACACTCTTCTTATACCTTCTTCTTGCCCTCATGTACCCTGCAATCCAATAACACTGGCCTCCTCACAGTGCTTTGTTAAAGATTCTCCATCCCCTGACTCTGGGCATTTTATCTGGCTATCTCCAGTAATGTCTGTGATTCTCTCTTCATCTTTGCCTCTTGGCTTCCCTGATATTCTTTAAGTCCCAGCTAAAATCCTACCTTACATAGGAAGTCTTCCCAATCTCCCTTAATTCTAGTGGCCTCCCTCTGTTGATTGTCTCAATTTATACTATGTGTATATGTATATATGTATATATATATATATATATATATATATATATATATATATATGTATATACACACACACACACACACACATATATATATACACACACACACACACACACATATATATATATACACATACATACATATATGTCTGTCTGTATGTATGTATGTATATACCTAGGGAGAGAAAGAGAGAGAGAGAAGATGAGAGACAGACAGGCAGAGAGAAAGAGAGAGGAGAGAGAGAGAGAGAGAAGAGAGGAGAAGAGAAGAGAAGAGAAGAGAAGAGAAGAGAAGAGAAGAGAAGAGAAGAGAAGAGAAGAGAAGAGAAGAGAAGAGGAGACAAGAGGAGAGAGAGGAGGGAGAGAGAGAGAGAGAGAGAGAGAGAGAGAGAGAGAAGAGAGAGAGAAAGAGAGATTGCTTATAGTTGCTTGCATGTTGTGTTCCCCATTCAACTGTGAGATTCTTGAGAGCCCTTTATAATGCCTAGCACTTATCACAACACCTAACACGTAGTAGATGCTTAATAAATGTTTATTGATTGACTTACTGACACAGAGGATTGAACTTGACTTTCCCAGATCCTTTTCAATTCTACTATGTTGTATTCTATAGTCTAACCTTATGTTCTAAGGTCCATCCATTCCTGCACTAACATCTATAATTCTACAAGTCTATGATTATCAGGGATAGTCCTGTCTTGTTCAATCGTCATACTGTGTTTTTTCTGTTTTCCTGCATTCTAGGGGAAGCTACCTCCAAAGCACAATCCTAGGACATCCTAGTCCTTGAGGCCTGTTTTTTTTAAACTCAGTTTGAGATAAGCAGGAAAGTAGTCCATGTTCAGGTCCCAGCTCTGACTTCACTGAGATTCTAAGTATCACCTTCCAGCTGGGAGTTATGGGAATTATGTTTTCCCTCTTACACTGGGTTTAGGCACATACTCAAATTATTCTGTATTCCCAAGCTCCAAACCAAGTATCTGTGGGAGAAGTGGAGGGTCCTGGGCACAGTTGATCTCCTAATCTACAATAGGATTTGATACACTTCACCTTTCTCTCTTCTTCCCTTCATCTCTATGTTTTTTCTTCTTTATCCTCTCTTCTACTTCCTCTTCTCTCTCCCTCCTGATCTCCCTCTGTCTTTTCTTGCTTTCTCAGTATTTTTCTCTTTCCTCTTTTCTTCCTCCCTTTCTTCTCTCTTCCTTCTCCCCGATTTTCCTCTCCATCCTGCCCTTTGTCATCTTCTCTCTCCTCTCCTCTCTTATCTCTCATACCTCCTACTATCATTCTTCTCTCCTGTCTGATTCATTCACTCCTTATCTCTCTTCTCTCTTATGATTTTGTACTTCTTTTCTCTTTCATGCTCTCATTCATCTCCTCTTTCATTCCTCTCTTATACTCCAACTCCTCTCTCTTTTTTCTCACTTCTCTCTCCTCTCACTCTTACAGTCTCTTGGTTCTCCTTTCTCATACTCTTTCATTCCTTTTTTCTGTCTTATTATCTCTTTCTTCTCTTCCATGCTCTCTCTCCTTTCTATTCTCTCTCTTACTGATCTCTTCAATTGGATCCTTTCTCTCTCCATCTCTCTGTCTCTGTCTCTCTCTCCCCCCATCTCTCATGTTCTCCCTCCTCCTTTTTCTTCATTCTCTCTCCTCTCTCTTCTCTCATTCTTTCTTATTCTTCTCTCTCATGCCTCTCTTGCCCAGTCTCTCAGTCCTTTTCTTCTTCTCTTCCCTCATTCTCTTCCACAGGGGAAGGCTCCCGGGCCCTCAGGCTGGCTGGCTCCTGAGTTGTATAAGGCACACACCCCAGATTGCTATAATATTGAGCAAGGATTTCCAACACATGCTTCCCCCTGGCAAATTGCCACCCACAGTGTGCCATGTGCCAACATAACACTTCAACTTAAAGAGGGAAAACTGCCAGATCAATGTTTTAGCTACAGACCCCTGTCAGGGCTGGATGGGGAAATCTTGGCGGAGGCCCCTGGCAGGAGGCAAGAGTCTGGGAGGCTGGGTGGCTGGTGGGGCTGTTGCTGGGGTTTGCTAGATAAAGGGGGCCTTTTGCTCTGTCTAAGGCTGCTTCCTGATTCTGGCCTGAGCCCCACTTATCCCAAATATTAGGAATCCTACTTGGTTCTTTGTTCATGTTGAGGAGCATACATGTAAGCTGCTGTGCTTAATATTTCTGTGGGCTTGGCTATAGAATGGAAGTGCTGAAAAGAATCTTAGAATGTAAGTTGTTAGAGCACAGGACAGAATATTCGTGCCAGGAGCGACCTTATGACTTAGAAATGTTCTAATATGTGGGAGAAATGTTTACAGTGGTTGCAGCTGAGACAGGAGAAGGGTGAGGAGTGAGGGGAGGGAAAGGGTGCTGGAATGCAGACCACTACCTTCTCCATTTTCACTAGAATTTGGCTTATCCTTACAGGCTGAATACTGTACATACAGCCCAACTCACTGTAATAGATCTCAGAAACACAAATATTATTTTTCTAGGAGTTGAAAGCATAGGGAGAAAAAGGAAGATGATTTCTTTCCTTCACCATGAAGGCCTCACCTCCAAGAAATTTTATGCATTCATTGGCTTCATTGCCTCTACTCCCACGGTACATCCCAAAAGCTACAGAAGCCAGTGTAGAAGCACTCACCTTTGCTAGTGTGGGAGCAGGAATGAGAGCCCCAAGGAGGGGGCCCAAGGGAGTAGGAAAAACCCCTATCAGAGACACCACTGGGGTAGAGAGGAGAGGGTACTGGTTGCTAACATAAACAGATATATTGTAATCATTACTATTTCATAAAAAGCCCTGTTTGTTTGTCCCTGGACTAGCCACCTGCACAGCTGTACCTCATCAAGGGCCATTTAATATGTTCTCAGATCATTGTCTACACTAATTGTCTTAAACAAGCCTAACTTCATTTCACCTTATTCCCTAATGGACCCAGGAGGTTTTAATTACCTGTAGGTGGCTCTTCCTACAATCACACATCAGCTTCATTAAAATACACAATATGTTCATATAATCGGTTTCCCATTAAAATCCAATGGGTTCCCATCAAAATGAGTTATGCTCCCAAAAAAAAGCACAAACCCACTAAAATATATTTTAATTAAAGTAAATTAAATATTGCACGTGTCTATTACAGAGAGCAGGCCACACAGGACTCTAGTGCAGTCAGGGAAGAAAATGTTGATGTTGAGAATACTATGGAGTGCCGTGGGAGAAGCTTTGCTCTGAGAGTCTAGTCAAAGCTCTGCCACTGATTAGCTGTTTAACCCTGGACAGGTCACTGCCCCTCTCTGGGCATTGGTTTTTTATCTTCTATCAACGGAGGTAGCTAAATTCAAAGGTCCCTCCTGACCTTAAGATCCATTAAGTGTCATGGAAAGAGGACTAGATTCAGAGCAGGGAAGACCAGGCTTCAGGTACCCAGCTGTGTCACACACTCTTGGCATGGCTTTGGACAACTGACTTTACCTCTTGTAGAACTAACATTCAGAGGTTCACTGATTGTATGCGTTTTCATCATAAAGGGTAGCTCTCAGGGGACCAGAATGTTTGATTAAGCAAGACACCCTATTTCTTCAAGAATGCAGATGATAGATCTAGGTCAGGGAACTCTGAGCATCCCGGACCAGAGACGACCAGGCCAGATCCTTTAGCCACTAACACCAATGGCTCTGCTTTAGATTTGGATGGTCAGAGGGGCTAGGTCAGAGTTAATCATTATAGTCATACAGTGTCAGGCCCAGAAGGGAATTTAAAACAACAGAAATTCAGATTATGGAATATTAAAAGGAGTTTTAGAATACAAAATGTTAGAACTGAAAATGAGCTTAGAGATCAAAGAATTCAGACATTTTCTGGACACACCCCTCTGTTCCCTTCTTGCTAGTGTTTTCGCCTTTAAAATTATCTGTCATCTACTCTGGGGATATCTTGTGTGTGCATAATTGCTTGCATATTGTCTCCCCCATCAGAATGTGAGTTCCTTGAGAACAGTTTGCTTTTGCCTTTCTTGGTCATTTCAGCACTTAGCACAGTGTCTGCCACATATAGATTGATCCAGCACCTTGATTTTACAGAGGAGACTAAGGCTGAGAAGTGTAATCTTCAACCAAAGTCATGCAGTGAGCTAGCCGCAGAGGAAGGAGTGTAGTCATTTTAAAAAAAGAATTAAGGACAAAAGAAATAAGTGTAATGGATTCTTTCCCTCTGTTCACTGGGGTCCCTTGCAGAGAAGGCTGGCCCATCCATGGCCCTCTCCCTGGAAGGCTGAGCCATCAACCCTCTGCTCGGGAGTTCTCAGCAGGAAATGCCTCCAGCTGGTTCTCTGGGGAGTGATGTAGTGATGTGCTCTCCTCAATGAGCAGCCAAGTGGTGCCTGCAGCTTTAGAAGGCTGACTGGGCCCTGGAGACTTGGAGACAATGGCAGAGAAGAAGCAGAAGAGAAAACACACACACACACACACACACACACACACACACACACACACACACACACACACACACACACACACAGATAACCCCTTCCCCCAACAATTAAATGGAGTTGTCTTTCAGGCTGACTTTGGGAAGGGCCATCCCAGAGAAAGCCAGATTTGTCAACAAAGCAGTCGGATGTGAAAGGAGCACTTTACTGGGAGCAAGGAGACTTGGTTTTGAAACCTGGCTCTGCCCTTTTTAAGTTGTATGTGACCTCAGGCAAATCACTTTACTGTTCTGAATCTGTTTTCTCCTCTATAAAATTCGGGGCTTAGACTGGGTGATCATTAAGTTTCCTTCTAGCTCTGACATGCCCACTGAAGCTTCTGGAGGACTTGCCATAGGAGGTACCCAGTGAGGTGCTAGGGAGTCCCCCCCCCCCGCTTCAGTGTGGCAGGGAAATGGAAGCCTTTACCCCAATTTCTCAGTTCCAGTTAAACTAGATCCAAATAAGGCCCTACAGATGACTCAACCCCTGTCTCTATCTGATTGTCAAAGTTACTTCTTAGAATTCAGGAGTTACTTCCTCCTCCCCCTTCTCCATGCCCTAAAGAACCCACAGCCACCACCATGACTCACTGGCTAATTCTATGCTTTCACAACTGCCTTGGTCCTTAGTTGTGCTCAAATTAGTATTCAGACTCTTTCATGTGAGAAGCTGTGCAGTGGCATGGTGCAAAGAGTGCTGGACTCCTGGTCACAAGATCTGGGTTCAAGTCCTGACTTAGCCAATTATTAGATGTATAACCCTTAGCAAATTACTTTATCTCTTTGGGTCTCAATGTTCTCACCTGTAAACTGTAGATAATAATATTTATGCTATTTACTTCACAGGGTTGATTTGAAAAATGCACTTTGTAAATCAAAAAGTACTATGGAAATGTGAGTAATAATGATAGGTATACATCTTCATATGACTGCAAATTCCTTGAAGACAGGGATCATGGCATGTGCAAATATTCCCTGTATTATAAATACTCAGCTAGATTTCTAAGGTCCTTTACATATCTAACAATCCATATTCCATGTTCTAACATTCTATGTCCTAAGAATAGTTAGAACACAGAACTCTAACACACTATGTTCCATGTGCTAAGATTCTATGTTCTAAGGGTCCTTATAGATCTAACACTCTATGTTTCATGTTTTTGAATTCTCTGTTCTGTATAGCTCTGGCATCTTATTCTCTAAGGGTCCTTCCACATCTCTTGGAACTCTAAGAGCCTGTGGTTTTTCTTTGCAAGGTCCTTAAAGTGCTGTAAGTCCAGGTGAGTATGCATGTGGCCTTGTCAACAGTGTCCTAAAGGATGCTGGGAAGTAGAGTCACTCAAAGTGTGAAACAAAAACCCAAGCAGAAAAGTAACCTGGCGAACCCATGCCATCAGCTTTTCTGCACCCAGAGCTCATGGGCATTGATGCCATGTTGAACTACCTACCTGCTCCCCCAGTCTCCCTCCATCCTCAAGTCCCATTAAGTACCAATAATGGAACTGCTTACTGGGCCCCACCACAATTCAACCCTTATATTTTATTTATAGCTGACAAAGCTCTGAGCAGGAAAAATATAATCATACTTTAAATAATGGAACGAGTCGGTATTAAAGCTACCGGGGCAGTTACCGGAGTTGCAAAAATGTCTCCCCACAGACCTGACTGGGTGCACACTGACTGCATTTTTAATTTTTAAAACATATTTCTTTCCAAATTATTCCGCGTTACAGAGAAGCCATGTTTATGGAGGTGATAAATTACTGTAATAAAGTGCCTTTTCTCCAAATATATAGGAAGAAGCCACTCTGCACACAGCCTAGAGAGGCTGGCCCCCGAGAGAGCCTCTGAGAACCAGGAAAGAGGCCTGCTGTCTTCTCTCCACTTTAATTATTTTGCCAACGCATCCTAAATTTTTAATAGAGGGTTTTCGTTAAGCAAAAAATTCTAGCTGGTCTCTGATTTCTCTGTGTATGTGCATGTACGCATGCGTGCGCCCATGCATGTGTGCACATGCCTGTTTATGCCACACTTGCTAAGACATGATGCCATCATGTCACAGTATCTTCCATTTCTATAGTGTTTTATAGCATACAAAGTAATTTCTTCTCAACAGCCTCATGAAATAGTGTTGTCGTCATTTTATAAATGACGAAACTAAAACTAAGGGAGTGGAAGTAACTTTCCCACGGAGCATCTGCCCCACAGGGGGCAGAGCTAGGCCTTGAACCCAGGACTTCAGACTCAAACTCAATCAACAAGTATTTTTAATACATTTTATTGATATTTTGTTTTTACCTATCCTAAATTTCTCGTAGTATTCCACTCCCTCTCACTTGCAAAGAGCCATTCCATATAACAAAGACTTTTTTTATTTTTTAGAGGCAATCAGGTTTAAGTGACTTGCCCAGAGTCACACAGCTAATAAGTGTCTGAGGCTGGACTTGAACTCAGGTCCTCCTGGCTCCAGGGTCAGTGCTTTATCCGCTGTGCCACCTAGCTGCCCCCTAAGAATATTTTTTTAAAGAAAAAAAGAAAGAGGAAAAAAAATCAGCAAAACCGATCAATATAATGGGAAAAGTCTGAAAATATACGCAGTTTTCCACACCCATCCACCTTCTACCCCTGCAAGGGAGTAGGGGGAGGTATCATCTCTTTTCTCTGGGGCCATGCTTTCAACAAGCATTCATTACATACCATTATGTGGCAGGCAGGCACTGTACCAGGCAAGGGGATTCCAATACAGAAATAAAACAATTCCTATTGTCAGGGAGCTCATACAATATGACGGTTGGAGACAGGGAGAGCAGGGAGACAACATATGTATATGCAGAATAATAAGCTAGGTGGTGCAGTGAATAAGAGCACAGGATCTGGAGTCAAGAAGACTCATTTTCATGAGTTCAAATCCGGCCACAGATTTTTACTAGCTGTGTGACCTTGGGCAAGTCACTTAACCCTGTTTACCTCAGTTTCCTCATCTGTAAAATGAGCTAGAGAAGGAAATGGCAAATCACTCCAGTATCTCTGTCAAGCAAACCCCAAACGGGGTCACGAAGAGTCAGGCACGACTGAATAACTGAATGATGATGAGTTAAATACAAGCATTTGGGGAGGGAAGGTTCTAGTGGTTGGTAGGAACAGGAAAATCATTCTCACTCTTTCCACCCCGCTAAGATGCTTCTTGTTGGAGAAACAAGAGACTTCAGTCCAAGTTTAAGATCTATACTTAAATATCTGGTATTCCCCTTTCTGGGCCTCTGTTTCCTCCTCTATAAAATGGCCAGACCCAGTGAAAGTAAAGTCTTTTGTAGCTCTAATATACTACGTTCCAACATTCTGTGTTCTAAGGTCTCTTCTAGCTTCTCAGGTCCCTTTCAGCTCTTACACTCCAGCTTTGACACTGTGTTCATGTGGTGTAGTAGAAAGCCAGCCTTGAAGCCAGAAAGACGTGTGCCCTTCCCTGACACATACTGGCCATGTGGCCTGGGCCAAGTCACTTCTCAGGGCTCTAAGCAACTACGACTATAAATTGTAGAAAAGGTATCACCCTCTATTGGTAGGGGGTAATTTCCCTATATCAAGAACAGTACCTAAGCCCTGTCTTCTAAAGTATCTTTCAGTTTCAATATTTATCTCATAAAATTTTGGAGTATAACATCTTGTGTTCTAAAATTCTTCAAACTCTGATATTCTGTTCTGTGTTCTGAAATACCATGTTCTAAGCTCCCCTCTAGCTCTGATATTTTATGTTTTAAGGTTCCTTCTAGCTTGAATATTCTATGATCTTATGTGAAAATGATTGGGGGGGGGATGAGGAGGAAAACATGGAAGGCTTTATTATCTTAGACTATTTTTCCTAGTCGGTTAGTCAACAAGTATTTATTAAGCACTTACTAAGTGCCAGGTATTGTGCTGAGTGCTGGGGATACATCACAAGGCACAAATATAGGGCTCCCCTTAACTACCACCAATACTGTTCTCTTCCTGAGTCCCTTGGTCCTGGTCCCATGAGGCTTCTCTGGAACTCTCCCACCCCTGCTCAGACCACAGATCCAGGAGAGGCAGCAGGGTGACCTCTTCAGTGGGCATTTTTAAACCTGTAATCTTCTCAAAAAGCCCCTTGCTTGTTGCAACATCAGCTCTACCAGATGTCCTAGGATTCTTTCTGAATTCTCCTCCCATGCTGGTTCTCAAACCCCATAATGACTAAAGGGATCCACCCCACATCCCCATCCCCCTCGTGGGGCAGTGGGCTAGGACAGGAAGGGGATGAAGGGGAAGGAAGGAAGAGATGAGTAAGGGGACTTGGGGCTGGGAGATGTGGACAATGAGAATGTAGAGGGGGGAAGAACAGGAACTTGGAGGAATAGAGGGCGGTATTGCTGTTTCCCCGAGTTTTCTGCTCTGGAGGCAACAGATCAGATGTTTCCTAAAAGGGTACTGAGGTGCAAATGATGTGGTGATGGAGGTGGAGGGAGGGGAGGCGGCTTCTAAAATAAGTAACATCTTTTTCTGAAATGCTGTGGTTTGTACTGGAGAAGAAAGATTCCGGAAATTAGCTCTCTTTTAGTGGCAGGGTCCAGCACAAGCTTTCTCCTCCCTCAATGGGGTATAGCTGCATCAGATCAGTCCTACTCCAGGCGATATAAGGCAACCTGAAACCTTTTCCCTTCTTCTCTCCTCTCCCACCTGTGAGCTATGAACTAGCATTAGTATTTTTCTCCAAGGGCTCCACAGTCCAGCATTTCAGATTTTCTAATGAGAATAATAGCTAACCTTTGTATAGTACTGTGCTAACCTTTTTTATAATTATTATCACATTTGATCCTCATAACAACCCTGGGAGGTAGGTGCTATTATTATACCCATTTTACAGATGAAGAAACTGAGGCAAACAGGTTAAGTGACTTGCACAGGGTCACACAGGTAATAAATATTCAAGGCTGGATTTGAACTCAGGTCATCCTGACTCCTACCTACTATACCACTATGCCCTGCAAAGTCTCATGATGCTGACAGGGTAGTCCCAGGCACAGGGGATTAGGTCAACGAAATACTAATTTACTATCCACAAACCCTTTCCTCTAAAGGCTCAGCTCATTATTGACCGCGATTTATGATGATGATGATAAAACATGTCCTATAAGATTTACAAAGCACTTTCCTTGTTACAACCCTATGAGGTGGGTTGTGCAAATAGTATTAACCACATTTTACAGAGAAGGAAATGTGAGTTATTACTGTTAATAACAACAAGATGAGCTCTGTAGAGGAGATAGTTTGTAGATAGTGATATAATCATTGACCTTAGCCTGGACCCTTAAGGTTCAGAAAGGTTAAGTAATTTACCTATAGCCATATAGTTGCACACCTAGCCATATAACTAGGTGGTACAATGGATAGACCACCAGGTCTGGAGTCAGGAAGATTTGAGTTCAAATCTGGCCTCAATCCTTGCTAGCTCTGTGACCTTTGGGCAAGTCATTGAACCCCTACTCAATTCAGTTCCTCATTTGTAAAATGGGAACACACTGGCGAAGGAAATGGCAAACCTCTAGTGTCTTTGCCAAGAAAACCCTATGGATTTTGTCCATGGGATCACGTAGAGTCGGACACAATTCAATGATTCAACAGCAACAGCATAAAGTTATTAAATGGTGAAGCCATGAGTTTAACACAGAGCTTTTGACTCCAAATACAGCATTCTTTCTACTGTGCTACAAAACCTCCCTATTATTTAGGCCAAAATAACAATCAGATTGGATATTAATAACAACAGCAGGACCAGAGTGAGTTTTAAAATTTAAATGACTATAGATCATTGAATGTTAGAGCTGGAAGGGACCTTAGAACTTAGGATATTAAAATAATAACTAAAAATAATAGCTAGCATTTATATACACTTTAAGGTTTGCAGAGCACTTTAAATATTCTAACTCATTTGATTCTCACAACAAACCTGTAAGGTAGATGCTATTATTATCCTCATTTTATAGATGAGAAAACTGAGGCACAGAGAAATCAAATGACTTGCCTAGGGTCACATAGTTAGGGTCACATAGAATGTAAATTCCTGTCTTCCTGACTTCAAGTCCTGCTATCCACTGCACCACATAGCTGTAAGGGACCTTAGAACATAAAGTGTTAGAATCGGAAGGGAACTTAAAATTAGAGCATAGACAATAGAATATTAGAGCATAGACAATACAATATTAGAGCTGGGAGGCATTTTAGAACATAGACTGATAGAATGTAACCTTCCTGATATCAAGGTCCATTTCATTTTTTTTTTGTCTTTGTATCATCAGCACCTAGGATAGCACATAGTAAGTGTTCAAAAAATGTGTTGAATAGAATTGAAGTCGGAAGAAACCTCACCAACAGAGAGAACATTTATTAAGCCTCACTGGAAGTGGTGGACTGTGCTAGGCACCAAGAGAGACAACAAAGTTTAGCTAAGACACATTCACTGAATTCAGTGGTGCTCAGAGTCCAGAAGGCAGGTGAGATACAAACGCAGGTAAACCCAAGGAACAATGTGATGTGATAAATGCATCCAAAGGGCACGAAATGCTATGTGAGGTCCTTAAAAACTGAACTGTTAGCACGCAGGATGTTAGGATTGGAAGGAGATTTAGGACACAGATTATTAAGACAGAAAATATGAGGACTGAAAGGAACATGAGAGAGCATATAGTTCAAACCTTTGGTTGTAAATGGGGAGGAAACTGGAGGCCAGCAGAAAGGAAGTGACATGCCTGAGGAAGCTGCCACACTACTCCGTGCTGGCCTAGTTACTAGCTTGACTATTCACCTTACCCTGTCTTCCAGGCCAGAGACCCAGGAGAGATTTTGCACTTCAACTAAAATGTGAATCTCATTTCCCCTATACAGCACCAAAGCCCCTTTCTCTGCTTCCAGAAAGACAGCTGCCCTGACATGCAGGAGTCAAGGTCCATAAAAGGGAACTTCTCTTTTTAACCTTCTGAGGCTGGCTATTTGACCCTGAGACAGTTGTAGGTGCCTCCTACAACTAACGATGGACAGCTTAGTGGATAGAGGGCTGGATATATAGTCAGGAAAATCGGAGTGTAATACCGCCTCAGACACTTCCTAGCTGTGTGATCCTGGGCAAGTCATATAACCACTGTCTGCCTCAGTTTCCTCATCTGGAGAATGGGGATAATAATAGCACCTATCTCCCAGGGTTGTTGTAAATAGGATAATATTTGTAAAGCACTTTGCAAATGTTAAAGTGGTATATAAATGGTAGCTATTATTCTTATTATTATCGTCATAATGAGAATAACAGCCACTACTTCTAACAGTTGCAAGTTACAAAGTACTTTCCTTGCATTAACTCTGTGAGGTAAGTAGTGTAAAGAAGTTTATACCTATTATATAGATCAGGAAATTGAGGCTCAGTAGCTTGCCCAAAGTCCCACAGCTAATAAATATCAGAACTAGGACTGACACCTACCTCTTTCTTTTTGAGAAAAAATTATTGATATCTTTTGTTTCTATACCACCTTCATTTCCAAATATATATGCCTTCCTCTTCTATCTATTCCTTCTTGTTTTTGTGGTTCAGTCATTTCAGTTGTGTCCCACTTTCCATGGCCCCATTTGGGGTTTTCTTGGCAAAGATACTAGAGTGGTTTGCCAATTCCTTCTCCAGTTCATTTCACAGATGAGGAAACTGAGGCAGACAGGGTTAAGTGACTTGCTTAGTGTCACACTGCTAGTAAGTGTCTGAGGCTACATTTGAACTCAGGTCTTCCTGACTCCAGTCCCAGTGTACTATCCACTGCATCACCTAGTTGCTTGCATTCCTTGCACCAAATAACAAAAAAGAAAGAAAGCAGTTCATCAAAATTAAGCAGCACTTCAACCATCCGACAATATATGCAGTGTTCTACACTCATAGACCTCCATCTCTGCAAAGACAGAATGGACATGCATTTTCTCATCAATTCTTCATAACAGGCTTGTTTATTATCATTACATGGCATCGAACTTAAAATCTTCTGACTTCAAGCTCTGTGTCCTTGCTATTACAGCATGCTGAAATTCAGGCCCTGCACAACAGAGGGGCCTCTCATCTGCTGATGAGAAAGCCCCTTCCATTCTGAGAAAGGAAATGAAACCCTTGCGGTAAGTTTCATAAAACCATGCTTGATAGATGAGAGCATGCAGCCCAAACTTTACTGATAGCAATTAATGGAGAAGCCAGTTTATAATCTGTTTATATGACAAGCAGATGCATATCCAGATGAGAGTGACCAACCACCTCGAAGGGACTGAAAACCATGTCACGCGAAGACAAATTGAAGGAACTGCTGGTGTTTACTTTGCAGGAGAGCAGGTTTAGGGGTGAGGTGGTTGCACTCTCCAAATATGTAAAGAGCTGCTTATAGGAAAAAGGAATCTGAGTTGTTCTCCCCACACACAGGAAGCAGAATCCAGATCAACATAAGGAACAGGTTCTTAACAGTGCAGACCAGAGGTGGGGAGACTGTGGCCTCAAGGCCACATGTAGCCCTCTAGGTCCTCAGGGGCTACACTTGGTGGATGAACAGAGGATGTTCAGTGCAGAATCCAAATGGAAGGGGGAGGAGAGAGGCCAAAGGGTGAGAGAGAGCCTTCCTCCAGATGCTCTTGTTGACAGATGACATTGTGCTGACTGTATCCATTTCTGGAACATGGCAGAACTTCCTTAAAAAGATTCATGTTTACTCAAAGGAGTTTGAGCTAGGTGTATTAACTATCTCCACAGGAAAAACCAAAAGAATGAAGGATGCCTATTGTCCAGAGTCTGCAAGGTCATATGCATAGTCATATGTAGTGAGATGGACAACCTATAAAATATGTCCCATCAGTATACATATCTAAGACACATTATGAATGGGGCCCAGAATTGAGCAGGGGGTTAGACAGTGGGTTGGATTGCAGTTGGGAAACTGTGAAGTACTTTTAATAACCCCAACCTTCTCCTTAAAACAAAGAGCCATCTTTTAAAACCACTATTCTGCCGGGCATGGTGGCACAAGCCTGTAATCTCTGCCACTGGGAGAAGCTGGGGCTAATGAGTTTTTTGTATTTGAGAGTTCTGAGTTTAAGTAGGTCTAAAGCCTACTGGATGTCTACTGTAGGTCTGGCCCCAATATAGTGAGCTCCTAGGAATAAAGACTGCCCAAGGAAGGGTAAACTGACCTAAGTTGTAAATAGGGCAGGTCATAAGTTTCCATGCCAATCAGCAGTGGGATTGGGTCCATAAGTGACCACTGCATATCCAGCCTGGGCAAGATAGGGAGACCTAGTCTTAAGCCCTCACCCCAAACCCAACATTCTTCCAGTATATGGCTGCTAACAATGAAATAACATTGTCTCTGAAAAAGTGGAGTTGAGGATCACCCAGAGATCAGTGAAGATGTGCATTGTGAGCGTGAATAGCCTGAAACATATTATAAATGAGGAAGTCCCTAGGAGAAGTGATATCAGATGCGCTGCCAGAAAAAGAGATGATTGATTATATAGTGAGGAGAAGAGGCAACCAATGGATAGTATTCATGTTACAATGGTAAACTTTCAATGTCAGGAGAATAAGCGGAAAATCTTCAGCTCATCATGTGGAGCCCCTGAGTTAATTTATGGAAATATATCAACGAGGATTGCTCAGCATGGGTAGGTCCAGGTGGGCTGCCCTCTGCCTCCCTAAAGGACTAACCCATATCATTGAGATCATGGATCCATGGAAATATTTGAGCTTCTGGTCCTACTCTATGGGACTAAGTAAAACAAGTCGAAACCCTCTTCCCCATCATATCTGTTCACCTAGCTGAAGGAATGATGTCCTCCATGTTCTAGTCTTCTCTTTGGAAGACTAAGCATCCCAGTTTCTCCAGTATATCTTTGGGTAGCATGCTCTCTGCTCTCCTCACCAACCCAGTTGTCCTCCAGATGACACAAAGCTTGTCAATGTCATGGTTCCTAGAGCTGGACACAATCCTCTAGACCACGGAACCTGAGAGTCGGAAGGAGACTCAGGGGTCTTCTAGTTCAATTTCTACCCAAAAAAGATACTCACTGTAACACATTCAATATATAGTCACCCAACCTTGGCTTGAAGACCTCCAAGAAAAAGGGAGCTCACTCTCTCTGGAGGCTGAGGGGTGGTCTGGCCAAGGCAAAGTACAGGAGAACTTGTGTCCTTCATTAACACGCTTTTGTTAGTGCAGCCTAAAGTCCTAGGTCTTAATATAGGATTTAGGACCAAAAAAAGACCTTAGAGATCATTTAGTACAACCTCTCTGTATTGTAAATGAGGGAACTAAGGCTAGAGGTCACTTATTTATTTAATTTATGGAGCTAGAAGTGACCTTAGAGGTCATCTCCTTTTATAGAGGAAACTTGCCCAAGATCATGAGGTCAGTTGGTAGCAGCTGGGACTGGCACAAAGCGTCAGCCAGCCAGTGTTATTTCTGCTGTGCCAAGCTGAGAAGGACAGGCTAAAAGGTAACTCAGGATGTAAAGAGCAAATCCTGGATTCTATCCTAGGTCCTCTGACTATAGACCCAGTGTTCTTTTCACCATGTCACACCACATTAGCTAGGTGGCCCCTCCTCATATACCCACTCTACTCCCATCATTCCTACTCCCTTCCTGGGGCACTTCCCTTTTGAAACTCGTAGAGACTGTTGGGAAGGAGCCAACCCTGCCCAGGCAATATACTGCCTGGGCCTGGGCCCCAGAAGCAGATGGGACTGAAAGGAGAGAGTGAACCCTATGAGTGATAGTGGGGAGGGGGAAGGGAAGGAAAGGAGCTCAAAGTTCCTGGAGGCAGAAGGGAATGTTTGTTGGGCCTTGCTAGCTTTGAGCAAGCTGCCCTGAACCAGGCCAGGGGTGACTATTCTGGTGCTGTGTCTGATCTCTCCTTGGCTGCCTGCCTGTTTCTCCACCAGGCTGCCAGACCTGCTTTCCCACGCCCTCTACACCCCACCCCAATCCTTCCTCTGTCCTGAGGCTATAGCCACCCAGGCATCCAGATCGGGCAGGGAGTCCCAGGCCTCAGCTTCCTCCTTAATACCAGCAATTGGGACAACCCCAAGGCAGTGGTAACAAGTCATAAGGGAACTCCCAGACACATACACACGTACACACATATACATGTACACATTCATGGATACAGAAATATAACCACACAGGGATAACTTATATTTCTATAGCATCTGAAAATTTATAAGCTACCTTTCTCACTGCCTTGGGTGATAGGTCAGATGAGGGTTATGATCCTCATTTTACAAATGAGGAAACAGATTCGTTTAGCTAGGAGGTATGGCCTCTCCTGGTCCCCTTCACTGATATGTCACCTCTAGCCTTAGTTCCCCCACCTATAACATGAAGGGGCTGGACTACATGATCTCTAAGGTCTTTTCTGGTCCTAAATCCTATATTAAGACCTAGGACTTTAGGCTGCACTAACAAAAGCGTATTAATGAAGGACACAAATGCCCTCTGTACTTTGCCTTGGCCAGACCACCCCTCAGCCTCCAGAGGAAGTGAGCTCCCCTTTCTTGGAGGTCTTCAAGTCAATGCTGGGTGACTACATATTGAATGTGCCACAATGAGTCTCCCTTTGGGGTAGAAATTGGGCTAGATGACCCCTGAGTTTCCTTCCAACTGTCAGGTTCTGTGATTCTGTGATCTGGAAGATTGTGTTCAGCTCTGGGAATCATGACATTGACCCTCTCTAAGGTTACCCTTCATCTACTCTTTATTTCTCTTTGTAGCCTAGATAAGCACTGGGAGCCCTTTGCCTGACTCCCACTTGCAGCTAGCACATCTCCCCCCTCAGGTTTCTAGGGGTAGCCCTAAGGGGTTGGATGTGTCTTTCTAAGTCTATCATCTGGAGCCCTCGTTCTAGATTGTCCTCTGCAATATCAATTGCCAATTAGAGTTTAATTTATAATCAATTGATAGAGCTGGAAGGGACCTAAATCATTGATTGGCCCATGAATTAGCACCCCAATATGATATAACTAATTAACATCAATTAACTTTTACAAAGGGATATTTGCCGAGAAGATATAATTATATATCAGGGATATACTCTTTCCACTATACCTTGTCCCTGGGGAAAGTGAGCTCAAATAGAAAGCAGTTGCCACAAGGCACTTGACCTACCAAGTTTGCTTCCAAATATGGCATAGACAATAGACAAAGCACAGTTGCTTGCAGAAAATGCCATTTGGGCATGCTAGGTGCCTTCACTGCTATTCTGAGTCGGGCAGGACATTCCCTCCTAGGGTCTGCCCTGGTGCCTCACCAGGCTCAGCTGCTAGAAAACTGGCAAGGTAAGGACTCTACTCATGTCCCTGGTAAGGACTCTAGTTCCTAGACCCTGAGTGGCCCTCTTGACCTTTCAAAGTTCACAAGGTCACAGCCTGGTTGATTCCATGTCTAGTACTCCTTCATCTAAGAGCAGGAAAGACTAGACACCTCAGCAAAGGAAGCAAGAGCAGGGCGAAGTGCTTATGGACTGTAGCCTGTGGGAGAGAGGGCCCTCAGCTCCTCCCCCACTCTGAGGATCACAACAATTCATCCTCCTCACTCGATACAGCCAGAGGGAAAAAAGTTACCACCAAGTAAATGGATAGGAAATAGTCATAGAGTATTGTACATGGTCTGAAGCTGGGGATGGCATCAAGCAGAGCGTGATTTACTGTGGTGCAGTCAATAGGGTGCTAAAGCTGGAGTCAAGAGGACCTGCGTTCAAATCATGCCTTAGACACTTACTAGCTGTGTGACCCTAGGCAAGTCACATGACCCCTCAAAACCTCAGTTCCCTCATCCATAAAATGGAAATAATAATAACATCTACCTCGCAGGTAGGTCTCTTTGATGAGATCAAATGAGATAAGATACATCAAGGGCTTTGCAAACCTTAAAGCTCTATATAAATGCTAACTAGATTCTCATTGGCCAGTCCCCCATTATGTTTTTTATTTTATTTTATTTTTAATTTGTGGAATAAAATAAGTATTTCCATAACATAGTACAATAAAAAAGATGATTGTACATGAAACTGCAAATCAACTGTGCACAATTTGCTGTTCCTTTCAAATATACAACAAAATTATGACATACATTTCTTTTTTTCTTCTCCCCCCCTCACCCAGAGATGGCTACCATTAGACACAACTTTTATACACACACACACACACACACACACACACACACACACACACACACACATGTAAATACATACATATATATGTAAAATTATTCTATACATACTCTCCCATTATATCTTGTATGTTCTAATTTATGTATATTCTCCCCACTTAGACTAAAAGCTCCTTGAGGGCAGGGACTGTTATTGCTTTTCTTTGCACCCCCAGCACTTAGCACTGTGCCTGGCCCATAACAAGTTGGTTACTTGATTTGTTGACTTGGAGTAAGAAAGATGTAAGTTTCAATCCTACCTCAGGCTCTTCCTTGTTGCGCAATGCCAGCAAAATCACTTAACTTTTCTCAGCCTCAAGCTGCCTCATCTGTAGAATAAGGATAACAATAGCAACTACTTCAAAAGGCTGTTGTATGGACCAAATGATAACAATATTTAAAGCTTTTTGCAAATCTTAAAGTATTATATAAATGCTAGTGATTCTTATTCTTATTACTACTAATAAATTACTTGTCCAGGGTCATGCAGACTATGTGAAATCATTTCTGTCCTTACTACAGGTCCAATGACCTTTCCATTATACCAAGCTGCCTCTCATATGTACACACATACATAATACACATGGTGACAAAGCATAAACACACATATCCCTCAGACTCCAACATGGTGCTCTTAAAACAGTAGGTAATTGATAAGGGTTCATTGAATGAGTGGTTGTCGAATGAATACACACACATATAAATAAATACACACATATTTGTCTATAGCTGTATACATAATATTTATAAGACACAGAACAATATGTATATAAATGCAAAAGTATACACATATACTATAGGCTCATATGTACTTGTATGTATATAAAGGGACATGTGCACATTGTACTCATAAATACATGTGGATACATACATAATCCACACACATATGTACATCTATGAGCCTTTCTGCTTTGACTTTGTTCTCTGGGGCTCCAGTATGCCAGCCCACTGAGTTGTAAAGGCAATGTGTTAGAGTGTGAAGAGGCCTAGACTTGCCAGCAGAAAACTTGAGTTGGAATCCCAGATCTGCTATCCATGGGATTGGGAACAAAGTAATTTAATCTCTCTAAGCCTCAGTTTCTTCCTCTATAAAATTAGGGAATCTAGGGTTGCACTAGATGATCTCTAAGGTCCTTTTCCTGACCTGACATCCTGTGATCCTATACACATATACATGTACCTAGGTACATAAACACATGCAAGGAGAGGTCCTATATCCTAGTGCAGAGATTATAGGTCTCAGAGGTAGAAGACCTGGGTTCAAATACTGCCTTCAACATTTACTAACTATGGGGCATGGGAAAGTCACTTAGCTTCTCTGAGCCTCAGTTTTCTCATCTATAAAATGGAAATTAACACCAGCATTAGCTGTCTCATAGGATACTGTGGGGGGAAATAGCTTTGCTTAGAGCACTATGCAACTTGGAGTTGTCATCACAATCATGACTATTATAACTATAATATACATACAATACACATTGATGCATGCATATACACATATAGTCCACATATATACATATTTCAAGGATCTTGGATTTGGTAACTCTTTCTAACCATGCAGGACATTTTACCTTTGTACCTTAGTAGATGGCTTCCTTGAGTTATGACTGGAAAGAATAATCTCCTTGTGGCCAACCTTTCAGTGATGAACATTTCCAGGTTCAGGTTGGTTCCCTGATGGATGGGGGACACAAAACTCAGATTCCAGGCCCATACCTGAAGCCTTTCCAACTCTGGCAGAAAGGACCTGCCAGCACTTGTGCATGGGGCTGGGTATTTGAGAATCCAGGGTCACCTTGGGACCACGACAAGAGATTAGAAAAAGGACTTCAGGGGAGGGTGTATGTTATAATCGTGTCTTGTGCTGATAGCCTTCTCTCATGTCTCATTGTGGCCTGGAGGCAGCTCTGACGTCTCCTCCAGAGCAGGAGTTTGGCCAGGTCCTGATCAGCTGGGATGGCTTCAAGTACAAGCCTTGTGATGTTGGCCTTACTTGCCAACTGTCTGTTGTCTGATGCATTCTAAGCTCAGAGAAGCTCATCACCACAGAGTAGCCACAGATTGATGGAATTCTTCAACATAGGAATCCTAAAATAAGCTACTAAATCTTAAATAAGCTGTGGATTTGCATGAGTGGAAGGAATGTGAGAAAATCACAGCTTCTTAAAGTATTAAAGAATTATATGTGTTCTGCCTTCTATATATGAGTCTGCCTCCCTGCTTGCTTGCTTGCCTACCTGTCTGTCTGTCTGCTTCCTTGCCTGTCTGCCTGTCTGCCTACCTGTCTGCCTATCTGCCTCCCTTTCTGTCTGTCTGCCTCCCTCCCTGTCTGCCTGTCTGCATCCCTGCCTGTCTGCCTGCCTGTCCTATCAACTATGTGTGTGTGTGTGTATATATATACATATATATGCATATGTGTATATGTGTATATGTATATATATGTATGTGTGTGTATACATGTATGTATATATGTATGCATCTATCTATCTATTTATCTATCTATCACTGATTTCCCAAAAAGAGACATTATGGTATAGTAGATAAAGGGCCAGCCTTGGAGTCAGGAAGACCTGGGTTCAAGTGCTACATATGACACATACTAGCTATGTGACTATGGACATCACTTACCCTCTCAGTGCCTCCAACTATCTCTTTAAGACTATAATTTAGGCTGAACAACTTGTGGTATATGAATGTAATGGAATACTATCGTGCTATAAGAAATGATGAGCAGGAAGGTTTAAAAAAAACCTGGAAAGACTTACATGAACTGATTCAGAATAAAATGAGCAGAACCAGGAGAACATTATACACAGTAACAGCCACATTGTGTGATAACTGACTTTGATAGGCTTGGCTCTTCACAGCAATGCAAGAATCTAAGACAGCTCCAAAAGACTCACGATGGAAATTGCTGTCCACATCCAGAGAAAGAACTATGGAGTCTGAATGCAGATGGAAGCAGACTATGTGCTCTCCTTTTCCTTTGTTGTTTTGTTTTATTGCTTCATTCTCATGGTTCCTCCCATTAGTTCTGATTGTTCTTTACTTCATGATTAATGGGAAAATATGCTTAATATGAATATATAAGTAGAGCCTATATCAGATTACACGCTGTGTTGTGGGGGGGAGTGGGAGAAAATTTAAAACTCAAAATCTTATGGAAGTGAATGTTGAAAACTAAAAATAAATAAATTATAAAGAAGACTAGAATTTATGGAGGAATTATAGCTCTGTATTTTTGGAAAGGGTTTCCACAAGGATATTCCCTACACCAATAAAATCTTAGCTCAAGTCCAAAAAAAAAAAAAGAACACACACACACACATACACACACACACACACACACACACACACATGCACACACACACACACTCAATACCAGGTATTTGTCCTAGTCGACAGGGGCAGGCAAGGCCCAGGAGAAAGGCTAGATCAGCTTCTCTGAGGCCTATTCCCCGAATGGGGGAAAGTGGACACCTGCTGACAATCAATGAATGAACAAGGCTTTCCTGCCATGCAGCATGATGGGGGTGGACCTGCTGTGTAGGAGGAAAGGCCTTAGGAAAGACCAGGAGGCAAGAATGAACAGGGCACACATGGAGCCCAGTGGGGAGCCTTATCTGACTGGGTTTCAGAGAGCTCATACTATACAGTGGAAAATTCAATTGTGCAGCAGCTGAGCTTGAGGCCCAGCCCTTAGAGGCAATAAGGTTTGCTCCCATTCCTATGGACCCACACAGCTTATGAAATGCTTTTCTTTACAACACCCCTGTAAGGTAGGTAGGATGAGTATTATTATTCCCATTTTCTCCAGGAAATCCCCAGGGAAGGTGGAATATATGGGTTCCCAAGCAGGAAAGTAAGTTGCAAAGTGGGAGCTTCCCTTGGGCAAGTCACTTCCCCAACGTGGGACTCCAGTTACCTTCTGCAAAAGAAGGAGGGGAATAAAAAAAAAGGAGGGGATTGTACCACAAGATCTCTGGGGTCCCTTCCACGTTCTAAGGCTCCTTCTAGTTCTCCTATTCTGTTGGAATAAGGGCTAGTCGTATCCAAAGCTGAGCCTTTGTCTTGTGGTGCGGGGACCTTGGGAGAGGTCCTTCTCATCCTTAGTATTTCCACTTGTGCAGGAAGCCTGTTTCACCCAAGTGTTGTAAGAGTTAATGAACATCTGCCCAGCCCTGTGAGGCTGTAGGCTGGGAAGCCAAGTCTATCATTACTTGGTAAAGGGTGGACTTTCCTGAGTGTCATTATGTTTAATTAAATGCGTCAGTGCCCCCTTCTTTGAGGTGGAGGTGAAAGATGGGATTGAGGCAGATGGAAGGGAGCCAGGATTTGCCTTGGAAGACTCATAGAATCTCGAAGTTAGAAAGCACCTCAGAGTTCATCTAGTGCAACTGTTCCCTGAACAAGAATCTTCTCTACAATATTCCTGACAAATGGCCTGCACTTAGCATGGATCCTGGCATGTAGTAGGTACACAGAAATGTTTATTGATGTTTTACATGATTGCGTATATATAACCTGGATCAAATTGCTATCTTAGGAAGGGGGGAAGTGAGGGAGGGAAGGAGGGAGAAAATTTGGAACTCAAAATTTAAAAAAAATGAGCATGAAAAATTTACACATGCTTTGCAAACCTTAAGTGTGCTAGCTATTATTATTATTGTTAATGCTCTTCCTAAAATGTGATGGCCAGAATTTAATAAACTATTCTGGGTGTGTCTTTATGAACGCAGAGTACAGCAGGACAAATACCTAATACTGGACATTGTGTTTTTCTTAACCCAGCCTAAGAATGGGGACTGGGAGTTTTGTCAGGTTAGGGCTGTCAAGGCCTTGACGGAAGAGGGTGTATGCAGCAAGCCTGGAGTGGAAGGAACATTCAGCTGTGAAAATTGAGAGCCAGGGCCAATCTCTGGGGCCGACAGTAACATATAACACTCAGACGAAAAGGCAGGAGGTGAGAATTCTAGGGAAAATCTTCTGAACTGGAGAAGAACTAGAACAATGACCAAACTAACATAAAAGAGAACAGCATGAAAAGACTTCAGAGCTCTGAGTGATATTTTCAGAGTACTGAGGGTGAAGCGTGGGTTTCCTTTTTAGTTTCAAGGAAAACGTTAAGAAACAACTATTTCTCCAGCATGAAAGTCCTTTCCAGACAATTCACTGTAGGAAAGTAAGATCAAGAAGAAAAACGAATGCCCTAGGGAGAATGGAAAAAAATCATCATACGTCTGTGTAAGAAGGGATTAATATGAAGAACATGGAGAATCATGGGAAGATTTATATGAACTGATGCAAAGTGAAGCAAATGAAACTGGGAAGGCAATATAGACATTGACTGCAACAGTGTAACTGGAAAGATCAGAAGCAAAACCACATGCTATAAAATTCTGACCACACTTGGCCTCAAGGAGGAGAGATGAGAATGTGCCTCCCTCTCTTCCTTGCAGAAGCGGGGAACTATTGAATGTCTATTACTGGATATTTACTATTTATTGAATGTCTCATGCTGTCTGTCTCAGACTTGATTGACGTGACACTATGTGTCACACTTAGTTTATGTGTTAGTTTTGCTAAACTGTTTTTTCCCCTCTTTTTTATTCCTTGATATAAGGTATAGCACTCTGGGAGAAGAAAAAAAAAGACCCTGACTTGCTCAGGGTCACACAGCTAGTAAGTGTCTGAGGATTTGAATTCAGGTCGTCCTGACTCTAGACCCAATGCCCTTTTCACTATACCCCTTGGTACCTAGCTATTCCTGTGTGGATCCTAGGGCCAAAAACAGAGCTAAAAGGGAACTCAGAAGCCATCATTTTACAGATGAGGAAACTGAGATACAGAGACATTAAATGACTTGCTTATAGTCATGCAAGTAGTAAGTGTCAGAGGCAGGATAATCAGACCAAATTCTTTTAAGTAATTATGGATCTCATTTTGGAGCCTCTGCAATATTACAGGTCTTGATACAATCAGCACAATTTGTCAGGACATTTGGAAGACTTGACACCTATATGGAAACCCTCTTCCTTTTGGTCTCTGCATTGGACATTCTCCATTATCATGATAACCACCTATAAATGAACATATGTTTCCGTGGCTTATATTGAGAATGAGAGGTTCATCAAACAAAGTTATATCTGCTGTATAATATTTCCAAGACTCTTTTATTCTTTCAATATATGCATAGAACATCCATTATTGGAGACTAATTTGCTAGAAATATATATGATCGGGTCTTAATTTGGTCCTCACTGCTGCATGGCAATTCTATTACTCTTCTGTAAATGATTCCCTAAAGTACTTCTCAAAACATCTGTTCCAGGTCACCTCTCCTCTCCTCAGTCTAGCTACATGACCCTTTCTTCCCTCCCTCTCAACACAGAACTTTGCCCCATACTTCACTATCAAAATTCAGATGCTTTATTATGAACTCCCTATTCTCCCCAATTCTACACCTCAAATTCCCCCAATACCAATTCTTCCTTTTCTATTTCTTTGCTCCAATCTTGGGGGAAAAGATGATCCTTTTCCTTGACAAACTCATCCACTTGTACCCTTTCTTCCTCCTTTGGGAAGATGTCCCTTTGATCGTACTCTCTCTCTGATCTTCAATCTTTATCTAGTGGCCCCTCCCCAGATTCATATTGACCCAGATTATCATTGTTCTTTCTACGTCCACATCTGTAAAAATTCTTCACTTGACCCTGCCATCCCCTCAAGTTGTCGTCCTACATTGCTGCTCTCTCCCATAACCAGACCTGAATAGTCATATACACTCATTGTCTCCATTCATTCAAATCTTATAATCTGGATTGTCCTGTCAAGCCTCAGCCTCCCACCATCTGTTTCTTTCACTCCTACTCACATGCTGCTGAAAGAAGCTAGGGAAAAATCACTAAACTGCATTGACTGCATACACTGGTACATGATCTTAATTGGGCCCCTCACTGCAGCAAAGCCATCTTTTTACATTTCCCTAATTGATTCACTCTCCCTCTTACCTCAGTGACTTTTCCCAACCTTTTCATTCCTCCTCAAACCTCATATGGCACCCCCTTCCCATATTCTATCAGCTAAGAACCAGGTCTCATGTAGGACATTTGCAGAGAGCTACCTCTTCTCCCCTCCTCTCTATCTTATATCACTCAAATGCCTTCTGGCACTGTCTTCTTCATCCTTGTGTCACATGAAGAAGTGGCCCTTCTCCTTGCCAAGGAAAACCCCTCTGTGTGCACAAGTGATCTCATCTCCATCAGAATGTATCCTATATCAACCCACTCTTCAACTTATTTTCAATCTCTTCCCACCTACAGGCTGCTTTTCTACTACCTACAAACATACTCATGTCTCCCCTATCATCAAAAAATCTTCACTTGATCCATCCATCCCTGTTAATTATCCTCGCATGTCTCTCTTCCCATCTCTGGCTAAACTCTTTGAAAGGCTGACTACACTAAGAGTCCACTTCCACTCCACTTCCTTTTCTTCCACTCTTTTCTTAACTCTCTACAATCTGGCTTCCAACCTCTCCCTCTCACTGGAAACTTGAGCTCTGGCTCAGATCTCTTGATTTTGACGAAGAAGTTTGTGTACAGGCCTCCACACCACTCACAAGTCATCTCTGCACCATGCCACTGTTTACATACTCCCCAATTTCCATTTCCACCATCCTTTCAAGTGTGTCAACATTTATTCCTCTCTCAATTTTCCATTTTTCTACATCAACATTTTGTTCAAATAAATTAGGTTGGAGTTGTTTTAACTGCATGCCATAACATTTTGTCATTTTAATTTTTTCTTGTAGTTTTGCATTAGTGTTGATCTTTGTGATAATAAGTCTGTAGTTTCAATCTTTTTCCTTCTTAACAGAAGTATTTCCTACTGTTTATCACCTCTTCTGGATATTCTCTCCTCTCTGGTTTTTTGTGACACTGCTGTCTCTGGTTCTTTTTCTATTTGACAGTTCCTTCCCACTCTCCTTTTCTGGTTCATTATCCATGTTATATCCATTAACCATGGGTGGTGACCAAGGCTGTATCCTAGGTTCTCTTTTCTTTTTACTCTATATTGTCTTCTTTCTCATCAGCTTCCATGTGTTCAATGATCACCTCTCTGCAAATGATTCATATATTTAAATGTCCACCATTTGTCTTTCTGCTGAACTATACAGTCCACATCACCACCTATTTTTTTGACATCTTGAATTGGGTGTCCCACAGGCATCTCAGACTCAACATATAGAAAACAGAACTTACTATCTTCCCTCACCGCAAAAAATTCTTCCTTACCTCTGAATTCCCCTGTAATTGTCTGCATGCTGTCATCATTCAAATCACCTAGATTTGGTCTCCTTTTTTATTTAAATTTTATTTTTAGTTCCATATTCTCTCCCTCCCTTGCCCATTGAGAGAGCAAGAAAGATGATGTCCATTATATATATATATGCAGTCACGAAAAACATATTTACACATTAGCCATGTTCCGGGGAGGGAAAAGCAAGAAAAATAAAGGGGAAAATATGCTTCAATCTGCATTCTGAGTCCATCAGTTCTTTGTTTGGAGATGGATAACATTTTATATCACAAGTCCTTTGGAGTTGCAGTAGATCATTGTACTAATCATTTACTAAGTCGTTCATAGTTGATTTTCCTTATAATATTACTATTTTTAGATTGTTCTCCTGGTTCTGCTCACTTCACTTTGCATCAGTTCATATAGGTCTTCCTAGGTTTTTCTGAAGCCATCCCCTTCATAATTTCTTACAATACAATTATCATAACTTGTTCAGCCATTCCCCCAGTTGACAAGAATCCCCTCAGTTTCTAATTCTTTACCATCACCAAAAAGAGCTGCCACAAATGTTTTTGTACACATGAGTCCTTTTCCTTTTTCTCTGACTCCTTGAGGTGTAGACCTAGCACTGGTATTGTTGGGTCAAAGGGTATTCACAGTTTTATAGACCTTTGGACACAGTTCCAAATTGTTCTGTAGTTGGACTATTTCATAGGTCCACCAACAATGAATTACTCTACCTATTTTCCCACATCCTCTCCAGCATTTACCATTTCCCTTTTCTATCATCTTAGCCAATCTGAATAGTCATATAAAAATGCTTTAAGTCACTAATAATCAGAGAAATGCAAATTAAAACAATTCTGAGGTTGTTAAAACAACTCTCTGAGTTCAGGAGAGACTAATGGTGGATATTTAGATATGGGAATCATTTGCATAAGGATGATAACTGAACCCAGGACAGCTAATGAGATAACCAAGGGAAACAGTTTGGAGTGAAAAGAGGACTCAGGATAGAGCCTTGGGGGGGCAGCTAGATGGTGCAGTGGATACAACACCAGCCCTAAAGTCAGGAGGACCTGAGTTCAAATCCGGCCTCAGACCAAACACTTGACACTTACTAGCTGTGTGATCCTGGGCAAGTCACTTCACCTCAATTGCCTCACAAAAACAAAACAAAACAAAACAAAACAGGATAGAGCCTTGGGCACTACTCATGATTAGTGGATATAACATGGGTAAATGGTTAGGAAGTGAAATGATGTGAGGTGGTACCTCAGAGTTATTTTAATTTGCATTTCTCTGATTCTCTATCTTTGATTCCTTTCTCTGAAAATTACCTGTTCATATCCTTTGGCAATTTATCAATTGAAGAATGGCTCTGATTATTATAAATTTGGATCAGTTCTCTATATATTTGAGAAGATACCTTTATTAAAGAAACATACTACAAATTCTTTTCTCAGTTTCCTACTTTTCTTTTAATTTTGAATACATTAGTTTTGTTTACACAAAAACATTAATTTAATATAATCAAAATTATCCATTTTCCCTCCTATAAACTTCTCTGTCTCTTGCTTGATCATGAACTTCTTCCTTATCCGTGTATCAGATAATTTCTTCCATTCTTCCCTAATTTGCTTATGATGTCACCCTTTATGTTAAAACAATATATCCATTTTGAGCTTATCTTGGTATACAGTGTGAGCTGTTGGTCTATGCCTAGTTTCTGCCAGTCTACTTTCCATTTTCCCAGAAGCTTTTGTCAGCTAATGAGTTCTTGTCCCAATAGCTGGGATCTTTGGGATCTCTAGGTTATTATGCTCATTTGCTTCTGTAGATTGTGTACCTAATCTATTGCACTGATCAATCACTTTATTTCTTAAGCAGTACCAAATGTTTTGATGATTATGTTTTGTAATATAGTATGAAATCTGGTACTGCTAGACTTCCTTCACACTTTTTCTCACTGATTCCTTTGATATTCTTGACCTTTTATTCTCCCAGATGAATTTTTTTTGTTATTTTTTTCTAACTATAAAGCAATTCTTTGGTAGTTTGATTGGTGTGGCACTCAATAAGTAAATTAATTTAGGCAGAATTATCGTGAGTAATTAATATTTCTCCAATTATTTAGATCTGTCTTTATTTGCGTAAAGAGTATTTTGCAATTGTATTCATACAGTTCCTTTGTGTATCTTGCCAGGTAGACCCCCCAAGTATTTTATGCAGTTATTTTAAATGGAATTTCTCTTTCTATCTCTTCCTGCTAGGTTTTGTTGGTAATATATAGAAATGTTGATGATTAGTGTGGGTTTATGCTATATCTGGCAACTTTGCTACAGTTATTAATTATTTCAACTAATTTTTTAGTTGACTTGCTGGAGTTTTCTAATTATACCATCATATCATCCACAAAAATGATAGTTTTTGTTTCCTCATTTCTTATGCTTGTTCTTTTAATTTCTTTTTCTTGTCTTATTACTATAACTAGCACAGGCATCTCAGACTCAACATATAGAAAACAGAACTTATCTTCCCTCCCAAAAAAATTCTTCTTGCTTTACCACTGATCTTATTGGAAAGGCTTCTGGTTTATCCTCATTTCAAATAATGCTTGCTCCTGGTTTTAGATAAATACTACTTCTCAGCTCAATCTCCCCCTATGCTTTTCTGGTGTTTTTTAATAGGAATGATATATTTTGTAAAAACAAAACGAAACTTTTTGTGTATCTTGATATATGATTTTTGATATTTTTGTTATTGATATGGTCAATTACGCTTATAGTTTTCCTGATTTTGTCACCTAGACTATCAACCTTAGTACCATTGTCAATTCCTCACTCTCATTCATCCCATATATACAAATCATTGCCAAACAGTGTGACATCTACCTTGAAACATATCTTACATTTCTCTTCACAAGCACAGCAACCCTTTCATTCAACCACTTATTACCTCTAACCTGGACAATTGCAATATCCTTCGTGGTCACCAATTCTATTATGTCAAGTCTCTCCCTTCTCTAATCAATCCTCCACTCTGCTTCTAAAATGAATTTTCTAAAGTATAGTTCTGACCATGTCACCCCCACTAATCAATTAACTCTAGTAGCTCCCTGTGACCTCCAAGATCAAATATAAAATCTTCTCTTTGGCACTTAAAGCTCTTCAGAATATGGAACCTTCCTATCTTTCCCATCTTCATATAATTTGCTCTCTTCCATGAACTCTATGACCTAACAACACTGGCTTACTTGTTTTTATTCCACACGACATTTCATTTCCCATCTCTGTGTCTTTGTACTGGCTGATTCCTATGCCTAGAATGCTCTCCCTTTTTACCTCTATCTCTTAGTTTCCTTAGCTTCTTTCAAGATTCAGCTCAAATTTTCCCCAACTTCTTTCAAGATTCAGCTCAAATTCTACTTTCTGTAGAAGCACTGTCTTCACTTTTCCAGCTATTAGTGTCCTCCCTCTGATATTGCTTCACATCTACTCCATATATGTTTTGTATATATACAGAGTATAAACAAGCCAGATTTAGAGGGAAAATATTTTGTATATTAAGACCAACATAGTAAATATTCATAATATACAGAAAAGCTGGTGATTTAGGGAGGGTTTATCATACAACCTGCTGTTTTACCAAAGCTATTAATTCTTTTTTTTTTTTTGCTAGGCAATGGGGTTAAGTGACTTGCCCAGGGTTACACAGCTAATAAGTGTTATGTATCTGAGGCCGGATTTGAACTCAGGTCCTCCTGACTTCAGGGCCAGTGCTCTATCCACTGCGCCACCTAGCTGAACCTTAAGCTATTAATTCTTTCAATTGATTTGAGTTGAATTTCTAGATTTCTCCATAAAAACTACGTTATCACTTTCAAATAGCAATAATTTTATTTCTCTTTGTTTGTGCTATTCCCTCAATTCCTTTTTCTTGTCTTATTATGAGAACCAGTATTTCAAGAACTACATTAACTAATAATGGTAACAATAGACATCCTTGCTTCGCCCATGATCTTATCGGAAAGGCCTTTAGTGTTTTTCTATTACCTATAATGTTAGTTCTTGGTTTTCTATGGATACTGTTTCCATATGAAGGAAAAAACTCTATTTATTCATAATTTCTAGTGTTTTAACGTATATTTTGCCAAGTATTTTTACTTATATTTTTCCAAAAACTCTTTCTTCATCTATTGGCATAATCTTAATTGTTTTGTGATTAATTCAGTCTATTATGTTATGAAAAGCTGTGTGGTATAGCGACAGAGCTGGCCTCAGATCCAGGAAAACATGTATTCAAATCATTCCTTTGACAATACAGGTTGTGTGAACCTGGGCAAATGACTTAACCTCTTAGTGCTTTAGGCCACTCTTTAAGACTATAAATTGGAGAGAAGTCAAATGACCTGGATTGATAGAGGGAATTTCCTTATTTGTAAGTTCCATATCCCCAGTGAATTTACAATTGCAATTTCTATCCCTATTTTGTTTTTCCTAATGCTGAACACTCTATTTTTGGTATATATCTGACCTGACCACAATAAATAATAGTCTTTTAAATATGTTACTATAGACTTTTTGCTAATATTTTATTCAGTGTTTTTAAATCAATATTCATTAAGCATATTGGTCTATAGTTGTTATCTCTGCTTCATTTTTTTTTGCTTTAACAACAATGATCACATTCGTTTCATAAATAGAATTTGGTAGGATGTCTTCTTTTTTTCTATTTTTTTTGCACAAAATGTTCAAAGTATTAAAGTTAATTGTTCTTTGAATGTTGACAGAATATACTTGTAAGTCCATCTGGTATCTGAGGGATTTTTTTTCCTTTGGAGCTCATTTATGGATTGTTCAATTTTTTTTACTGAGATTGGGTTATTTAAATTCTCTATTTCTTGTCCCATTAATCTTTGTATTTCATACTTTTAAAATAGTCATCTATTTCATTTACCAGTTTTGTTGGCATATAAACAAACAAAATTTTCCTTTACTTCTTTCTCATCTATTGTGATTTTTTCCTTTTTATATTACTAATTGTTTTCCTTTTTAACAAATCTAATTAACTAATTAATTAAATTAGTCTGTTTATTTTATTGGTCTTTTAAAAAAACCTAACTCCTAGATTTATTAATTTAACTTTTTATTTTTAATTTTGCTAATTTCTTCTTTGATTTTTTTAGAACTTCAAATTTGGCATTCATTTGTATTTTTTATTTGTTGCTTTTCTAGTTCTTTTTTAGTTGTAAGCCCAATTCATTAATTTTGTGTTTCTCTCTTTTGTTGATGGTCGTGTTTAGAGATAGTAAATTTCCCCTAAGGACTGTTTTTACTATATTCAACAATCAATGAGCCTCTACTTTGTTTCTAGCTCTTTGCTGCCACAAAAGTACTAATAAATATTTTGGATTATATTCTTTTAAATAAAAAAAGCAAAAAACTGCACCAAAGCCTAATTTCTTTACTCCTTCTTTAACTCTTGAAGACAAAAGCATTTTGAAGAGACAATGAAAGGTTTAAGCATTTAGTGATCCTTTCTCCCCTTCAAATTGTGCAAATGTATATACTTTTCTTGTTTTCTCTTGTCTCCTGTGTTTGTATTTCAGAGATTCTGCTCAACTCTGGTTTTCTCAACAAAAATGTTTAAAAGTCAGAAGACTTTTTTTACTTGTAGAATTATACTTAGTTTTGCAATGTCATTCCTGTTTTTTAAACTTTCTTTTTGGTATGTCATATTCCAAGATTTCCTTTTCTTTAAAGTAGTTTCAGCTAAGTCTTATGTGATCATGACTGTGCTTCCTTGATATTTTATCTCTGCATTGAAACTTGTAGCATTTTTTTTCCTTTGAGCTAAAAACTAGATTTCTGGCCTTTCTGAGTATGTTCAATTTGGAATTTCTTTCAGGAGCTATTCAGCTGATATTTTCAATTTTCATTTTGCTTTCTATCTCTAATAGTTCTGAATAGTTTTTCTTTATAATTCCTTGAAATACCATGTCCATTTCTTTCTTTCTTTTGGTCTGGTAATGGTTTTCAGGGAGTTCAGTGATTCTTTAATTACCTCTCCTCATTCTGTTTAAAAGAGCAATTGTTTTTGATAGTGCACATTCATTTCACTTTTCAATGTTTTGACTTTGTTCTAATACTCCTCATTGCCTCATTCAATCATTGGGTTTTATTCTGCCATTTTATCTTCTAGGTATCAAGTACTAGGTAAGGTTGTTTACTTTTTGCTATAAGTGGATTATTTTCTTTCCAATTACTCTCCTGTTTCATTTTTGTTCTCTTTAAGCTCCTTCATTTCTCCCATTTATTCTTGGAGTTCTTGTGGCTAATCTATTCTTTTTTTTTTTCTGGGGTTCTATTTGCAATTCTTTCAAAGTTATTTCCTTTCTCTGAGATTTGATGTTGGGATTCTTTTCAGCAATAGCATTTCTTCTTTATGTTATTGTTGTTGTTGTTCAGTCATTTCAGTCTTATCTGACTCTTCATGACCCCATTTGGGGTTTTCTTGGCAAAGATTCTAGAGTGGTTTGCCATTTCCTTTTCTAGCTCATTTTATAGATGAGGAAACTGAGACAAACAGGGTTAAGTGGCTTGCCCAGGGTCACCCAGCTAGTAAGTGTCTTAAGTCTGGATTTAAATTCAAGTCTTCCTGACTCCAGTTCCAGCACTCTATCCACTGTGCCACGTAGGTGTTTTCTCTGTTTGTTCATTTCTACAACTCTAGTTCTCCGATTAGGGCTTTGTTCCAGGGCCAAGATCTGTCTCCTCCTCCTGCACTATTGGATGGGGTGGATAGGTTCAAGTCCAGTTTCTTGCTGCAGTGTGTAAGCTGCTCTTCTGAAGTCTCTGGGGTGGGAGGGAAGTTGCCTAGGACTAGGCACTGTCTTCTTTTCCAGCACTGTCCTGGACTCATAGTCTTGGCTGGGGAGCAGGAACTACAATTACTTTGGTACCAAGCTCACTAACTGCCATGTTCTGATGCCTCCACTTATTTTCTGGGGCTTTCTCCAACCCTGGTCAATAAGGCTGCTTCAGGCTTTGTTCCCTGGAGTAGCTCTCCCAGAAGTGGCCCTGATTTCAGGCAAGCCTCCTTTGATATCACTGGTTTTCTGACCGCACTGTTTGGACCATTTCCTTTCGCTATCATATTATCACTATCATATCATATATTCAACCCCTGGAGAAGCCTTTGCCTCAGATCCTATTTCCTTTCTTTATGAAATGGAGGAGAGATCAAGGATTTGTTTTTGGTTCTGTTGATTCCTGTGATGCTCTTCTACACTATTAATAAGTATTCTTCAGGGAAGCTGGGCTTAGTTAGTCCATTTGGCTATCTTTTTTTTTTTTTTAGGCAATTGGGGTTAAGTGACCTGCCGAGGGTCACACACCTAGTAAGCGTCAAATGTTTGGTCTGAGGCCAGATTTGAACTCAGGTCCTCCTGACTTCAGGTCTGGTGCTTTATACACTGAGCCACCTAGCTGCCCCCCGCCCCCCCAATTTGGCTATCTTAACTGAGAGTCTCATGTGTTCTATGTTCCTGACAAACTGGCCTTCAAGATCAATATTCCATCTCTCACCTCAGTGCCTTTTCAGAGGCTGCCCCACATGTATGCTTTTTCTCCCCATCTCTACCTCTTAGAAATCTCAGCTTTCCTCATATCTCAGCCCAGTTGCCATGCACCACAAGGAGCTTTTCCTGATCTCTGTAATTGTTAGAGCTCTTTCTCCTCAAATTAGATAATTATATATAAGATAAATGTATTAAACTAAATTTATATATGTGTGGATATATATGGACATGTATAAAGTCAAAATGTTATAACCCTCCCTCCCCTGTACCCAGTAGAATGTAAGTTTCTTTAAGGCGGTAATTTTTTTGTTTTGTTTTGTCTTTGTATCCTCAGTGACAAGCACAGTAACCTGAACATAGTATTAAAAGATTTATTGAATTAAATTGAATCTAATTGGCTTCAGATTAGATATGGAAGATAAGGATCAGAGAAGAATTGGAAATTGACCCCCAGGTCATGAACCTAGGTGACCGGAAGGATGGTGGTTTCTGCAACAGAAATGGGCAAGTGTATTGGGAGGATTAGGTTTATGGTGAAGATAATGAATTCCTTTTTTTTTTTAACATGTTGATTTTGAGGTGCCTATGGGACATCCAAATAGAGATAGATGTCCTGCAGGCAGTGTGATGGGATCAAGTTTAGAAGAGTGATTAAGATTGGATGCATAGATTTGGGAATGATCTGCATAAAGATAATTGGACCCATGGGAGGAGATGAGAGAGAGAGGGAGGGAGGGAGGGAGAGAGAGAAAGGGGGAGAGTTTAAAAAGAAGAGAGAAGGCCCATAAGCAGAGCCTTGGGGGAGCCCCTCATTCATGAGACAGAAGTTGGATGATAATCTAGCAAAGGATACCAAGAATCAGTGGTCAAATCTTGTTCCTGAGAGCTAAGAGAAGGTAGCTGCTTTTCTTCTTTGCAGGAGGGATGGTACAGGGGACAATATGAGGTATGGAATGCTGCAGCTAATGTCAAACTTTCTCCATAGGTTGATTACTTTTGCTAAACTCTTTGTTTTTTAAATCTTTTTTATTCTTTGTTGTAAGGGATGACTCTGGCAGGAAGAGACGGGAAGAGACACATTGGGAAATGAAGATGATAAAAAACAAAAAATATCAATAAAATCTCTCTGTTTTTTAAAAGAAGCAATGTCCATATAAATAGGAGAACCAGGAATAAGTAATCTCATGATGAAAGCTAAGGGGGAAGAGAATATCCTGGCAGAGGTATCCAAAGTTTCTGGGCAGTCAAGTAGGAGGATGACTAAGAAAAGGCCATTGGATTTGGCATTTAAGAGGTCATTAGTAAGAGAGCAGTTTGAAGAAAGGAATTTCATCACAGTTGGGTTGAGAAGCCAGTTTGGATAAGTCAATGAGTGCATAGGAGGTGAGGAAATGGAGGAAATAATTATAGATTACTTTTTTCTAAAAGTTGCGTAATACTCCCTCCAAAAATTTGGCTGTAAAAGAAGAGCATGAGGTTTACACACACTTATTAGCTCTGTGACCATGGGCAAGTCACTTAACTTTTCTGATCCTAATGCCCTCGAGTAAGAAGAGGCAGGCTCAAACAGAGTGGTTTTTATAAAGGATGTATGGGACTTGAACAGGTTTGCAGAGAGTAGGGGGAAGGACCAAGTGGATAACAGGAGATTAAAGATAAGAGAAACAAGGGATGATTGGGTGGGCAAGTTCTTGGAGGAAAAAGAATAGGATCAAGAGCACAAGTGGAGGGGCTGGCCTTGGCAAAGAGAAGGACCACATCTTCCTCAGATTGGAACAAATGAGGAGAGAATGGTGTGCAATGTAGAAGGATCTTGAGGTATAGTATAAAGGAGCAGAAAGGCCTCAGTTTTCTTTCTTTCTTTCTTTTTTGCCTTTTGGTTAGGCGCTTGGGGTCAAGTGACTTGCCCAGGGTCACACAGCTAGTAAGTGTCAAGTGTCTGAGATCAGATTTGAACTCAGCTCCTCCTGACTCCAAGGCTGGAGCTCTATCCACTGCGCCACCTTAGCTGCACCTCAGTTTTCTTAATAATGAAAGAGGCCAAGTCCTCTACTGATGAAGGAAGGAGAAGGAGATTGTATAAGAGAGTTGAAGAAAGAAGAGAAAGTTTGGAATAACCACTTGGAAATATGATAGAAAATCAAACAGGAAAGAATGAAAGAATTGCTTGTACCAGTGAGGGCCCATTTGAAATTAAATAACATGAAATTTTTGATGAATTCAATAAGAAGGATAACATTTTTCTTCAGTAGTTCTTTGCAGTACATGGGTTGGAATGGAGACGGTATAGAAGTAGCCCAGAACTGGGTTGTGGTAAGACCTGGATAGCAATAATGCTAAAAGGCAAAAGACTGAGTGATGGAAAGCAGGACACTGTTGAATTGTTCGATGATAGTGTCAAAGCTGTAAAGGAAGGAAAGTGAGAACAGGTAAGGGGTGATGGTCTGAGAAAGTAGGGCTGTACGTGGAGGACCTGGAGATATTATAAATGAGGACGAAGGATAAGGTTAGGCAGAAGTGAGGCATAGGAGGGGGATGTCACTAGTCATCAGGGGAAAATTATTCCCCCTGAACAGAAGCATCATCATTTTTTTTATTTCCACCACCACCACAACCATCATCACTATTATCATTGTCACCATCTCCACCACGGTAGTTGTGATATGATAGATACAGTGCTGGATCTGGAATCTGGAAGACCTGGGTTCTACTTTGGGAAAGTCACTTACCTTTTTCAAGCCTCAGTTTCTTCATCTATTAAATGGTGATGGGGCTAATATCTGTTGCATCTACTTCACAGGATTGTTTAAGAGGATCAAATGAGAGATTGTATATTAAATTCTTTGCAAACTTTAAGGTATTATTAATGCCACCATTATATGATTATCATCATGTCATTATCATTACTGTGAATATCATCATAGACACTGATACTATTAAATAAATTCAAAGCATATTGTGCACTTTCTACAAGGTTCAATGGCCAGACCTCTAGACCTGGAGTCAGGAAGCCATCAGTTCAAATCTAGCCTCAGATATTTACTAGCTATGTGATTCTAGGCAAATTACTTAACTTGCTGTCTGCCTCAGTTTCCTCAACTGTAAAGTAAGAATAATAAAGCACCTACCTCCTGGGATTGCTATGAGGATAAAATGAGATGATATTTATAAAGCACTTTGTAAACTTTAAAGCACTTTATAAATGCTAACTTTTATTATTATGCAAGGCACTATGGTGAGAAGTATTATTGGAGTTGGGAAGATTTTCACATTAGAATATAAGCTTCTTGAGAGCAGGGCCTGTTTTGCTTTTGTCTGTGTGTCTGAGCATCCAGCAGAATGCCACGTATACAGTAAATGCCTATTAGACACTTAGCGAATTGAAAGAGAAGTTGGGGTTTATGCTAACATCCACCCAGTGAGGATGCAGAAGTAACACACATGAAATAGAAAAATTAAATGCTAGTTGAAGGATATATACTATCAGTGTATACAGAATCCGGGATGGTGGGTAGTCTAAGGTGTCAGATTCAAGGTTTGTTGAATGGAAAGAACACTCACTGGCAAGAAGCAGACAGAGAGCTGGCTTCAAAGTCAGGAAGCCTTGGGTTCAAATTGTGCTTCTGATACCTTGGCTGTGTGATCCTGGGCAAGACATTTTACCTCTCGATAACCCAGGGAAATCTCTAAGACAACAAGTTACAAAGCAGTTTCATATTTTCATTTTTAGGAGGAATTTCTTCATAAGAAGTTCCCTATATCAATGAAATCACAGATCCAAGCCAAAAAAACAAACAAACCAAAAAAAAAAAACCCCAAAACAAAAAACTACCCTGGGCTGGGCATCTGAGATTTAGGTTTTTCTCCCAAATCTGCCACTATCTGTCTATGTGACCTTGGGCACATCATTCAACATTTCACGGCTTCAGTTTCCTTATATGTAAAATGAGAAGATTGCCAAATGATGACTAAGGTCCATTCTGGCTTTAAGGATCTTCATCCAAGAAGGATGAAATCTGGAGGAAATGGAATAATCAGAGAAGACTTTCTGGATGAGGTGTAGAACAGAGCTGGCCTTGAAAGGCACACACTTACCATCATGATCTCTGTCAGGAGCAGCGGCAGAAGCCATACATTTTGCTCAGAGGACCAGGGAAAAAATTCACTATGCTCTTAGGGCAAGTCTTCTAACTCTTAGGGCAAGTCTTCTAACACTCTGGCCTAGGGATTACTTCTCAAAATAATATTGTGAATGCATAATATAAAACACAGAGGATTACAAAGGAATCCTATTGAAATGAGGAACTCTTGTGGCTTAAAAAGGAACTCATCTTTCCAAGAGAGAAATTGAAGGTGATACCTCCACTAAGGTTGTCCTCTAGGGATGTGGACACTTGGAAATTACTGGGAGGAATTCACAGGATTAAAGGCACCAATGGTAAGGATCCTCTCAAAGACTATTAGAGCTAAAAAGGACCTTAGAACATAGTATGTTAGAACAGACTTGGAACATAGCATTAATTAGAACATAGACGTAGGACATAGCATGTTAGTGCTGGAAAGGAACTTAGAAACAGGTTAGTCTAATCTCCCCTCTGCCTCCCCTTTTACAAAAGAGAAAATTCAGGCCCGGACAAGGGAAAGGCCCTCTCACCTCAGGTCATATAGCAAACAAGTGACAAAGCTAGAATTTGAAGTCTGGTGATTTTTCTGGCCCACTTCTAAGTCATTTTATTATTGTTTTTTGAGGAAGAATGCCTTTTTTTAAGAGGTATTTTTTAAAAATTTTATGATTAATTTATTTATTTTTAGTTTGATTTTGAATTTTAAATTTTCTCCCTCTCATCCCCCCTCCCCAAGACAGCATGCAATCTGATTTAGGCTCTATTTATACATTCATATTAAACATATTTTCACATTAGACATGATGTAAAGAAAAGAGAATGCCTGTTTTAAAAAAATTAATTAAAAACCTTCAATCTCAAGTACAAAAAAGGATATTTTTCTATCAGGGAAAGGGCACAGAAGTTGCTGTAATATACATTCCTTCCAGGAACATTGCTATGGATTAAAGAACTTCACTTTACCTATTATATGTTTTGTTTAAGAAATAGAAATAAAGTTAAATTGCACTAATGCAACTGGATAGTCAAAGGAAGCCTATGATATATAATTCTGTAAAGCAGAGACATCCACCCCCCTTCACTGAATTCTTTGCTATATCTAGATTATCTTAGACTAGCTTTGCTTAAAGTGGTGAAAGCCCACACTTGACACCCACTTAATATGGCTAAATTCTGCGATCAATCAATAAACATTTATTAAGTGCTTACTTGGTGACAGGCACTGTGTAAGCTCTGGGAAAACACAGAAAAAAATCACATATAGCTCCTGTCCTCATGGGGCTCACACATGAATAGTTGTTACCATATCCTGAGCAAGAGGACCAGAAATTAGCTTTTCCTGGTTTACGTATTAAAGGGACTTCTAGGATCCCAGGGAAGAGAGGAAGATGTCAAAGAGAGAGGACTTTGTATATTTGTGGTTTAGTTGTGTCTGACTCTTCGTGACCCCATTTGGGGTTTTCTTGGCAAAGATACTGGAATGGTTTTGCCATTTCCTTCTCCAGCTCATTTTACAGATGACAAAGCTGGGACAAACAGGCTTAAGTGACTTACCCAGGGTCACCCAGCTAGTAAATATCTGAGCCTGGATTTAAACTCAGGAAGATGAATCTTCCTGACTCCAAGCCCAGCACTCTATCTACTAAGCCACCCAGCTGTCCCTTTTTGTGTATAGTCCTTTTCAAAAACGAAGATTTCTCAGCTCTGCCACTGCCTTGTTGTGTGACCTTAATTAAATTGCATTAATCTCTCTGAGCCTCAATTTCCCCATATGTAAATTGCAGATTTTGGACTAGATGATCTCTATGGTCCCTCTCAGCCCTAATATTCTTTTTTCTAAGTTCTGTCTCAGCTTTGACATTCTGCATTCTAATATTCTATGTTTCTAGGTTCTTTCCTACTCTAACCTATATTCTAAGATATGTAATGGTATAATTTTTCACAAGGGTAAAGGGAATTATCTAGACTGAGGGTAGGGGAAAACTACCTCCCACACTGTCTTTGAGGGGAAGAAGATCTTTGGGCATTGGGTAAGGGGAAGGAAGCTGGGCTTTTCTCCAACCCACAGGCTTTAAATGTCAAAACAAAATATTTCAGCTGCCACAAATAGGTCACTTTTTTTTAATCTCAGGGAATTTTTCTTTGGTTTTACTGAGAAAATTATAATGGACAAAAGAAGATGTGCTTTAGTGTATGATGAAAAAGGGCCCCTTTCCCTGTGAAAAACAATCCTGAACTGGAGTTTGGGGGCCTATTTTAAATGCCCCATTCTCTATGAACCTTTTGTGATTACCCATACCAACCAGTAATATTTCCTCATCTGTAAAATGGGTGGAATTAAACTAGATGCTCACTGAAGTACTTCCAACTCTAACATTGTATTTCTAAGCTACATTCCAGCTCTGACATTCTGTATTCTCTGATTTTATGCCTCATCCCATACCCCTATGCCTTCTGCCCAAGTACTTTGTCTATACCTCTGTAGTGGGTATGTCTAAGCCTTGTCCTGGGTCTTTGTTCCACATTAATCTGGACCTATGTTCTTGAAATGAGTATATTTCCTTCACAAGGTAAAGTTTTTCTAGTATTGGTGCGTTCTAGCATTGATATGATGTCAATTTCTTACCTTTTTCTGGGTCATTGTAACTCCATAGACACCATATAGATGGTGATTGATTGATTATTGATGAATGAAAGCAGCTCTATACATCTCAGGTATGCCCTTGGGGTTGACCTTTCAAAGGCATTACAGATGGACTTAAGGGAGACTGGAGAGATAGTGAACAATGAAATGGAGCAGAGAGGGGATATTCACAGAGACACCGACTCAGTTTCTTGAAGAGAGACCTGAATATTTTAGCAACTCCTCCAAGGAATACTGAATCCCCCAGAAGAGGAAGAACCATTCCTCCCTTGGAATGGCAGCAGATGAGATAGCTATCAAGACTCAGGCAGTTCCAGGATCAAGCTGGGAGCTATGGAGTTACAGTGAAAGAGTAACAGAGGAATTCTGGGACAGAAACAACACAAGAATTCCAGCTTCCTGGACCTAACAGGAGAGTTCTTGGACCAAATGGAGGAGTTCCTGGGCCAAGTGGGAGCCAAAGAGTGGCAAGGGGTAGAGCCATGATGTGAAAGAGAAAATCTGGACCCTGCTCTTTATTGGTATTGTGAATCACATGGACTGTAGCAGCATCAAAAAGAGAATGGACTCTCTAGCACATCCAAGGCCTTGCCCATGTTGAGGATACCTAACCTAGCTTAAGAATATGAGAATAGAAGATTTTAGAGGTCATTAGAAGATAGGTCTTATAAGAGGAGTGAGTTGCCTGAACTTCTAGCAACTCTGTGGGTTTTTTCTCTTCAGTTGGTGGAGGAAGTGGGCAACGAAGGGCTCACCCAAGAGCAGTACAGTAAGTCTGGAGGACTCTACGAGTCTGTAGGGAGGTGGCACTCAGTGGAGAAGGAAGGAGAGTTGTCTTGACTATTTATGGGCTTGGGTACAAGACCTTAATTTTTTTTCTTTTATATAGTCAATGGTTTGCTAGACTGAATGCTTGCATGGGAACCAGGGGCCCTTTTCCTTTTTCTTTCCCTATTTTTACATTTTGGTATAGAAACCTAGATGTGAACCAAATTTTGATGCTCCCAAAGGAAACCCTGGGTGGAGGCCAAATCTCTCTCTTTGAAAGAAGGAAGGAAACAAGTGTTTATTAAATGCCTACTACATACCAAGAATCATGCTAGGTATTTCAAGAATATTATCTCAGTTGGTTCTCACAACAGCCCTGGGACTTTGGTGCTAGTATTATCCTCATTTTTCAGCTGAAGAAACAGAGGCAGAGACTTGCTGGGGATCATACAACTCCAGGAGCCAAGATGGTGGAGTGAAAAGGTAGTCACTCTCACTCTCCCCTATCAACCTCTGAAAACCCAGAAAATATCCCCCCAGAAAAAAACCCTGGAACAGCTGAACTAGAAGAAAGACGGGGAGCAGCAGTGCAGCAGCCCAGCAAATGGGGCTCCCAGTGCCTCAGCAAAAGTAAGGGAGGCAGAACTACAAGGGGCCCCAGGCAGATAAGTACCCTGCAGCATTCATCTGAAATGACGTGAAGAAAGCAACCTAAAGGCTCCCTAAAGCCCCGACCTTGCTGATTCCAACCCAACACCAGGTGAGCTGTTGGAGCCCTGCAGCCTCCAATTGTGAAGAAATCCTGAAGCCCAGGTGGTAGAACAGGCAAACACCAACACCTGGACCTCCGAGTGGCTCAGTGGCGGGAGGGGGAGGTGTTGACCAGTGGAAACCAGCTCAGAAAACAACCAGGTGCCTCAACACTCTACCGAAAAGGAATCTCCCAGTGCATTAGCAGAAAGGAGGGAGACAACACTGCAGGGGGCCCCAGGCAGATAAACATCCTGCAGCACCCCTCTAAAAGGAGCTGAAGAAAGCTAAAGGAAAGGAAAAGCAGGTAACCTAGAAGTGCCTGAAAGTTCCAGCCTTGCTGATTCCAGCCCAACATGTGGTAAGCTGCCAGAAGCCTACAGCCTCCAACTGCCAACATAAGAGGCCCAAGCACACAAAGCCAGTGACCAAGACCTAGGCTCCCAACACAAGAAGCTTGGGTTAGTACCCTCTGTTCCCCAGCAGGAAAATGCAATCTCTTTAAAGGCCAGGGAATAAAGAAACACCATGAGTAAAGAGAAACGTACCATAGATTCATATTATGAGAAGAATGAAGATCAAGACAGAAATTCTGAAGAGGACAACATTGTCAACAAACCCACATCTACAACAACAAAAGGAAATATGAACTGGTCTGAAGCCCAAAAAGCCTTCTTAGAGGAGCTCAAGAGGGATTTTAATAGTCAAATGAGAGAGGTAGAAGAGTCCTTCAAAAATAAAATTGGCCAATTGGAAAAAAAATACACTGAAGAAAACAAGTCCCTAAAAAACACAACTGGCCAATTGAAGAAGGAAGGACAAAAACTAACAGAAGAAAACAATCTTTTAAAAACTAGAATTGGACAAATGGAAACATTTCTCTATGAGAGAACAAGAATCAGTCAAACAGAAACAAAAAAATGAAAAAAAAAAGATGAAAATGGATCACACAACTCATAAGTGTTTGAAGCTGAATTTGAACTCAGGTCTTCCTGACCCAGGCCCAGGGCTGTACCCTAACTGCCTTTAGAAGAATCTTTAGGATTGAAATCAGGCCATGTAAAAATGAAAGCCTCAGCTTTTGGACCATAGGTTACACTTACATTATGTACTTATCACAAGAGGGCAAGTGGGCAGAAGTGAAAAGAACACTGAGTTTGCAGTCAGAAGACCTAGGTTTAAACCAGTTCGATTCTCTGGGCCTTAGTGATAATATTTGCACTAGTAACTTCACAGTAATTTTTACAGATGCTTTGCAAAATGAAACTAAATATAAATGTGAACTATAATTACATTCTAATTTATATTATAGTTATTTCTGTATGTATCTGCTGCTATTATTAGACTATAAGTTTCCTGAAGACAGAGACAGTGTCTTGTAAACTTTGGGATCTCTCTCAGAGCCTAACTTGATGACTTACACATGTGTTGTTCAGTCATTTTTTTTTTCAGTTCAGTCCAACCCTTTGTGACCCCAATTGGGGTTTTCTTGGCAGAGATCCTGGAGTAGTTTGTAATTTCCTTCTCCAGCTCATTTTACAGATGAGGAAACTGAGGCAAATGGAGTTAAGTGACTTGCCCAGAGTCACACATTTAGTAAGTGTCTGAGGCCAGATTTGAACTCAGGAAAATGAGTCTTCCTGATTCCAAGCCCAGTATTCTATCAGTACCCAGTACTTGTACATGGTTCTAGCTATATTATGGTGGAAAGAACACTGAGCCCATAGACATAAGACCTGGCTTTAAGTCCCAGCTCTGATGTATTTACTAGCTGTGAGATTTTGGAAAAATCGATTCAGTTCTTTGTGCCTTGTTTTCCTCAGTTGATAATTTGAGATAATAATCTTTGTACTACTTATGTCATAAGTTGTAGGGAAAAAATTTAATATCATTATTAATACTAATAATCACTGACATTTTTGTGACATTTTAAGACTTGAAGACCACTTTATACAGCACACTTAAATGGATCAGTGACCTAACTGACATGGACATTCTTGCCAACAGTACCTTGCTTTCTTTTTACATGTGATTCTTCACCATCTATTCCTCTACCTCTTCTTAGAATGGGTCTTCTCAGCCTGCTGAAGGGCTTCCTTTAGGTCTACTGATTGACTTTATATGAGAATTATTACAGCCCATGGACTGTATCTCTCTGTCACCCCACTCTCACTACATGACTGGCCCACCTCATTTTCTGGTCATACATATCTTTGATGATATCTCATACAATTCTTTTCACATGCAACTTATCATTAGCAATTTCCCATTTACGTACACATTTATCTCTCTATTGTCTTTGAGTGAACCATAATTTTGACTTCTTCGAGATTGTGGTTTTCCATGAATTATGGCACTGCATCGTTGGAAGAATACTGATATTACATACAGGTTTTTGTTTCAGGGGAAGCTTGGTTTAAAGGGTTCCATAATTCACTTAACCCCAAAGTGCCCTAAGCAACTCTATAAGACAGAGGTCAGCAAATTATGACTGAGGGGCCAAATATGGCCTGCTGCTTCTTTTTATACCGCCTGGAGCTAAAAATTATTAAACATATAAAAATCATTCTTAGCTTTCTTAGCCCTCTTTGGGACTGGGTTTGGCCCTTAGGCCGTAGTTTGTTTGACCCCTGCTCTAAGACCGTAAGTTGCAGAGAGGGCACTTATCTGCGTTGGTATAGGGAGTTCTCTCATCTGTATTTCCTGTGCCAATAAAATTACTCTCCCTATCCTCATTCCTAATTCATGTAAACCAACCTACTATCTTCTTTCTATTCAATTGTAGATCCAATTCATTATATATCTGCGATGGCTTTCCAAGTTATATGCACTAATGGACCACGTCTATGGATACCTCCAACTTTATCTCAATCTGGATGACAGACCTTCTTCAATTTGTCTTTTCTTGGATAGTTAGGCTGAAGTTTTTTTGAGTGACAATGACTCTCATTTAGGAGGCTGAGCAATGCTCTTGGGGCTTGATGCAGTCAGTGTAAGGTCATATGCTAGGCCTGCACAACCTGTAGCCCACGGGCTGTAAGCGGCCCTTAAGCACGCTGAAGGATTTTGGGTGGCCCGTGAAAAATGTAGAGGATGGGTTTTTTTTACATTTTTCGTGTACTGCCTGAAATTCTTTGGTGGGCTGCAGGTTGTGCAGGCCTGTCATATGCAGACAGGAGCATCTAGTGGACTTCACATCTATTAGGACTTTCTCTTTGATTTGGACTTTGTGCTGAACATGTTCCATGAGAGTGGGAAACACTTTTGGTGTATTTGTCTCTATGTTTCATACTTTGCTTCATAGTATTATTTACAAGATCATTGAACAAAGTTGTCTCTGCCCAATGTTTTATTTGACTATACATATTAAGGGTTTTGATTTTCTCTCTTTCTCAATGGGGGTTGAGGTTGGAAAGGTGAGAAAGTATTTTTGTTTGGTTTAACAGAGAAATTAAATTAAATTAAATAATTAAATTTTTTCTGTTCTCTGTCAAAGGACCTTTTATGATCCTAACAAATTCATGGAAGATACCCTGTTTGAAGCCTTTAAGGCAACATTTTATTCAACTGAATCAATTTTTAAGAAAAAATAAGCAATAAATACAATGATATTTTGTATTCTTTGCTCCTTACAGTCAATTGTATGACTTCGAAGATGTGGTCTGCCATAAAATATCTTTGCAAAAACCTTATTGTTCTTTTCTCATATTTTTATCAAGGTTGCCCTTAATACATGCATAAATTATCATAAAAATCATGTAGAGATGGGAGAGTAAGCATATGGGTTGATAGCTTTTGACATCCTTTGATTTCCCTTTTTGGGGTAGCAATATCATCCATGATTTTTTTTTAAGTTGTCCATTATGTTCTCCTCTTTTTTTTTCATTGATTAATTAATTTTTAGCTTTCAACATTCACTTCCATAAGATTTTGAATTTTAAATTTTTCCCCCTCCCTTCTCACCTTCCTCCCTAAAACGGCATGCAATCTGATATAGGCTCTACATATACCTTCCTATTAAACATATTTTTACATTAGTCATGTTGTAGAGAAGAATTAGAACCAATAGGAGGAACCACGAGAAAGAAGAAATAAAACAGAAGGAAAAAAAAGAGCAAATAGTATGCTTCAATCTGCATTCAGACTCCATAGTTCTTTCTCTGGATGTGTATAGCATTTTCCATCATGAGCCTTTTGGAAATGTCTTAGATCCTTGCATTGCTAAGAAGAGCTAAGTCTAACAAAGTTAGCCATCGCACAATGTAGCTGTTACTGTGTACAGTGTTCTCCTGGCTCTGCTCACTTCACTCAGCATCAGACCATACAAGTCTTTCCAGGTTTTTCTGAAGTCTGCTTGCTCATCATTTCTTACAGCACAATAGTATTCCATTACATTCAAATACCATATGTTCTCCTCTTTTAAGATAACTTGAGAATACATGTCTCCATTCCCTTGAAATTGTGTTATCTCCAGCATGGACCTCCTCTCTGTACACTTGGACTGATCCAGCTGCTTTCCCCATTTTTAAAAAATTTACTGTCATACTTTTCTGTGTAACACTTTTGGGACTGTGATGTTAGTGACCAGGTGTGATACCTCTACCGTTACTGAAGGAGAACATAGTTTATTGTAGAAATTTTGACAAATCTTTGCCATTTTTATGTTCATTGTCCTCCTTCCAGTTTCATCCTTAAAAGTTATTGTGATGGTCTTGCTTAATTGGTTCTCACACAAAACTTTCTTCAAACTCATTTTTCCCTACACTGCTTCCAATTTGATGAGGAAATATTACTTATAAATTCGTACCATATTTCTTCATGAGGTTTTGGAAATAAATCTGAATTCTAAACTATTCTTGTTCTTGGCTGTCATATCTTTCCGTTCAAGTATCATATAAAATGACCCCTTCTATATCCAAATAGAACAGAAAAATAAGATTGTACCAGAAACCACAAATCTTTATTATGGACTGTTTGCTTTTCTTTTCAAGCATGTAATTGCTTCAACATAACTTTCAAAGCTGTCCTGTTTGTCCAAGTTCCCTTTTGACCTTCCTTTTGATCACTTCTCTGCATTTTTCAAATTTTTCAATAACCCTCTTTTTTTCCTTTTCTTTTTCTTCTTTTTTGGCCATCCTATTGCTACTCTCCCTTCCCCCTAACTCCTACCCCCATTGAAAAAAAGAATGAAGGAAAACAAGACAAAACTCTTGTAACAAATATGAACAGTAAAACAAAAGAAATTTCCACATTGGCAGCATCTGAAAATGTATATGCCATTCTGTACCTTCAGGCCATTACCCCTCTCTCAGGAAGCGGATAGCATGCTTTATCAGTAGCCATTTAGAATCATGGTTGGTCTTTGCATTGATCAGAGTTTTTAAGTCTTTCACAGTTGTTTTTCTTTACAATGTTGTCATTTTATAAGTTGTTCATTGGGTTTTGTTCCCTTCACTTTGCATCAGTTCATACAAATCTTTTCAGGCTTATTGAAACCATCTCTTACACCCTTTTTTTTTTCACAATGCATTAATATTCCATTACATCCATATGACAAAATTTGTTCAGCCATTCCCCAATTCATGGGCACCCCAAAGTTTCCAGTTCTTTGCCATAACAAAAGACTTGCTATTAACATTCTTGCACATATTTTCCTTTTTCTTTTATCTCTTGAAGGTTCAGGCCTAGTAGTGGAATTGATGGGTCAAAAGCAATGCACAGTTTAGTGACTTTGGGGTTATAGTTCTGAATTGTTTTCCAGAAAAACTACATGATAGACCAGATATAGTTCCACCAACTAAGCATTAGGGTGCCTGTTTTTCCACAGTCCCTTTAACAATTGTCATTTTCTTTTTTGTTAGTTTGGCAATTTGATGGGTATGAGATGGAACTTCAAGGTTGGTTTAATTTGTATTTCTCTAATTATTTATTTAAAGAATATTTTCAATGATGATTGATAGCTTAGATTTGTTTCTTTGAGAACTACCTGCTCATATTCTGTGACCCTGTCATATCTTTTTATTTGGCAAGTTATCAAATGTCCCCCATGTGATGTATGAGAAAACGGAGGTTCAGAGAAAGGAAGTGTCTTACCCAAGGTGTTTTTGAAAGTGTTATAGAAGATTACAAGTCATTCTCCAATTGATAAATGGTCAAAGAATATGAATAGGCAGTTTTAAGAAGAAGAAATTAAAGCTATCTATAATCACATGAAAAAATGCTCTAAATCACTATTGATTAGAGAAATGCAAATCAAAAAGACTCTGACATAACACATCACACCTATCAGACTGGGTAACATGAAAAAACAGGAAAATGATAAATGTTGGAGAAGATGTGGGAAAATTGGAACACTAAAGCATTGTTAGTGGATTGTGAACAGATCCAACCTCTCCAGAGAGCAATTTGGAACTATGCCCAAAGGACTATAAAATTGTCTATACCCTTTGATCCAGCAATACCACTTCTGGGTCTGTATCCCAAAGAGATTATAAAAACAGGAAAAGGACTCACATGTACAAAAATATCTATAGCAGCTCTTTTTGTGGTGGCAAAGAACTGGAAATTGAGGGGATGCCCATAAATTGTGGCTGAACAAGTTGTGGTATATGAATGTAATGGAATACTATTGTGCTATAAGAAATGATGAGCATGTGGAATTCAGAAAAACCTGGAAAGTCTTATATGAACTGATGCAGAGTGAAATGAGCAGAACCAGGGGAACATTGTACATAGCAACAGTCGCACTGTGTCATGACTGACTTGATAGACTTGGCTCTTCTCAGCAATGCAGTGATCTAAGACAACTCCAAAAGACTCACAATGGACAATGATATCCACATCCAGAGAAAGAACTATGGATTCTGAATGCAGATGGAAGCATACTGTTTGTTCTCCTTTTCTCTTGTTCTGTTTTATTGCTTCATTCACATGGTTACTCCCACTAGTTCTAATTCTTCTTTACATCATGACTACTAGGAAAATATGCTTAATAGGAATGTATAAGTAGAGCCTATATTAGATTGCAGGCCATCTTGGGGAATGAGGAGGAAAAGGAGGAGGAGAAAATTTAAAACTCAAAATCTTATGGAAGTGAATGTTGAAAACTAAAGATAAATAAATTAATTATTAAAAAAAGAAAGTGCTACAGAATATATGAATTATTATTGTTGTTTTTGTTGTAGCTATATGATAAATGCTATTGAATAAATAAGGTAAGGATAGTTTGGTTAATGAATTTCTCTAAGAGAAATTTTAAGGAAATTCTAAAAGGAAGATTTGGGTAGAGGAAAAATTAACCAAGAAAATGCTTGAATACAAAAATTTCTCTCAGTCACTATTGATGTGAAACTTGGATGGAGTCATTGTGGGGCAGTATATATCATACTTCTCTTTTATCCTTCACAGCAAGTTCCTACTTCTTATATGGAACTGCTTTCTAGACTTTTTCTCTTGTATTTAAACAGCAACAGAGGTGGCAACAATAGAAATCCTGCTGAGTCAATACTAGATATACTTTCCATCTACATATACATCTATATGTAGATGTATATCTAGATATATATCTAGATATATATATATCTCCATACTTCCTCTCTCAAAGCCAAAACTAGATGTCACAGTGGATGATACTTGCCATTGAATCATGGGATTTTAGAGTCTGAAGGGACCTCAGGACATATTTTAGAATATTAGAGTTAGAGACATTAGAGGTCAGCTGGCCCAAATCCTGCTTGAAGTAGGAATCTCCTCTATAGCATCCTGACAAGTGTCCTCCAGCCTCTATTTGTATACCTCCAATGACAGAGAACTCACTGGCCCTACATCTGCCTTTGGCTGACAGCCATTAGCAAGTGTTCAGGGGTTTTGACCATGTCCCACTAACTGGTTCTCAACTTTCAACTCAGAAATAAAGAGAACCTAATTTTCTTCTCTCTTTCCACTAATGTAACTGGCTGGTTAAATTTTCAAGTAGCATCAGACTTGTTAGTTACTATTTAGATTATTGATGGGCCTGCTTAATGCTTATTGACAACTCAACCAAAGTTAGTGGGTACTAAACATGCATTCGAGTATATTTCTGGTAAATGATATACTGTTGGATTCTGCTTTCTAATATATTCTGCTGTCATCTCTTTTATGGGTGAGTTAATCCCATTCACATTCATAGTAGTGATTATTAATTGTGCATTTTCTTCCATCCTATTCACTTTTACTTTTTCCTGTATTTATTCCCCACCTTCTGTTTACAAAGAAGAAGTGTTCATGAGATAGGAGTATGTTCAGTATTTATGCTCTATGCTTGATGCAATTAGTATCAATCTTCTGCTCCCTTGCCTCTCTTCTCTTCCTCAACTCTCAGACCCCAAACACAGGTTCTTACCCTTTCTTTATTATCTTTTAATCCTCCCTTCATGATCCCCTTTCTAACCTTAGTGTTCGCTTTCCTTATCCCTCCCTGAATCTACCTTTCTTCTTATTCTATCCCTTTCCTCTCTTCCCATTTCCTCTTTATTTGCCTGTTGAGTTTAATGTATTTTTAATTTTTTTTATATTTTATTTTTCCCCAATTACATGTAAAAACAATTTTAACATTTTTCCAAAGTTTTGATTCCAAATTCTATCCCTTCTTCCCTCCCCTCCTCCCTCCTTAAGCAATTTCATATAGGTTATACATGTGCAATCATGTAAAACATTTCCAAAGTAATCATTTTGTACAAGAAAACTTGAACAAAAACAAAAAGAAAGTGAACATGTTAGTCTTTGGTGCATATTCAGACAATATCAATTCTTTTTCTGGAGGCAGATAGCATTTTTCATCACAAATCCTTTGGGATTGTCTTGGATCATTGTATTGCTGAGAGTAGTTAAGTCATTCACAGTTGTTCATCACACAATATTGCTGTTACTGTGTACAATGTTCTCCTGGTTTTGCTCATTTCACCTTGCATCAGTTAATGTAAGTTTTTCCAGGTTTTTATGAAATAATTCTGCTTGTCATTTCTTATAGCACAATAATATTCCATTACCACCATATACTATAACTTGTTCAGCCATTCCCCAATTGATGGCCATCCCCTCAATTTCCAATTCTTAGTCACACAAAAAGAGCTGCTATAAATATTTTTGTACAAATGAGTTCTTTTTGTTGTTGTTTTTGGCTAGGCAACAGGGTTAAATGACTTGCCCAGAGTCACACAGCTAGTAAGTGTTATATGTCTGAGGCCAGATTTGAACTTAGGTCCTCCTGAATCCAGGGCCAGTGCTCTATCCACTGTACCACCTAGCTGCCCCCTCTTTTTCTTTTTTTAAAAATCTCTTTCAGATACAGACCTAGTAATGGCATTACTGGATCAAAGAGTATACACAGTTTTATAGCCCTTTGGGCATATTTCCAATTTGCTCTCCAGAATATTTGGATCATTTCACAACTCTACTAATAGTGCAATAGTGTCCCAGTTTTCCCACTAACACTTCAACATTTATTATTTTCTTCTTCTGTCATATTAGCCAGTCTTATTAGTGTGAGGAGGTAGTTCAGAGTTGTTTTAATTTGCATTTCTCTAATCAATAGTGATTTAGAGCATTTCTTCACATAACGATAGATAGCCTTGATTTCTTTGTCTGAAAACTACTGGTTCATATTCTTTGACCATTTATCGATTGATGGATGACTTATATTTTTACAAATTTTACTCAATTTTCTATGTATTTGAGAAATGAGGCCTTTATCAGAGATACTTGCTATGAAATCCTCCCCTAACAGTTTTCTCCTTGCCTTCTAATCTTGGTAGTATTGGTTTTAGTTCTTGCAAAAACTTTGTATTTTATATAATCAAAATTATCCATTTTACATTTCATAATACTCTCTATATCTTGCTTGTTCCTAAATTCTTACCTTCTCCATAGATCTGACAGGTAAACTAGTCTATGCTGTCCTAATTTGCTGATGATATCACCCTTTATGTCTAATCCATTTTGACCTTATTTTGGTAGATGGCATGTGATGTTGGTCTATATTTAGTTTCTGCCACACTGTTTTCTAGTTTTCCCAGCAGTTTTTGTCAAATGATGAATTTTTGTCCCAAAAAACGTGGATCTTTGGGTTTGTCAAATGCTAAATTACAATGGTCATTTGCTACAATGTATTGTGTACCTAACCTATTCCACTGATCCATTAACCTATTTCCTAGTCAGTACCAGATTGTTTTGATGCTTACCACTTTATAATTCAGTGTGAGATCTGGTATTGCTAGGCCACCTTCCTTCACATTTTTTTTTCATTGATGAGTTCAATATATTCTTACACAAACTCTTTATGTACATGTTCTACCCTTCTTTTACTGGTCCATATGAAAGTTAGGACTTGCTGCCTTCTGTTCCTTTTTCACTTGTGTAGACTTCTATTTGTATACCCCAATTATGTGAGGTAAGCACCCCAACTCTTCCTCTCCTTTTCTCCTTTACTGTATACTTTTCCTCTTCCTTTACTTTCTTCTTTTAAGATAATCAGAACACAATACTCTCAAGCCCTTTGTATTATTTGACTTCCTCTATGACCTCTTATGACATCAGGGTTTGAAGGGACACTTGTATCATTCCTCCCCCCTCCATAAGAATATAAATATTTTGTCTTTATAAAGTCTGTTCAGATTACTCGTGTGTATTTACTTTTTTTGCATTTTTCTTACCTTCCATGTTTGTATTTTAATTTTTCTACTCGGCTTGTTTTTTTTTTTTGTCAGGAATATTTGAACATCCTCTGTTTTTTGAAAATCCATTTTTTCCTCTCTAGAATTATACCTGGGCAAGTTATTCAGGTTTGCCTTTTGGAATATTGTATTCCATGCTCTCTGCTTCTTTAGAATAGGAGTTGCCAAATCTTGTGTGATTTTCATTGTGGCTTTTAAGAATCTAAACTCGTTTTTTCTGGCTATTTGCAATGTTTTTTCTTTGACCTGAAAGCTCTGGATTTTAGCTATGACATCCCTAGGCATTTTCACTTTAGAGTTTCTTTTAGGAGATAATTAGTAGATTCTATTTTCATTTTGCCCTTTTGTTCCAATATATCTGGGCAGTTCTCCTTCATGATTACTTGATATAGATATCCAGAATTTTTTTTGCTCATGGCTATCTGGTAGTCCAATGATTTTTAAATTATCTCATCTTGATCTATTTTCCAAGTCAGCTATTTTTGATGTGAGATACATTTTCTTCTATTTTCTCAACATTTTGGCTTTGTTTTAATATTTCTTATTGTCTAATAGAGTCATTAACTTATGTTTGGTCCATTCTAATTTTCAAAGAGTCTATTACTTGAATAAGGATTTATATTTCTTGTGCTAAGCAAAATAACCAAGCTAAGAAAATTAATAAATTCTCTTTCTAAATCTTTCTTCCAGAGCTCTCATTTCTTTTCCATTGTTTCTCTATATAATTTCATTTAGAATATAATTTTAAACATTTTTTAAAAAAACTTTTATTTCTTCTAGTATTTCTTATTGCTCTTGTGGTCAACCTATGTTGCTTTGCTTACTCTTCTCTTTTGGGTTTGTGTTTTCATCATCTCTAGCATCATCACGTCTCTTTATCTTTTTTTTTTTTTTACTCATTCTTCCAGTCCTAGTTCCTAGGTTTGGATTTTGTATTTGGGTCATACTCTGTGCACTTCTGGTGGGACTTTCATGGTCTTATAGGTCCTTGTCTGTCTTATCTAGAGTCCTGCTGCTATGGTCTCTGCTCTCAGCCTGGGCCTGAGTTTGTGATCCCCTCTCTGGTTCAGAGGATACCACTGAGGGCCTGTTCTGACCTGGATGCTGAAGCTGTGATCCCCTCTCCAGGGTCAAAGTAATAGGTTTGTAGTTTTGTTCTTATTCATAGGGATGAATCTGTAACTTCTCCTCCAGGTTCAGAACAATAGGATAGGGACCCATGGTCTGGGTCCATGATCCCAGCTCATTCTTTTCCTGCCCTGATCACTTGCGTATGGGTCAAATTTATTACTTTGGGTTGGAAAGATGACCTTCTATGGTTTCTCCTTAGATTTCTCTTCTCAGATCTTTGTTGGATTAGATGTTGGAGGAGCTGGGTTGTATTGATTCCTCCTACTCTTCCATCTTGGCTGGCCTTCCTATTAAATCAACAGAAGAAGGTTCCAGGATGCAAGTGCCTACTACTGCTTAAGAAACATTCAACTGCACAGAATCCTAAATCACTTGCTAAGGGTTTTTCTCACCATCTCACAAATAACTGAGAAGGCTGGGTCCCTAGACAATGCTAGGGTATATTAGGTGTTTAAATGTTTATTGAATTGAGTTGCGGATTTATAGAATGTTGGAGCTAAGAGGCTTATTTCCTCCTCTGTTGTTCTGTGAGTTGGGACTAATTGGATTTTATTCTTCAGATTCTTCATTTCCTCATGTACAAAACAGGTGCAGTGAGTCTCAGAGGTCCTACGCTAAGAAACTTACTAGTGAAGACCTTGGCCTAGCAGAAAGAGCACTGGACCAGAAGTCAGGCCCCTGGATTCAGGTCCTGTCTTTGTCACTAACCTGGGCAACCTTTTTGAGTCTTGGTCATCTAAAAAATAGGGGCACTAGGTTAGATGATCTCCAAGTTCCCCTAAGGAACCTTCTCAGGACCCTTCCAGGTATGCTATACAAAGACTAGGCAATCTTTCCCCTTTTGTGCCTCTTCTATGTCATTGCCATGTTTTATTTTGCACTGTAATTATTAGTCTACATCATATCTCCCCATGGCACCCTCAGATATTTGAACACAGAGACACTTTGTTATTAATCTTTTCTTACCCTACACTGAATACCAATTTTCTGTACATAGTGGGGTCTTTAATGTATTTGTCCTTAGAGCTGTACATACTAGGCACTTAATAGATGTTTAATGAATTGAGTTGAATCTACACATGTTAGGCTCTCTATAAATGCATATTAAGTTGAATTTAATGTACACAGCATATAAACTCAAAGGTTCAGTGAGACTAAATCAATCTCCATATAGTGGGTATCATGTAACCACTTAGTTGGCCACTAAATGGCACTTAGTATTTGTTGATCATAGGGTCGTATTTTAGAGGTAGAAGGGACCTTAGAGGTTATGTAATCTAGCTTTTCATTTCACAGATGAGGAAACTGAGGTCAAGATAAGTTAAGTCACTTGGCCAAGGTCCTATAGATCATACTTGGTAGAGGGAGGATTTGAACCTATGCTTTCCACCTCCAAATCTAGCGGGTTTTTCCACTGCAGCAGCTGAATCTGCACATAACATACTCTTAACAATGGTTTAATTGGACTGACTTTTCACTTAGAAGGCACTACTTAAACTTTTTTGGATTAAATGGAATTTATCTTTGTAATGGTGTAAAGATGGGGGAAGGGGCTGGGGACCATTCCACAGAGACTTTTTCCGCCCAGCTTTTGAGACAAGTCACATAGTGGTATGCATTCCTACAGCATTAATGCCTCCTCAGGGAATCCGACCTTTCAGAAATATGAGAAGGTTGCATGCACACAGCCTATCCTGCTAGGATTGGATTCAGCCTTCACTGGGAACAGCTAACCACAGGCCGGCTGCTTCTGACAAACACATCAGTGCTCAGCTTTCTCCACCACCCCAGCTTAGGGAGTAAAGGGCCTGGGCTTTTGCTAAAGGTATTTGAGAGGGCAGCGGAGAGGAAACCAGTCATTGCTGGTAGGGCTGGGCAAGATCATTAGCCCCACCTTTCACCTGATGTACCACTTCAAGCTGTTGTTAACTTCCTGTCCAAGAAAAGTGGAAAGCACTAGATTGGGGTACAAATTTGGTGTTGAAACCTGGCTCTGCCGCTTATTGTCTGTGTGATCTGAGTAGGCAAGTCTGATCTAAGCCTCAGTTTCCACATCTAGGAAAGAAGGAATTGGACTATGATCTCAAGGACACCTTCTAGCTCTAAAAATGTGATTCTATGATCAGCAAATATTAAGTGAAGTTTTTATGTGGACATTCATTTATGTTCATTGAATTTTTAAGCTTGTATGACATACAGATTAAATTCAGCTCAATAAACATTGATCAAGATCCTAATGTGTGCAGATTCAATTCATTAAATGCATATTAAACACCTACTATGTATAGATCCAAGGCAAGACATATCAAAGGACCAGATATATCAAATGATATTCTTAAATTCTAGTCCTTAGATCCACTGTATGTACAGAGGGCACTGTACTTAGTACTAGTTGAGAAGAAAAATTAATAAGGAGCAATGTCTGCCTTCAAGGAGCTAGAGTAGTGATCTTGTTATTCATTAGTTATGCATCCATGTACCCATGGGGTATGTGGGGTATTCAGGGAGGACTAGCCCTTCTGGTGCGAGGGCTTGCTGAACCCTTTTCAGGGCTGCTCCTCTACCTTTAGTGTCCACCTGGCATCACCCGTGGCTCCAAGAAAATGTAGCATGCTCAGCAGCCACACCCCAATAAAACCATCTCGGCACATGGGCTAAACCAGGTTGAGGTAACCTACAGGCCTCAAACCCATCAGTGAGTTAGGGGGGTGTCTACCCCAAGAATGTGAAGACTTCCCCTGGCAGGATGGGTGGATGAGAACAATTTGTTCCAATGGCTATGAAGAGTTGGCTGAAGCAGGCACCATGGAGCACCTGGAGCCAAAGGCCATCCACTGCATACTGGGCCATTATTGCCAGTTTTTTTGACTTTTGTCTTGCCACTGGACTTTGATGACTCTGAAAGAGAGAGTGAGGCTGATGACTTTGTGCAATCCTGCCTCGCAATGTCATTGGTCCTCTTTGAAAACAATGTGTAAACAACAATCCATGTATTCATTCATTTATTTACCAGTGAACTAGACTAGGAGTTAAGGGATGTGAATTAAGTGATCTGAGTTTGATCCTTGCCCCTCAGGTTTATGGTGTGTGACCTTGTGAAGATCAAGAGATACCGAATGTACAAACTTTTTGTAACCATGAAGAACAATAGAAATGTGAGCTATTATTAATAGTATAATAAGGTAAATACCTAACAGTACATGGTTTAATAAATGATGATGCTGTAGTCTCTGCCACTGTGGAGGTTGAGGCTGGTGGATCAACTGAGTTGGAGAGTTCTGAGCTAAAGTAGAGTTAAAGTCTGACACCAATACGGTGAGCCTCTATAGAGGCTCTATAGAGGTGGCCTATACCACCAAGATGCCCAGGTTGGAAATGGAGCAAATGAAAGTTCCTTTGCACATCAGCAGTAGGGTTGGAACTGTGAGTGCCAATTCACTTCTAGTTTAGGTGAGATAGGAAGACTCAGTCTCAAAAAAAAAAAAAGATGAAAGCACAGTAAGTTTTTTGGGGAATATTCTCCAATTTGTGGATACCAAAGTTCTATTTGAGCTAGAAGTGATTAATGTCTATTGAACTGGAAATCATTTTGTATTATCCCCTCATTTTACAGATGAGTAAACAGAGGCCCAGAGAGAATAAATGATTGGTCAGTGGTCACACAGGCAGTAAGTGGTAGAACCAGGACTAGAATCCAGTGTCTCTGATTCTTAGATTGGTGCTTTTTCCACTGTCCCCCCACTGCTAGAAGCTATTTGGGGTCTCCTTCCAGAATATTACACTGTGGGCTGAGGAATGTTTTGTCCTCATGTTAATGGTTCAATTCCAGGCCTCTTCAGTTGTAGAACATGTAAAATTCACCCTATGGAGTGAATAAAAATGAAAAAGAAGAAGGCACAAAACAGTGGGTAAAAAAATCTTAGACTCTAACCATGTAAGAGCACTCACATGGTTTCAGATCTAGGTTCCACACAGTTCTAATTGCTTGTAGCACTAACAATATAGGTTCTAAAATTCTGTGATTCAAGGCCCTTTCCAGTTTTCTCTAATATTCTCTGATATAAAGTCTCTTCCATTATAAAATTCTATGATGTTAGGTGAGGATGTTCCTTCTAGCCCTAACATTCTATGTTCTATGGTCCCTTCAAGTTCTAATATTTTATGTTCTAAGGTCTCTTACAGCTCTAATATTCTATATTTGAAGATCTTTTCTAACTCTAATAGTCTGTATTCTAATACTTTATCTTCTAGGGTCCCTGCCAGTCCCATCAATCTATGTTCAAGATTGTAAAATTCTATGTTTTAAAGGTATCTTCCAATTCTAACATGCTATGTTCTAAGGTCCCTTCTAAGCCTATAGTCTAAGAAAGTCCCTTACCTCATCAGCCATCTATGACTTTATCTTCTTGGGCGCAGTCGCTGATTATCCAAAAACTCATATCACCCAGATATGGTAAACTGTGGACCTCTTTGTTCAGTGTGCTTCTCCCAAGGCTCATTTTAACTTTGGGTTAGGAGAAGAGGGAATTGCTTATGGTGAAATTGACTCCAAACAGGAATTGACTAAATAAAAATCATTTCCCAAAAAAGTGTCATTTGATCTGTAAGAAATTTGACTTTCTTTCCAGCTGTGGTCATATTGTAGGCCTGGGCAGTAACTAACTCTGGGCATTAATCAGCTTCACTCTGACTTGTTCAGAGGCAGAGGGGAAGTCCCATATGTTCACAAGAATCACACCCCACCTGTAAAAGCAGTGTATAGCAGTAGCTGGGACAAAGGAACCTCCTTTCTTGGGCCTAGCAGTTGTCTGGTTTCAGAGTCTGCAAGGAAACGCTGCAGGTAGGAAGGAGAGAGGAAAGTTAGCAATTTTTACTGAGTGACTTTGGACAAGTGGCTTCAACTCTAAATCTCATTTTCCTCATCCATCAAATGTAGGGGGTTGGATTAGATGTTTTCTTTGGCCCCTTCCAGCTTTAATATTCTGTGTTCTGTGTTCCAACTTTTTATGTTCCAAGGTCCCTCTTGACTCTTATATTCTAACATTCTAAGCTCCTTTCCAGTTCTAACATTTTGTGTTCTGTGTTTTAAGGCCCCTTCCAACTTTAACTTTCTAGGTTCTATTGTTCTAATATTCTATGTGCTTTGTTGGTTTTTGTGAGCCCTAACATTCTAACAATAGGCAGTTAGGTATCACAGCAGACAGAGTGATCAACTTGGCATCAGGAAGACCTAATTTCAAAATTCAGCCTCAGACTGGATTCACACAGACTAGCTGTGCGAATCTGGGCAAGTCAGCCTTAGTTTCCTCATCTGTAAAATGGTGATAATAATCATACCTACTTCTCAGGGTTGTTGTGAGGCTAGAATAGGATAATATTTGTAAAAGCACTTTGTAAACCTTAAAGCTCTATATAAATGCTACCTACCATGATAATGATGATGAGATCAGGTGACATTGTTGTTAGTTAGTATGCTGCTACTATGCAGTACAAAGAAAGGCTGCTATGCTAATAGCTATGGAATTGTAGGCCTAGTGTAGAAGTCAACAAATTCTCAAGAAGGTCTAGATCTTGGGTTTGGGAAGGAAGAGCCAAGCATGCCACTTTGCCAGTGGAAAATCTTCCTAATTCTCTGACAAACCAGAGGAGGGAGGGGAAAAAGATAAATGGGATTCACATCATTTTGTTCTAAGCACTTCCCTTATGTTTTAGATTTTGTATTGATGGACTGATGATATAATTTGCTTTAAAACCAGGTGGCCTCTTAGTTTCCATCTGTTCTGTCGATCACTGTCTCTAGTGAGCTGCCTGGCACAGTCAATGCTGTGCAAGCATTGAGGCCCAGAAGAGAACCCTCTTTAAGCCCTCAGAGTTGGAGTGTGGTGTAATAGAAATTGCCCTGGGCTTGGAGTCAAGAGGCTGGGTTTGAGTCTTGGCTCTGACCTTTGTCTGCTCTATGACCTTGGACAAGTGACTTTATCTCTCTGATCCTCTGGTCCCTCATATGCAAAATGGAAATAATTCCTCACAGGGCTGTTGTGGACAAGCAGACTGGTCCCGATGAGGATGATTATGGCTGTATCCAGGGCCAGTTTCATACACGAAGAGCAAGAAGTGACTCTCATGCAAATGTTTCTCTTAGGAGATAAAGGAATGCCAACACTCAATATTTCATTTGAAGTTTCTCAAAGACTCATTTTGTGGGTTGACCTGGCCCAAATACAAAATATGATGCCAAACCCCAAACCAAACCTCAAAAGAAAGGACAGAGACCAACTAGGCTTTTCCCTTGGAGACATTTGTTTCTTCTTTTGTCCTCCTTTCTCTGCAGCCCTTTTCTGCAGGGAGAAAGCCAAAGGGCCTGATTCCTTGAGCACTTTAAGATTGATTACAAGAGTGAAAAGAATTCTAAATGTGCCATCAGGAGACTTGGGTTCAAGGGCCTGCTCCAAAGCTTGCTAGCTGTGAGATCCCAGACAAGGGGTACAAAAGTGTTATTTTCATTTTGCAGATGTGAGGACATTGATGCCCAGAGAAGAGAAATAACTTACCCAAAGGCCACATAACTAGACAGCAGCAAAGCTGGAATTCAAATCTAAGTCCTCTGAGATATCACAGCTAGCTCTTTTCAAAACACCACACAATCTACCCAAGCCAATCAATTAATAATATCATTAAGCACCTACTATGTGCTAGGCACTGTGGTAAGTGCAGGAGCCCTTAATGAAATCCCAGGAATTTTATTAACACACACACACATATATTTTTTCAGTGAGGCACTTGGGGTTAAGTGATTTGCCCAGAGTCACACAGCTAGGAAGTATTATGTGTCTGAGGCTGGATTTGAACTCAGATCCTCCTGACTCCTGGGCCTGTGCTCTATCCACTGGGCCACCTAGCTGCCCCAACGTATATGATCTTAAGAAAAATCCCACTACCCTGGAGTATATATATATATATATATATATATATATATATATATATATATATATATATATATATATATATATATATATATATATATATATATATATATATATTATATATATATATACATGTATATATATAAACACACACATATACACATACACACACACATATAGAGAGAGAGAGAAAGAGAGAGAGAGAGAACCTCTTGTATGATCTCCCTTATCCACCCTCTATCTGTTCTTTCAAAGCATGAAATAATAAAATAATGAGTCCTTCTTTAATCCTTAAACCCTAAGGAGAGAATAATGTTAGCTCTTTCTCCCTGACACATTCAAATACTTGACACAGAGACATAGTGGGAGGAAAAAGTATAGCCTCCCATGGTAGTTGGGGCTACAGTTCTAATTCTGAGCACCACATTGCAAAGAGAAGCTCAGCTGTGACTCATCTTGTTACTTGGGGGAAAAAACCCACTGAGTTAAAAACAAAAGTAAGAAAGGCCTAGGTTGATTCTTCCCGGTTTCCCTCCTAGACTGAGGATTTTTTTCTTTTTCTTTTTTGGGGAAAATGGCACCCTAGTGCAAGTTACTAACTTACTCATTTCATAGAATTGTTGGTGTGTGGGGAGGTTTCGAGTAGGTTACGGAAACCCCCTCTCCCACATCATCATAGAACTTTAGCGACCCTTCCTCCCAAAGGCCCATAAAAAGTAAGAAAGTAGAACAGAGAATTGGAAGGGGTCTTAGCATGTGGAATGTTGCAGCTGGAAGGGACCTTGAATGTAGTCGAAATAGCTCATATTTATGCTGGACTTAAAACGTTACCTTCTTCACAACCACTCCACTAGCTTATTATCCCCATTTTATAGGTCAAGAAACTGAGGTTCCAGGAGGCCCCGTGACTTGCCCACGGGCCACACAGCTAGTAATCCTGTTAGAAGAGAATCTTACACTCCCTCTCATTTCACAGATCAGGTAACAGAAGTGACGGGTTCAAAGTCGCTGACCTCCCTGGGCTGGACAGCGAGAGGGGCTATTGGCTAGAAAGGGATGCAAGGTGGGGCCCCTGTGGAGGCAGAGGGCGGAGTGGAGGGGACAAAGGGCGGCCCAGGGGACCGCCCGGGGAGGGCGGGGCTTGGTCCCCGCCCCTTCGCAGTCCCCGTGGGCCCCGGGGCCGCGCTCCCGGGAGGCCTGCGTGGCAGACAGCGCGCAGAGGGGCAGGCGCGGCCCCGGCAGGGGAGGCGGGGGCGCGCGTGCGCGGCCCCGGCGGTGGCGGCGGCGGCGGAGTTGGTGGTGGCGGCCGCGCGGATAAGTTGCGTCCGGGACTCGGGGGCTCCGGCTGCGCCGCGCTTCGCCCGCAGGAGCCGGTAAGGCCCCCGGCGGATTGGGGGGACTGGCGGGGGCAGTGGAGAGGGCAGCCCCAGGCCCTTGGGGGCTGGGCAAAGCGCTGGGGCGGAGGAGACGCCTCAGGCTTGGGGCAGCAAGAGAACCCCGTGCCCCCTCCCCCATTTCACCCCCTCCCCCCCTAGGGCTCAGCGCCCGGGACCCCCTTCCCCCAAGGCCCCTCTCTTGAGCTCTCCCTTCTTCGTCAAGCCCCCCGAGCCTGGGCGGTCAGCGCCCCCGGGGGCGGGGCGGCGGAGGGGGGTGCGGAGGGGAGGCTGAACTTGACCCTGGCAGAGCCTGGGTGTTCCTGCGTGTCTGGCTCAGTTTGTGCATGTTCGTGGCGGTGTGTTGGTGGGTCTGTTTGTGGGTGTTTGTCTGTTGGTGTGTTGTCTATTTGTGTCGGTCGGTGCCTGTTTGTGTCTGTGTCTCAGTGTGTGCCTGTATCCGTCTGTGTTTCTTTGCGAGTGTGTCCGGGTCTCAGCGTCCATGTGTTGTCCCCATTCCCTCCATCCAGGCGGGAAGGGGCTTGGCCGTCAGCCAGTTTCGCTCAGTGCCTACAGCTCCCAGCTGCTCCGGGCCGAGCAGAGTCCAAGATTCCTCTTCCTGTGCACAGCCCCATTGCTCTGTGTGCTGGATGGGGGGAGGCTCCCAGAAAGAGAAGTTGGCCTTGGGTTTTCGTTTTCCTCCATAAATGAGAGAACAACAGTGAAAAGTAAACTTTGGAGGGGACTTTGGGACACACAGACCCACACTACTTAGAGACAAACACTATGTGAAGATTCACACAGATAGATAGTTATAATAACAGGTTCTAGTTTCTCTGGGTCTGTAGTGCAGTGTGCTTTCCTCACAGTTGGTCTGTAGGAAGTGTTTTTATTCCCATTTTACAGATGTGGAAAATTTGATTCAGAGAGGTGAAGTACTTTATCCATTGTCACAGCACAACTAGTAGGTGTCAGAGCTGGGGTTTGAACCCATGGCTTTTGGCTCTAACTATATAGTATACCATGATGGTCACAGGTGAACACAAAGAGACACATTGAAACGTAGACACACAAAAATAAAGACACTGGAACACAGACACAGAGAAATAGACAGGTTTATGTATACTCATGTACCTGTCTATTTCCCTTCCATCTCAGTTCACTCTCTTCACCTGGGGCCTAGTGGGCCTTTTCTCCTTGACCTCTTCTTTGTTGGACATGTCAGGCTCAGGGAGAGACCATCTCTCCCTGGGTCTTCTTTACTTGTATGGGACTTTAACCTGACCTGCATAAGCTTTTTTGATCTGCATTTGTATAATCGTAAAATAGGCATCAAAAACTCACACTGCCTGCTAAGAGTTGTCAGGAAAGTGCTTTGTAAACTGCTTTGCTATAGAAATGCGAATTGCGTTAGAATCAAGAATATTAGAATTGGAAGGAAACTTAGCAGTCATCTGATTCAACCAGTTCCCTCTTTTAATAAGGTCGCACAGTTGGTAAGTGACTGAGCCAGGCCTTGAACCCAGATTTTCCCGGCTCCAATCCAGGGCTCTTTTTGTTACACCAAAATGCATTTCTTGTAGGTAGAGCCATAAAAACTGGATAACTTTTCTACAAGTTAATTGTCCAACTTTTGGGAAGCAGTACCCATGGTATTGCTTAGGGTTCAAGTCCCAACACTGCCACTTAACTAACTTTGTTACCTTGGGGAAGTCACTCAGGACACCTCAGTGTTTTCAAAATGGGGAATTATAATCCTTCTACTAGGTTCCTCATAGGAATGAGGACCAAATGGGATAACAGATTAGAAACTCTACAAAGTGCTATAGAATTGTCCCCTTTGTTTTGTGGTAGAACCGCCAGAAGGTTGGCCAGCAGGTGATGATGTATTTTGATTCCAACAAGTTTTGAAATCTGCTGCTGAGGGGTAGAAATGTTGGATCTACATTAGCTGAGGGAGTGCCCACACTGATGAAATCATGGGGCCTAAAATTATTGAAGTTATATTATTATTACAGATCTCTTGTTGCTTTTGAGATGACCTGTTGTCTGGTTTGCCTGTGTTTCTGTACAGTGGAATGTTTAAGCTTTCTTTAAAAACAAAAAACAACAGAATTGGACTGGAGCAGAATTGGGGATAGGGGCAGAAGAAGTAATGAGAGGCAGAGGGCTTGGTGTGAGAGGGAGGGATACTTTGCATATGCAAATGTGATACTTGAATTAAAAAAACAAATGGGACTGCCTTATGGGGCCACAGTATGCTGAGATGGATGACTGTGGCTTCTTTAAAAAAAATATTTTTCCAAATGGAAGGAGAATTATTGTTGTAGAGCAACTATAGGCAGTGTGGTATACACAAAAGAGCATGAATAAGGAGTTCAAGCTCTGGCTTTGTAACTGCCTGTGTGACCTTAGGTGGGTCAGTTCCCCTTTCTAGGACCTGAATTATCTTTTCTGAAGAGTAAGATTAGGATAGTTGGCTTCTAAGGTACCAGCTCTAAATTCTGGGATCATCAGTTGGGGAAGGGATGCTGTCTTGGCTAATTAAGGAAGCTGAGGGTATGCAGTTCAACCTCTGGTAAAACTGGCTGTACGGCATGGTGGGAAAGAGGCTTGGATTTGTAGGCAGTGTACTTGCATTTGCTACTTAATACTTTTGTGATCTTGAGCACAATATTGTATGCTAATTCTAAAACTTTTTTTCTCAGAACCCTTTTATGCTCTTAAGAATTATTGATGGCCATACCTACCCCACAGAGCTTTTGTTTATGTGGTTTATGGCTATAGATATTTACCATATTGGAAATTAAGACATTTTAGTATTATGAAAATAGCTTTGACCTTGTGGACCCCCGAAAGGGTTTCAGGGATTCCCAGAGGTTACTTACTAGCTGTGTAACTCTGGGCACACCACTTAACTTCTTTGTGACTTAGTTTCCTCATCTATAAAACAAGTGGGCTGAAGTCTATGACCTCTAAGGTCCCTTCCTGACCTATATCTATGATTCTGTGATCAAGTTATTTTCCCTTTCTGGTCTTCAGTTACCTCATTAATCATTTTGGACCAAATGAACTTTAAAGTTCTTCCATCTCTCATATACCATGATTACAGGTCCTTAAAAAAAAAACCAAATAAAAAAGCCCTAACGTTCTGTGTTCTAAGGGCCCTTCTATTCTAACATTCTTTAATTCTCTAAATCACAAATGATTGATTCCAAAGAATGTGAAGCAAGTGTTCCATGTCATCTTAAAAAAAAAAAGCCTAATTCCCTTAAAAAAAAACTACCCTCCCCCCCCCAAACACACAGCGCTTCTGTGTTTGCTGGAAACTCCACCTCCCCCATCATGGCACAGTCTGTCTTCATTCCCCCCAAATAAAATACAACTCTGGGGAGGGGTAGAATGAGTCACTCCCTGGCAGAGATCCTCACTGGCAAAGGTTTGGGAAGGTTCTTGCCCAACTTCCCAGAAGAAAAGGCACAGGAGGTTGGAATGCTCTCTGTGGTTTGTGAAGCTCTGTGGTCCCGTCAGCTTTGGAAATGACTGAAAATGAGAGTTTAAAAAAATAATCCTTGAGGAGCAACCAGAAACAAGGCTGCCCCAAGTCCTTCTCCCCTGCCCCGCTCCATTTCTTTATTTCTTGCAGAGCTGGAAAACGACTTGAAGATAATAAAACAATCCAGTCTTTAGACATGGAGCTCTCAGAATTGCTAACTGGTTCTCTAGTAAGAGTTTTGGGGGGGATCATAAGATAGATTTTTGGGGAAACTCTTAGCCAAGACCTGATTGGTAGAGCAGAACAATTAAAGTTTGATCAAGAATCATATTGAGTTAGCTACATCTGCTTGGGAAGGTTTCAGACAGATATTTTAAGGATTAGACCAGTGAAGTTATTTGCGTGTAAGAAGACATGAACCATTTTGTATTCTTTGCCATCAATCACTTGTGATTCTTAGAGTCTAATAATATAGTGGAAGTGGCCTTGGAATGCAGTCAGTGTTAGAGCTGAAATAAGCTTTAGAACATAGGATAAGAAAACAGTGTACTAGCCATGTCACCCTCTACTCAACTCCAATGTCTCCCATTTACCTCCAGGATTAAATAGACATTCTTCTGTTGGGTATCATCTCACATCTCACATCTTGGTCTCATCCTTCCTTTCGGGACTTCTTAAATATTATCTCCTATCCTTCTCTCCACATCTCCCCGTACACTCTACAGTTCAGCCCCACTGGCCTCCCTGCTGTTCCTCTCACATGACACTGGATCTCCTCTTTCCATTTCTTTGCACTGGCTGTCTCTGGCAATACTTTCCCTTATCACCTCCAGCTCCTGGAATCCAAGGTTGCCTTCAAGCCCCAACTCAAAGTCTGTGTTCTGCAGGAAGCTTTTGGTCCCCTCAGCTTCTGCTGCTTTCCCCCCAAGGTTACCCTGTATCTACTTTACACGTATCTTGTATATATCTGTGTAGCAACATGTTTTCCCATTTAGAATATAAATTCCTTGAGGGCAGGGCCCTTCACTTTTGTCTTTGTATCCTAGATATTTGGTAGGTGCTTAATAAATACTTGGGGCAGGTAGGTGGCCCAGTGGATGGAGTGCCAGGCCTGGAGTCAGGAAGACTCATCTTCCTGAGTTCAGATCCAGCCTCAGACACTTATTAGCTGTGTGACCCTGAGCAAGTCACTTAACCCTATTTACCTCAGTTCAGCATCTGTAAAATGAGCTGGAGAAGGAAATGGCAAAGCACTTCTGTATCTTTGCCAAGAAAACCCCAAATGGGGTTACAAAGAGACACAACTGAACAATAAATTTATAATTGCAAACTTGATTGACTGATAATATTGTGGAAAGAGACTTGGACTTAGATTTAGAAGGTCTAGGTTCAGATTCTCCTATGCAAATTATTTCCTTCAGCTCTAGCTTGAATGTATGATGAAGCCAAGACCAAATAATCTCTTAAGAGTCATTTTGTTCCTAACATTCTGTGTTCTAAGGTCTCTTTAAATTCTAACATTCTGTATTTCAAAGTTCAAACATTTTGGGTTCTATGTTCATACATTCAATATTTTAAGGCCCCTTCAATCATTGACATACTATATTCCATGTCCCAACAATCTGTATTTTAAAATTCCTTCTAGCTTAAACATTGTCTGATTCTGTTACATTGTCCCTATATATAATCTTTTGGAGGGGATGGAACTGTTGGGGCAGTGGCATGTAGTGACAGTGTACCAGATTTGGGATCACTCCCTGGGGTCAAATACCAGCTCTGCTACGTAATACTTAGGTGACCTCAGGCAAGTCACAATCTCTCTGGACTTCAGGACCCATTTCTCAGCTAAACTTTGTATTTTCTCTTTCTCACTAAAGAGAGAGCACTTAATAAATACTTAAGTGTATTATACCTCTAAGATGAGGTGATTGGATGAAATGATTTAAGCTCCTTTCAAGTCCTAAATATTATGATCCTATGAGCTAGTGTCAGAGCTGGGATGATAATCTAGGTCTCTTGAGTACCAGTCCTGGGCTCTTTCTACTATCTTGATATGTCTCCTTGTTTGTTCATATCTTAATTCATTAATCTTGTAAGAAGTGTGCTTTACAATTTGTTCTTGAACCTGTCTTTGCTGTTAAGTGGAAAAGGTATTTCTCTCCTTCATAAATATATTCTGCAAATTGACGAACATTTGCAAATTGCTTTGAGATACACTAATTTAAGGTGTGAAATAATAGATCTTGCAGGAAGGCACAGCCACATTTCTGGCATTGATTGATTCTTTCCCGTCTGGCCTGTGATTTGGGGAGGTAAAAATAGTCCTTATTTTCATCTTTTATCTTTTATCCTGATGCCATTCTTAAAAAAAGATGCACACACATGCCACAGAGCTGTCTTGGGCCATTATCATTGGCGATGTTAAAGGTTCCTTTCAGACCTGACCAGATTCTGTGTTCTAAAGGTCCTTCTAACTTTAACATTCAGTGTTCTGAGGAAAACTGGAATGGAGTTAGGAGACTTGGGTTCTAGTCCTAGCTCTGCTATTCAAATGTTCTCTCTCTGTCACTTTAAATCATTTCCTTTCCTCTGGGTTTCAGTTTCCTTAGCTGTAAGTTGAAGGAAGAATTTGGACTATATTTCCCCAAGACCCTTTTATGTGTCCTCTGGTTCTGTGTTCCAAGTTACCTTTCTGTGCAAATGTTCCATGTTTTCCGTTGCAGTGTTCTATGTTCTCAGGACCCTTGTGACTCTGAGATTCTGTGACTTTGTGGACTGAAAGCATTTCTGGAATGACTGCTGGCCTGCCGGGAGGCATCTGGGCACCATGTATGTATCTGTGAGTGTCTGTGCTTGACTGATGAGAAAGCTAAACTGTGGAGGAAAACTCACCTACACCCTTAGCACCTGTCATTCTGTCATTTTAGAGAGCAATGAGATTCGTTCATGAAAAAAAAGTGTTAGTTTAAAGAAAAGAAAAGAAAACTAAAGGTAGATGACTTCAGCCTTTCCTGTCTGAATTTAGTGACGTAAACACGATCCTATGGTTTGGCTAGGTCTGAATTAAGCAGCATTCTTGTGCCTGGCTGCCAGACACAGATTAGCAGGATTTACATGCTACAGTCAGTCATTAGGATAATTTCCTGTGACATTAAATTTGGAAAAATGAACTTGGGGCATGATCTAGCAATTCGACATCTGTCTCTCTAATGGGGCTTCTGGTGTGAAAACAAACACACCCACCCACCTCATTCCAAGCTCTGCAGAAGTTGTCACAAGCTTTGCCTTCTTTTTCCACAAGCTCTGAGGTATAGTAGAAAACCTGGACTAGGTCAAGAGATTTGTTTTTTAATTACAGCTCTACCACTTACGAGCAGTGAAACCTTTTGCAAGTCTTTCAACTATCATCATCGTCATCATCAGTAATAATAGTAAAAAAAATCGGTAAACACTTATTAAGCACCTATTATGTGCCAGGCATCGTTTTAGGTGCTGAGGATAAGAGGGTAAAAATGAAACTGACCCTGCTCTCAAAGAGCTCACATTCTGTTGGATTGCCATGTTATCCTACAGGATTGTTATAATAATAATAATGTTCCATTTATATAACGTTTTATATATATCATCTCATTTAGTCCTTGCAGCAACCTTACGTGGGTGAAAGGAGACAGTAGAGTGTAAATTTCTTGAAGGCAAGGGACTGTTTAGTTTTAGCCAGTGCCTGGCACGTGACAAAGCATCATTAAATGCCTCTTGTTGCTTTCAACTTTGAGAGGTTAGGCTAGAACAAAGATTTTCAACCTGGAGTCTGTGAATTTGTTTTTTAAATAACCACATTTCAGCATTTCCTTGGTGATCCTTTGTGTTTTATTTTATGCTTTTAAAGGCATTATTCCAAGAAGTCTTCACTGTAGGCTTCATCAGACTGCTGGAGGGATCTATGACACAACAAAAGGTGAAGAATTCTTGGAATAAAGGTTGTGTGTTGTCTGGGAGGTCCAGCAAGGAAAGTACTACCTAAAGGCAGCTCTATATAGAAAGCAAAGAGAGCTGGCTTTAGAACCACAGTGCTTGGTTTTGAATCTCTTCTCTGCCTTATACTACCTGGGTGACTTTGGACAAGTGACAGAACCTCTGGGTCTCAAGATTCCTTATTGGTGAGCCAGGGCACAGACTGTGTTTGGAAATGATCTGGGCTTCTGAACCCGGTGAGTGCTTGATTCCCTGTAACAGCAGAGGTGACGGTCAGCTCCCTGTGGTGCTCCAGAGAGAAGAGCCGGAGGGCCTCTGAGTTGTCCCCTATCATCACTGCCTGCAGCCGGCTTATCAGAAATGAGCCGGGGGACACTGGGGAGTAGCCTCATCTGTTCACATCACACCAACGTGGAAACTGGCAGACGTGGCAGACCTTAGTCTGTGTATTTCCAGTGCTGAGCCCATATCTAGTCATTCCTTGTATGTCTTGACAGGGCTTATTGTTGTTGTTTTTTCTCAGTGAATCATAATATATTAAATTGTCCTGTCCGGCTCTCACATTTCTTGTTGTAACATTTTATGGTCTAAGGTTCTTTCCAGATAACTTCTTGTTAAAATTTTTGGATGTCTTGTGTTGTAAGGTTCTTTCCAGGTCTGACATTCTATTTTCTAAATTCTTTTGAGCTCTTAACAGTCTATGCGTTTATTAGAGTTGTAAAGGGACTTTAGCTTTGTGCCCTAGCATTGTTATGTTCTAAGGTCCTTCCATCCCTAACATTCTCCATCCTAAATTCCTTTAAACTCAGTGTATGAATCTATCATTACATGGGTATCAAACTCAAATAGAAGTGAGGGCAGCTGAGCTGTACATACGGATCCCTGTGGGCTGCAGATTGACTCAGTTTATTGGGTTTTATTTGTTTTGTTAAATATTTCCCAATTACATTTTAAGCTGGTTCAGTCTGTACTCAGGAGGCCTTCTGTTTGACACCTTGGCTATAAGGGACTTTAGAGACCATTTTGTACAGTCCCCTAGTTTTACAGATTAGGAAATTGAGGCTCAAGGATTTAATTGACTTACCTAAGGTCACAAAACTAGGGAAGGGAAGAGTCTGGACTTTTGATTCCCAGTCCTGTGGACTTTCTGATCATTGGCTTCATCTTTAAAACTTAAACCAGGCTCTGTCTCACTTGAGGTGTGTGAAGGGTGACCAAGGGCATCTGCACTGAGGCCCCAAACTGGATCCAGATGCCACTAATTCTTCCTAAATTGCCTTCCCCAAAATAGAGAGGAGCAAGACAGCAGCTGCTCGGCGAGAGGCAGAATGTAAATGTCTAGACACTCTCAAAGTCCCTACAGTGTCCTGGGTGGGGGAAAGTATAGAAATGAGCTACTTTGCCTTGTCCCCTTCATTTCCTTTTTTAAAAAAAGTGGGACTTTAACATTTGAAGACGAGTACTCTCAGAGAGAGTAGAGCCCCTGGGTATACAGCTAACCTTAGTAACAGTACTTAATTCAGGAGGCAGATGTTTTGTTAATTATTTACATGGTGTTTGCTGTAGTTCACTGCTCCTTGAAGAGTCTGGCATAATGGTTGGGACCTGTGAGCAGCTGTCTGTCACAGATGGGGGGTGCAGGGGAAGAGGGGGGGAGCAGCACAACTAGGTGAGAAGTCCTCTTGTTTCCTTTCTAAAGCTTCTGCTGGCTCTGAACTGGCAGAAATAATCCCAAAGACCTTCTCTCACAGAAATATTATGTTCACAATGGGCATGAAGAGTGCAGCTGGAATAGTTGAGTTGTGTTGAATCATTTAGTAAGTATTATATGCAGACCACTCTGCTAGATGCTGGTTAGGACATGGTTCCTGTTCTTGTGGAGTTTACAAGCAGGGGGAGGTTGACACAAACTCAGGTAATGGAAATACATCCTCTGTGCATCAGAGGGAGCTACAGAAAAGGAGTGCTCTGTGAGATCTGAGGGAGAATGTTCTTTTTGAGTGGGGGTTGGCGTGGAAAGTCAGGGAAGACTTCATGGAAGAGGTGACGGTTGAGAGTTAATGGGGACACTCAGATCAGAGGTGAAGAGGCTAGCCATTGCTGGGAGAAAACCTGTCAGAGCAGGAAGCTGTTTTGTAACACAGAGTATTAGAAAACAGGACATCATTATGCACCCAGGAACAACCAGACACCCATGTACAAATACTCATATAAAGGACATTCATTTATTTATATAATTTTAGTTTCTTAAGGGCACATGCTGTTTTGTTTTTGTTTTTTGTATTACCAGTGCCTAGCACATGATAGGAATTGAATGAATTTCATTGATTCATGCTACATGTACATACAAGACCTTCAATTTCATTGTTGTAGGGAATTCGTTCCTGTATTTGGGCAACTTGGTAACCTGTGGATACACCAAGGGATACACAGAATGTATCAGAATCTGGATTTGAACTCAGGTTTTCCTGAATTCAAGACTAGCCCTCTATCCATTAAGTCATGTCATCTCGTCTGTGTGTGTATATATGTACATAGTTATAGTGTATATCTATATGCATGTAATTGCAGTATGTATGTGTGTATATACTGTCTGTAAGCTTATGCTCAGAGGAAGCAAATCTTGGGAAAGCAGAGACAGCTCAGTGGCTCCTGTTGAGGAAATTCTCCTTACCAGTGGTGTCAAAATCAAAAAGAAACGGGAGCAGCTAATCAGTACATAAGGATCTCTGTAGACTGTATGTTGACTTAGTTTTAAAAAGTAATATTATCTATATTTCATTGTATTTTTTTGTATTGTGTTTCATCAATTACATTTTAATCTGGTTCGGAGGCTAGGAGAGTGTTGGGGGCCCCATCAGGCTGTCTGTTTGACACCGTGGCTCTTCATTGTTCCACTAGATCCTTTGATTTAGAAATGTCCTGCTTCAGGCTGTCACAGTAGATTACAGTTTGTTTGAAGTTTCTGTGAGATATATCCTGGTCTTAGGCCCATAGAGAGTCATTGCCAATCATTGTGTCATGTTGTTTTTAAGCTTGGTGGGACGTTGACCTTAACAGGTGGAATAGAAGCCACGTGGGAGAGTAGAAAGTTCTCTCCTAGATTTCGGGGATCCCGATCCTAATTTAGGCTCTGCTTCTTACTTACCTTGTGCTGTTGGCAAGGCACTTAACCTTCATTCTCCATCTATAAAATGAGGCTGGTGAACTAGGTAGTCTCAAGGGTCCCTTAAGAGCTAACATTCTATGTTCTCGTATTAGCACCTATTTAGCAAGAAATTGGGCAACTAGGTGGTTCAACGGAGAGAGTGCTGGGCTTGGAGTAAGGAAGACTTATCTTCCTGAGTTCAAATTTGGCCTCAGACACATAATAGCTGTGTGACCCATGGCAAGTCACTTAACCCTGCTTGCCTCAATTTCCTCATCTGCAAAATGAGCTGGAAAAGGAAATGGCGGACCAGAAGAAACCCAAATGGGGTCAGAAAGAGTCAGACACAACTGAAACTGACCAAACAACAAAAGCAAGAATAGGATAAGATAGAGATGAGCCCTGTGATTTTATTGATACAGGGAACTTGAAGATAAGAAAATTCCTTTCACCATTGCAGGTTGGAACCTTCTTTGCCATTTATAGTCTAGCACTGAGAAGTTAAGTGACTTGCTCAGCTTCACCTAGCTAATATATGTTAGAGGTGAAACTTGAACCCAGGTCTTTCTGGCTTTAAGGGCAGTTCTCTATCCACTATACCATGATGCCACTTAGTATGCTTAATGCTCTCAGCAAGAATGATGAACTAAAATGCTTCTTAGCAAGAGTAATCAGTGAAAATAGGGAGCTACCAGGTAGCGATTGATTTTTGAGTACCCTAATCCCCACATCTTTGAGCCCCAGGTGAATTTCTTTCTGCTCTTACCCTACAGTGACAGCCTTCCCAGAGATGATTTCCGTAAGGCTGATTAGAGGACACCTTTGGTACCCCTAGATTGCTCATAGTCTGTGCTTTGAGGTTCTGTTCTGCCCTAGTGTTCTATGGTCTGAGATACCTTTCCTTTAACGTTCTGTGTTCTAAGGTATCTCCTAGCTCTAACATGCTGTTTTCTCTTTAGAAACTTCTGGCTTCTTTTCCTACCTAAAAGAAAGTTGACTAGAACAGGGAACTGAATCTGGAAATCTATACAATGAAAGCTTCACTTTCACATTTTGGGGGAGCTCAAACCAGCCTTTTGCTCTATAGAGGGTCAGTGTTTTTTCAGCAGAATGTGAGACCACTAACCGAAAAAGAAGCTAATGTATAGAAGCACTATAATGATAAGTTCTAATAATCAGATGACATCGGGTTAAAATATTTACAAACTAATGTTACATAACAATGGGGGAAGAGAAATCTGTGAAAGTCGTTATGATGGGTACTCAGAAGAAGTGAATGAATTTTTCAGATCATGTCTGATAACAGGACTCCTAATCTAAGATTAAAATCAATAATCTCTCTCACACAGCCATCTTCTCCACAGCAACATAGCTGCACATGAAGACATTGTCTAGAGCAGTGGGGTCAAATTCAGCTAGAAATACATTTCTCCCAACAGACTGCATGTTAGCTTAGAAAAATACAAATGAACATTATCTATGTTTTACTGTGCTTTTCTTTATTTTGTTCAATATTTCCCGGTTACTTTTTAATCTGGTCCTGCTGTTTGACCCTCTGGTCTAGAGTATCTCAGAATGATAAGCTTTTACCGTGAATTAGGAAACCATATCAAACCTCTCCTTCCTCCTCATTTCCCCTTCCTCTTTTTTCTTTCTAATAAATGAACTCTTCCCTGCTTGAGGGCATATTGAGAATACAATCAACCGGATAAAAGGAAAGTCTCAGTTTCTTCATCTGCAAAATGGAAATAGTGATACTTTACATTTTCCACATTTTATTCTCCTTCATACACACTATAATCTAGCCTTAGTGACTTATCTGCTGTTCCTGAGCCTTTGTACTTGCCTGTGCACTAGGCCTGAAATGCTGTGCTATCTCACCTCTGCCTCTTAGTTTCCCTACTATGAATTCCTTGAGGGCAGGTACCCTGTTTTTAACCTTCTCTGCATTCCCATTAGGTTAGCTAGGTAGCACAGTGAATAGAGCACTGGGCCTGAAGTCAGGAAGACCTGAGTTCAAATGTAGCCTTAGATGCTTTCTAGCTGTGTAACCCTGCTTACCTCAGTTTGCTCATCTGTAAAATGAGCTGGAGAAGAAAATGGCAAACCACTCCAGTATCTCTGCCAAGAAAACCCCAAATGGGGTCATGGAGAGTTGGACATGATTGAAATGAATCAGTAATACAGTGTCTAGTAAAGACTTAATAGGTATTTGTTGACTGACTGTTTACCTCCCAAAGCTGTTGTGAAGAAAGTTCTTTGTAAACCATAAACCTCTATGGCTATTACAGCATTATTATCATTATGATTCAAACTTCAGAAGTGTTTTGTTCATCTTGATCTCCTTTTGAGAACATACAGACTGTCTTCCATCTACTTAGTATGTATCTTGTAGGTAGCTACTTATTTATATATCTCCCACACTCACTGACAACAGGGACTATTTTTGTGTATCTTCATATCCCCAGTGTTTTGCACAGTGCCCAGCAAATAGTAAGCACTTAATAAACGCTTGTTAACTGATACACACTCCAAAGGTGCCTCACATCTGGCTGGGAAATTGGATGGAAAATTGTCTGTAAAAATTTGTGGGTGCCCAGCCTAGACCTGATGTAGGTCTAGGAGGTAGCTGTGATGAGGGGAGAAAAGTCTGGGACGTGGTGGGCAGGTGAGTGATGCCTGCTAACTGCCTTCTCTCTGTCCTGCCAATCTTAGGGTATTTTCCTTTGACATCACTTCTGGACAGCAGTTGGGGTTCCTGGCTCTGGGCAGACTATGGATGTTTGGTGGTATTTCTCTCCTCCCTTTCCTGTTCTCATAGTCCTTGCCTCAGAGAATGCTGCCTTTGATTTAATTCCCTCAACTCTTTAGCAAGAAGATACTGCATTGGAAATCATATCCATTTGACTCCGTGCTTTCTTAAATTACAAGGGTCAAAGACCAAATAATCAGGTCAGTGACCCTCTCAGGGTGAATGCCAAACAGGTGGCCCGGGAACTTTGGACTTCACCAACATATTGACACCCTCTGACTCCTCAAGCCCAAAACTTAGAGAGATCTTGGAGAATCGTTAGAGAGCAGGAGTTTGGTGGTCTGGGAAAGCCTCAGAATAATGTTGGAGGAAGTGCTAAATTTCAGCTAGAGGTTAGTGAAAATAATGATTTAATTTTTCCCTATCCAGTTTCATATATATTCTGAAAATCTATCCACAGACCCCAGATTAAGAACACCTACCATAGAATGTTAGAGCTGGGAGGGACCTTAGGACAGAGAATGTCAGAACACACAGTATCAGAACTGGAAGGGACCTCAGGAATCATCTAGTTAAATCCCCTCATCTACAAGCAGAGAAAATGAGGCCCCAAACAGAGAAATGACTTGCCCAAGATTACTCTGGGGGCCAGTAGCTAGAACATGGATCTCCTCATTCCCGGGCAAGCCCTGCTTCGACTATATGTATCTCTAGGGGACAGCTTGCACTGCTACAGGGTGTAGGACGTCTGTCACACATGTCTCATTTGTGAAATGGAGCCTTTCAATCGATGACAAGAAAAACGGATGTAGGATAGTTGGGATGATTCTGTTTGGCTGCCTGACCCGTCTGCTTGCTCATCTCTGCTGGGAGGGGACACATCAGGGACGGGAACAGAAGCTGCCTTGTTCCTGGCGAAGGCTCCAGTGTTTTCCCCTCTCCAGCTACTGAGCTCAGCCAAGTGTCTTCCTAGTTGAGAGAGAGAGAGAGAGAGAGAGAGAGAGAGAGAGAGAGAGAGAGAGAGAGAGAGAGAGAGAGAGAGACAGAGACTGAGGGAAAAGGGGGGGAGAGAAAAATTGAGAGAGACAGAGCGAAATGGAGAGATAGAGACAAGGAGAGAGAGGGAGAGGAGAAGAGAAGAGAAAGGCACCTGCTTAGTCACTTGGATCTTAAATAAAAGGCTGTGTTCTGGAGGACTTGGAGCCTGCTGAGTGTGCTCAAGAGCCCAGTTGCACCTATCAATTTGTCCTGCCTGCTTGTCAAGTAAAAGTGAACCCCGGACTTGAGACCAGCTATTGATATAGGGATAACAAAATAAAAATGACTCACGTTTTTGTAATCCATTGATGTTGACACAGCCCTTTACTTAGAGCATTCGTGAGGTAGGTAGTTCCATTTTACATTTGATAGTAAAACTGAGACTCAGAGAGGTTAGGGTCAGAGAGTAGGACCCAGGATTTGCATACAAGTCTTCTGATTGCATGTCCCTTATTCTGTGATAGATGATACCAAGGACCCTTTAGCAGCATGAATCAGGGGGGTCCAGAGCTCATAGCACAAGCTTGCAGACTTCACTCTTTGATGTTACAATTCAAGACTACATATTAATTCAACAAATATTTATTAAACTGCTACTATGTAAAAAGTCCTACAAAGAGTTCTGGGCTAGGAATAAAAAGACCTGAGACCAAGCCCTGACATTTCTTCATTTTGTGATTTTGTACAAGTCACTTAACTTCTGAGCAACACTTTCTTCCTCTGTAAAATGAGACAGTCATACTGGCTTGTACTGGGGTGAGATCTCTTATAGCTCTAACACATCATGTTCTAATGTTTTAGAGAATAGGGTTTGAACTCTGGCTCTAATATTTAATAGCTGCATGACATCAAGCAGATCACCTCACTTTTCTGAGCCTTTGTTTCCCAATATCCTTCTAGTTGGTCTCCATGCCTCAAGTCTCACCCCACTCCTATCCATTCTCAACTACCAAAGTAATTTTTCTAGAGCACAGGTCTGATCATGTCACTTCCCCACTCAGTAAACTCAGCTGGCTCCCTATTACCTCCGAGATCAAACATGAGATCCTCTGTTTGGCTGTTGAAACTAGTGACAACCTAGTCTCTTCCTATGCTTCAGTCTTTTTATACAATCCAGATAACATTGGCTTACTTGCTATTTCTCAAATGTGAGGAAGGTCTCCCGTCCCCATGCCTTTGCCCTGGTTGTCCCCCATGACCAGAATGTCCTCCCTCGCTGTCACCACCTTCTAGCTTCCCTGACTTCTTTCAAGGTGGCTGTCTAATGCCTTCAGAGATTATCTTCTGTCTACCCTTGTTTATGTCTTAATATGTACCTAGGTTTTTTTTTACATGTTGCCTCTCAGTAGACTGTAAGCTTCTAGAGGGCAGGGCCTTTCTTTGTATCCTTAGTACTTAATATAGTGTCTAGAATATAGTAGGTGCTTAATAAGTGGTTGTTGAGTAATTAAAATGAAGATATTAATATTTGTGCCACCTCTCTCACAGGTTTCTTGTGAAGTGGTATGTGAACAATAATGCACCATAGAAATGTGAGTATTATTATTAGACACAGTTCTTGCCATTAGATGTATGTAATCCAGTAGAGGAGGCAGAACATATATAATACAAATTAGAATGTAATTAAGTTCATAAGAGAAAGAGAACTCTTTGTATTGATCAGAGGAGGAAAGAGACTTCCTTTAAGAGCAATACTTAAGGAAGACTTCATGGTGGAAATTGGATCTGAGCTGGGCCTTAAAAGAAGGAAAGGATGAGATTGGGCAAGAGGGTGTTTCGTATGTTGGTGGCAGGGCACAGTATAAACAGAGGCCAAGATTTGATGTTTCTGGATTCCACTCCAACAATGTACTATTTGAATGCTTATCACGAGTCTCCTCATCTTTATGGTATTTAGAGGGTAATTTTTAACTTGACTAAGCTCCTTTCTTCCTCCAAACATCAATCATTCAGTTTATAATATCCTGTTAGTTGTGTAAGGACTTGGCTCCTGTGAAGGAGCACGGATTCTTAATGAAATCAAGAGAATTATTTCTAACCAAAACCATTGGGGAATTTCTATTAGTATCTGTTAAGATTTACTGAGGGACTTTTTGGTATTCCCTGTAATAAGAAAGTGAATTTTTAAAAGTCATGCAATTTATAGAATTCTTTCCTCAGGAGCATCATTTCAAGCAAGGAGTTAGGAGTGTTGTTGGCACTTGAATTCTGACCCAGAGATTTTGAGTTCCAAGTACAGGGCTGTCTAGCCTGTTCTAGGCACAAACTGTTAGGACATGTAATGCCATCGCTGGGAACATAGAATGCTAGAATATAGGGCACAGAATGTCACACCCAGGAGGGAACTTGGAGTATAGAATGTTAGGACTGGAAGGAATTTTAGAACATGGGAACTGAATGTTGGAAACTGTCTAGGCCAGTGCTCCATATTTGGTAGATGAAGAAAGTGAGACCCAGAGAAGATGAGTTAACTTACTTTAGGCCACAATGTAATAGTCTCAATTAGTGACTGACTTGAAGTCTAGTGCTCTTTTTACTACATCATGTTTGAGCCTTATAGTGGATTTTCTAAGAAATGTTGTTAATATTTGGTACCTGAATTTTAGGGCAGAAAAAAAAGTAACTTTCAGATGTCTTACAGAGACTTTTTCCTTTTTAAATTGATGATCTTTGTTTGGTGTTTGTCTTTGTGATTGGGACAGGAGAAACTGAGTCAGAAAAGGTTATTTTTAAAAGTTCCCAAGAGGCCTCATGGCCGTCTGTGAGGACGATAAGATTTTTTTATCATGTCTGGAAAAGGCTTTTTTTTTTTATTTTAAAGCACTCTCCTGTCCAGCAGCTGGCAAACAATACTTAAAAAAAAAAAAAAGGAAATGTTCTGTATTCACAAATGGTTGTAAAGCGCTTAAATACATCTATTAAAATCAGGAGTCATGAAGGCTAAATGCTGCAGCACAGAGCTGTGTTTCTGTCGCTTTCTGCAATGGGGAAGCCTAATCTTTGGGGCTTTCTCACCCTTTTATGCTTTTCCTGTTGTATATTTGTAAAATGAAGCTTCTGCTGGCAAAAGCAGGTTTTAGCAACTGCAACGGCTCTTTGAGGATCTAATAAGGCCCCCAAGGAGCCTGTGTTCTAGTTATGCTTTTCTTCCCCCCCAGAGGGAAACTGTGATATTCCTGTTCCTATAGAAAAAGCTGCTTTCCTAACACTTTGGGCTGAGCGCACCATAGATCTTGCGTCCTATTAACGGAATTACAGCCATAACTTCTGGAAGACAAAATTAGCCCTTTGGAATTGGCGGTGGGAGGGGAGCAGGAGAAGCTGTTGTGCCATTTTGTCTCTGGAAGGGAAAACTTTTTTTTTTTAAATTGATTACTTAAACCTTAAGGAGTGTGGGTGCACAGATCAAAGAAGAAAAATAGCAGAGTTGAAGGCTGAGCAGACAGCTTGGATTACCCTGCTCTGACCTCCAAGATATTGGCATCTGGACACCTTTTCAGCACAGTGTAGGGGGAAAAGCACTGTGTTTGGCCCTTAGGACCATAGCGCTAGAGCTGAAAGGGACCTCAGGGGCCATCTGATCAAAACCCTTCATTATACAGTAGATGGAACTGAGGCCCAAGGAAATTAGGTGACTTGCCTAAAGTCATCCAGATGGGGTCTTCAGGAAACTAGGGTTGAAGTCCCATTTCTGCCCCTTATTTGTTTGTGACCTTGGACAAGTCCCATCACCTGCTAGCCTAAATTTTTCACCTGTAAAATGAGAGAAATGATATTTGCCTTATTAGTCTTACTGGGTTCTTATCATGTTTACCTGGAAAGAACTTGAGAGACCATCGGTTCCAATGTACCCACTTTACAGAGAAGGAAACTGGTTTCCAGAGACTTGCACATGTGGTAGAGCCAGTGTTTAAACTTCAGTCTTCTGACTTTTGATCCTATGTACTTCCCATCAGAGCACTGTTGTTAGTGAGAATAGTGCTTGTAAACTGTAAGGTTGTTCATTGATGTTCAGTTGTTTCAGTTGTGTCCAACTCTTTGTAACTCAATTTGGGGTTTTCTTGCCAAAGATAGTGGAGTGGTTTGCCATTTCCTTCTCTAGCTCGTTCTATAGATGAGGAAACTGAGACAAACCAGTCACCCAGCTAGTAAGTGTCAGAGGTCAGATTTGAACTCAGGTATTCCTAACTCCAGACCCAGTGCTCTATCCACTGCACCACCTAGCTGCGCTCAGACTACAAAGTGCTGCACTATGAATGTGAGTTGCTTTTCCCTTCTTTAGACATTTAATGAGCATCCACCACTTTCAGGACTCTATGACAGATGCCATTGGGTTCTCCCAAATGAAACAGTTGATGGAGAGTGGTCTGGGAGTTAGAAGACCTGGGTCAACAGCCCTGTAAATAAAATAATGGAAATGCAAATTCTCATTGTACTGGTGAGAAAACCAGAGCTGACCCTGCCACCAAAGTGATGTAGACTCTTGTCATCTCATGCTTTGGACCGTTACTGGAGTCTAGTTGTTGGCCTCACTGCTTGAAGGCTCTCCTGGCTCCAGTCCTCCATTCATTTAGCTGTCAAAGTGTTCTTCCTAAAGCCTAGGTCTGACCATGTCACTTTCCTGTTCAGCAAACTCAGGGGCTCCATCTTGCATCCAGCATCAAATATAAAACCCTCTTTTTGGCATGTGAAGTCCTTTCACCCCCCAGCCCTTTCCTGTCTTTCTAGTCTTCTTACACCTCGAACCCCCTTTGTTCTCTGTGATCCACTGGCCCTGGTTTCCTTGCTGTTCTTCCACAAGACCCTCCATCTCCCAACTCTTTGCCGTTTCTGTGTCTGACCCCCATGCCTGGAATTCCCATTCCCTTGGCTTCCGGGGCTTTCTTCAAGCCTCAACTAACATCCTACCTTTCACGAGAAGCCTTTCCAGGTCCCCTTAGTGGTTGTGCCTTCCCTATGAAATTATTTCCAATTTATTTTGTTTGTATCTTGTTTGTACATAGTTGTTTGCATGTGGTCTCCCCCGTTAGACTGTGAGCTCCTTGAAAGCAGAGACTGCTGTTTTTATTTCGTATCCCCAGTGGTTAGTACAGTACCCACGTAGTGCCATTGAAGGTGCTTAATAAATGCTTTTTGACTTCAGGTCCCTTGGCAGAGCCAGAACTAAACTGACCTCAGTCTAGTGTTTTTTGTAATTGCTTTATTTACAGTGTTGTCTTTTTTTTTTCCTGTAAAGGAATATGAATAATAGCTCTCAATTCAATAACGATTAAGGTTGACAACAAAGAGTGCTGTGTTATCAGAACAAGCCTTTGAAGTAGATAGTGCAAAGTATTCTTATCCCTGTTATAATGATGAGGAAACTGAGGCTCAGAAGGGTGGAGTAAGTTTGCCCAAAGTCACTAGGCTAAGTGCCAGATATGGGGCTCAAACCTAGATTTCCTGCCTCCCAGTTCAAGGCTCTACCCACTTCCCTGAAGGCACATACATTGCAATGTAGCGGAGTGACGTAAGAATAAATTAGAAGATATGTAAAGCTCTTGGAGCTTTTCTTGGGGGTGAGAAGTACTCCCTGTGTTATTTTTCCTAATTCTGGATTTCTTAGTGCATTTTTTTTTAGTCAAAGAAACTGTTTTGAGTTCTGGGATGACAGGGTAAAGATAATGGGGAAGGGTGAACAGAGGCCTGCCTTCCATTTAAGTTGTCTGCTAAAGAATACATTTATTTTCAGAAAACTTAAAGACTGCCTCATTAATCTCTCAGAGCTCCTTTTCCAACTTACTCTCACTTTTTTTGATTTTTAGTTTTTAATTTTTGGTCTGAACATTTCAAGGGTAACAAGCAGCATCTCTGAGTTATGTATTACATAGAATAATAGACTCTCTGAGATTCAAAGGGAACCTTAGAACCTAGAACATAGCAAAATTGGAAGGGACCTAGAACATAGAATAGTAATAGTTAGAAAGGGATTTTAGCATTTAGAATGTAGAATATTAGTTTCCCTAATCCTTCTATATTGGTAACAAGCCTTTTCTTCTTATGCCCAGTATTATGTTGTATTGTATATTTTAGTTATCTGAGTTTATGTCTTATCTTCACCATCCTGAGTTCCATGAGAGCAGGGACTACATCTAAACTTTGTCTCTCTAGTAGCTAGCATCTGATTTGGACGCAGGTGTTTAGTACTATTTGAATGAATGTATGATTTGGAAGGGTATCTCGAAGACATATGACATTTTTTCATTTTACAGAGGTGGAAACTGAGGCATGGAGAGATGAAATTACTTGTCCAAGGTTGAGGTCAAACTCATACAATGAGTTAGTGCCAGAGCTGCTACCAGCACCTGGGTTTTCTATCTCCACGTCTAGCTTTCTGTTCACTACAACACAGTAGAGCAAATATAAATGACTAAAGCTCATTCTTTGAACCATCACTTGCTCATAAGGGATCAGAAGGCATCCCAAGAATGGGAGTGTTAGCGTATAATTGGCACTGTAGTTTATGTCCAAACTCCTAAGGCTGAAAATATGATAGCTCCTTTTCCCAACATATAGAGTGTCTTATGAAAAAGGATTAGTCATATGTGATTACATGAAAAGATTTTTTGTGTTCATCATAATATCAGTTCTCATGTTCTGCTTGACTGGCCTCATGGTTTCCCCATGCTCCATTAGTTATCCTTAGGGCAAAAATTAAATGTTTTTACACAAGCGAAAAATATCTGCTTCCGTTTGGCTAAGAGGTGCAGGATCCAGATGTTCTCGAACATTCTTCTTGCAGCCCCAGCATCTGGCTGCTTTGCAAGTTTTGTAGGGAGGTTTTATGAGGCAGCTTTGAAGTAAGTTGTGGCCTCCAATCACATGATGGCTAAAGTTGCATAATTCTGGAACTTGATTTTATTTTTTACAAGAAATATAAGTATAGCTTGAAGAGGCAGCCCAGTGCAAGGGAAAAAGCCGTGGACTGGGAGTTAGGAGGCCTGGATTCCAGACTCATCTCTGCCACTGATTTGCTGTGGGACCTTTGGGTGAGTCACTTTCCTATTCTGGGCCTCAGTTTCCCCATCTGTAAAATGGAGATAATGTTACAAATGCTGTCTACCTTCTAGGAAGGTTGTGGAGATCAGATATATATTAGTGCTTTGTAATACCTTGTCGGATGCTCAGCCTCCTCATCTGCAAAAGGAAGCAGTGAAATGTGAGCTAATTTTCCTCCACCAGGCTTCTCTTTTTTTAAAAAATAATTATGTATTATTTATCTTGACATTCCCTTTTTGAAGTTTTGAGTTACAAATTCTCTCCCTTCCTCCAGGCCCTCCCCTACTCATTGAGAAGGCAAGCAAGGTGAAATCAGTTATACATGTGAACTCATGCAAAACATATTTCCATATTAGCCATGTTGCCAAAAAACCCCCCCAGAAAACAAAAACCAACCCCCAAACCTTTAAAAACCAAGAAACACAAAATAAGTGAAAAAAGCCCATTGGCCTCTTCCAGTGCCTCCTCATGGCATGGAGTTTTTCTCTGCCTTCCTAAATAGTCATGTATATACTTATATGTTTATATGTTATATCTCCTCAGTAGAATGTAAGCTTCTTGAAGGCAAGAACTTTTTTTTTTTTTGCTTTTTTACCTCCCTGCTTATTGGATGAGAAGTGACCCAGGCTCTCAAAGAGTCCTGGAAGCTCTGCTGAGTCCTGTGAAGCTGGAAAGGCTTCATGTTGTGCTTGTCATCCCAGATCAGACTAGCCATGTGGGGAAATGCTTATCACTGAAAGGCTGTCCACGAGTTAATGTTGTTTTGATCATAGCAGCTCATAAATTTATCTATTAAGGTGTGGAGAGGCTGAGATCTACATCATGGGAGGAAGCACCCACAGTGATGAAATCAAGGATTATTAAAAAAAACTAGAAGTCTCAGAATTAATGCCTGGGAGACTTAGAAGGGGATAAGGAACATCACCAGCGAAGGAAAAGGAGAGTCTAGCTGTGTCCCCAGGAGGCAGAAAATCCCAACTTCTTACTCTGGCTATGAAAGCTATCCCTAGTGCACCTGTGGGCACATTAGTCAACATGCCTCATGAGTCACCTCCTATGGCTAATACCGTTAGCTCTTCACAGAGAAAGGTGCTAAGAAGAACTGAGTGTTTATAAAGCTGTTGAGGAGGGAGAGGAACCACCTGTCCACCTGTTACTCTTTTTATCATCTGGTTGGTACGATTCAATTCAAGAAGTGTTTGTTAATTTTGGTATTGCTTAAGTTAATGTATATATGTATATGTTCACATATATGAATAAAAGCAGGGTCTTTGGGGACAGTCTAGTAGGGTACTGTGAGCCATACCCCAGTACTACATGGTAGCATGGAAAACCCACTGGCCTGGGAACTGAAGAACTAGGGTTCTAATCTTAGTTTCCCTTCTGGGCTTAGGTTCCTTATCTCTTAAATGAAGATGTTGTACCTCTAGAGCTCTCTTTCATCTTAAAGACTCTGTGATTCTAACCTTCTGGTGCCAACATTCTGTGAATTGGAGTCCTTTCCAACTTTAACATTCTATACCCATGTTCTAATGTGCAGTGTTCTGAGGGCTCTTTCACCTCCAACATTCTGACTTTCTTGTGTGAGAGAAATACAGAGTGCCATGGAATAGAGGTCCATGGAAGGGATCGGGAAAGGCTTTGTGGAGAAAGTATCATTGAGACCAGACTCCAAAGGATGACAGATTGGGCCATTCTAACTGCATAAACAGACCAAAGCCCACAATATATGGATACAGATCTTACTTTTGATGCCCACGCAATGATCTTTAGGGTTGGGAAATGCAGCTTTGATTAAAGATGGAATAGATGCCCTTCACTCTGAAGTATGGGGTTGGGGGAAAGGATTCCAAGTAGAAGAGGAAGTTTTTTATTGATATTATTCAAATATTGGCACATCCTGCTTGCTCAATTGTCTCTGGGGAGCCTGGAACAACTTTAAGGGTATTGACTTACCCAGGTCTTTTTGCTCCTAGGTATAGAGCAATGAATCTCACAGGGTCACTGTTTGTTTAATGATTATGTAGTGTTGACATAACAATGTGGAAAGAAAACTCTGGGGAACTGGGCTCCTTTTAGTCCAATATTTGCAGTTAATGGGTTTTGGTGTCTGCTAGAAGTGGGGCAAGGACTGGCCATCTCCCCAGATCTGTTTTAACTCCTGTAGAGGGTTCGACTGAGCTCCATCTACATTTGCTTCCTTTTTTGTTTTTGATGTTTCTTTTTCATTATAAATTTGGCAGTTATCACAAACACAACCATTTCAATATAAAAAAAGAGAATTGTATCAGAAACTGATCTTTTGTTATATACATGTATTTTTTAAAAAAAGAAATTGCACTTCTTTTGTAAGCGGGAGTGTGTGTGAATGAGTTCAGGGCAGGACTTTTGAGGGATCTTTATCTTCTAAAAGAGAAGTTGTCATCTTCTCTATTTGGAGCTTTGGCCTTTTTCTCAGGGAGGGCATTAGAGCTCTCTTGGCTGCATGTACTGAGAGTGGCAACCACCTTCCTACCCCACTACAAGGCTGGCAGCAGGTATTTGGGTACCTGGGATTTGAAAGGTGAGTGGGACTTAAAGGGAGAGCAGCCAGAGAGAAAGCTGAGAAGCAGAAAATGAGGCATTAGGGATATAGGGCAAAGAGGGGGAGCAGAGAGAGGCATAAAAAGCAGCAGAAAGCAGAACAAATGGAGACCAAAAGAGAAATGGGCAGAGACAGCAGCAATAAGGAGGGACAAAGAAAAAGGAGGCCAGAGATATAAAGGGAAATAGAAATAAGAGAGAAAAGGGTTGGGGAAAGGGGAACTGAGGAGGGAGAACAGGAATGGGGAGAGATTGAGAGAGATAAGGTGTGGGGAATGGGGGAACAAGAAGCAAGAGGGAAGGGGATGATGCCCCTCTCTGCAAGGGCCTGGAGCAAAAAGAGAGCCCAGCACTAAATGTTGAAATATGAAAGTTTCCTTAGGAATTTGACTTTGGAAAAGTAAGTCCAAGAGGTAGAAGCAGGATCATATTTCATAAGGAATTTGACTATTGAGAACCTGTACTTTTTAAAAAACCCAGTGAATACATTCTGAGGCATTTTGGCCCATTGTGCATGTCCTAGGGAAAAGTTCTGCTTGAGCAAAATGCATAAACCTTTGTGTGAAGAGAACTTTCTCTTGGGTTGGCCAGCCTGATGTAGTGGAAGAGGCACTAGAGTTGGGAGTCAAGTAGACCTGGGTTTGTCCTAACTTCTACACCTTCTGCCTCTGTGACCCTGAGGAAGTTAGCTGCCATCTGTGCCTCGTCTGCACATTGGGGTTACAAGGCATGTTATAAAGTACTAAAGAAATATAATTGGCTTTATTGTTACTGTCAGTCTCTCTTTGATTACAGCCCCGGAGGCCTCTTTGAAGCTCAAAAAAAGCCAAAAACAGGGAGCCAGAAAAGTTTGATCAGGGGCCTAATTGTCCAGTGATTCCAACAGGGCCTCCCAAGAATGCAGACTGGGATCATGAGAATCATGAATGGTTGTCACCCTCTCCTAGTGCTGATTATGGCAGGACAGTGAGGAGGTTCCGCATGATTGTCAGAGAGGGCAGCAGAAGAACCCCGGAATCTGGAGTCAGGAGACCTACTTTTGAGTCCCACCCTGTGATAAACAGCCTCGTGACCCTGAATGAGCCATTGCTCTCATTGACCACTTGCTTCCCCGTTTGTCCAAGTAGGGGATAATCTCTCTTGCACTTCTTGCCCCCAAGAAGATTTAGTAGACTTAAAGCATGTGGAAATGAGGGTTTCTGCAGGGACAGGTGCTACCAGATGATACAGGATTTGATTATGATCTGTGTCCATCACCCGAAGACCCATTTCACTAGGGCAGAGATGCTTATCACCCGAAGGTCTGCTATGAGAAGATGAGTTTTTTTCAGCCACATAATTTTCTGATGACTCTGTTAGGGCTTGGGGGTATTGCAAACTGCATTGGTAAAGACAACAGTACCCTCACCAGTGGCATTGTATGGATGTTTTGAAGTGAAATGAGCACTTCACAGTTATAGACAAGGTGCTTTGTACTCACCTTTTCATTTGAACTTCACCCCAAACCTGTGAAATTAGGAAAGAAGAAAGTATTGTCCCGACTTCATAAATGATAAAACTGAGGCTGAGACTAGTGAAATGACTTGCCCAAGGTCTTCCAGGATATATGTGGTTTGAAAGATGAGAGAGACTCTGAGGGAGAGCAGGGTTGTCAAGGGCAAAGGTGGGATGTGAACCCAAGTTATCTTACTCTACTGAGCCTCACTTTTCTTTTCTACAAAATAAGAATTATACTTTCCACAGCACTATGCCACCTCAAGGATTCATCCAGTTGATCTAAGTATGTCCTTTGGCTTTGTTTGTTTATTTGGGTTTTTTTTAAGATAATTTTGGGGCAGGTAGGAAGACCAGAGCAGCCAATAAGGCAGTCTTGATTGGAGATGGCCTTTTTTCCCTTTCAATACTAATGTGTCCAAAGAATAGACAACTCCAGGTGTTTCCAGACCTTGCCTCCTGCAAAAGCTCACTCTTTTTCCCAACCCTCTCAGACTTTGTCAGTTCTGCATTATGTAAATGGAACCTAATGAATGTCTGGCTTGGGAACAGCCAGACACCCAGACATAGATGTTTCTGGAACTTCCCTAGGGTGGTTGAATCCTGTGTTGTAATCTGTAGCTTTTTTTGGTTTTTGCCTTATTATTTGCTCTTTGTCCCTTCCCTTCCCTCCTGCCCAATTTTTTTTCTGAAAGAAAACTATGAACTAGAGTTACATTTTATGTTCCAGCATTCTATAACCTAAAGTTCCTTTTAGCTGTTACTATTTTATGTTCAAAGGACATTTCTAGTTCTTACATTTTATGTTCCATGGACAAATATTATACATTATTCAGATATTTGAAGACAATTCAGTCTTTACTAGGTTAAACACCTCTTATTTCCTCAATAGATTCTGATGGAACATGGTCCTGGGTTTTAGCTGTTCTGATTGTCTTCCTCTGGACATGTTCCAGCATTTTAACATCTCTTCTAAAATGTGGCATTTGTAACTGAATTTTATATTCTGTGAGCCTTAACTAGGGAAGAGGACTATGGGACTATCGCCTTCAGCATGCATAGTATATTCCATCACATCAAGAACTGAGGGAGATCTTGACCCCCTCAATTTATGCCTTTTCTCCCAGTGTAATGCTATTCATTTTTTTTTTTCATATACCGCAATTTGTTCAGCCAGTTGGTAGGCATCCACTTTGTTTCCAGTTTTTTGTTAGCACCACAATGTTCCTTTGACTATGTTATGTGGCAGAGCCAGGATTCAAACCCAGGTCCATATCCTCTGCTCATTCTATTCTCCACTGCCTCTGTTATTGAAACCCAAGATTATTTGGGGCCTGCTTTGTCATGCTGTTGACTCATACTAAGCTTGTGAGCCACTAAACCCCAGGTTGAGGTGTGTTTTTTTCTTTTCTGTGAGTTACCATTAAGCCACAACTTTCCTATGCTGTGCTTGTACTCAGTAGTTGCTTCGTTCTGCCCCTTCATTCTTAGAGTTTCCTTCTCCTTCCTTCTACCTGTTCATGCTACTTTGTGCTACTTGGCCAGGAATCACATCATTTGGTAAGGGCTCCAGATGGGCGGCTGCAGATGTGCTAGGGAATCACCAATTATGTCTCTGGAAGCATTTCTGGGGACATCTGTGGTCTTTATTTGGAAGGTGGGCGCCTGATGATTTAATACAAGGGAAAGAATACCAGCGTCATGATTCCAGTTTCAGAATAGAAGTCTGATTGCTGCTTTGGGAAATTGGAGGAATTGGCTGGGGCCACATTTACGTCCTTTTTCCTAGACTTTTCTGTCTGCTGCTTGAGAAAGCTGAGTAAGAGCTCTTTTCTCTTTTGTAGGAACATCAGAAAAGTTTATATGCATACATACATGCGTATGTACACATGTATATATTTACATATGTGTGTGTGTGTGTGTGTATAAAAGGATCTTGTTGGTTTCTCCATTCAAACTAAATTAAGTGGAAAGGCCTTAAAAGTTATCTAGTACATATCTCTTTGTTTTGTAAGTGGGGAAACTGAATCCCAGAGAAGGGAAGCGACTAACCCAAGGTTTTATGGTCAGTGAATTTTAGAACATATAATGTTAGAGGTGGGAAAGACCTTAGAACATTGATGTGAAAGTATGAAAGATTGACAAGTTAAAAAAAGAGAGAGTATGGAAGGACCTTTATGAAATAATGGAAAGGCAAAAAACAGAACAAAACCCCAAACATCCAGAATTTATAACACAGAGTACACACTAACTATGGCTGCATGAGGAAAAAAAAATGAATGGGAATGGAAATGAATGGCCACAGAGTCCTGAGAGTGACTTGAAGAGACCACAAAGGACGTTTTATGGCAAAATTTCATTTCTTTAAATATAAATGAGATAATATATGTAAAGCATTTAGAAACCATAAAGGTTTAAATGTTACTTACTAAAAGTTGCAAAGCAAGTTTGATCAGTTGTATTGTTTTTTTATATTATTTATCATATATCATTTCTGAGGCAGCATTGATTGAACAAACAACTAAGAGAGATACTATAACAGAGGCAAGCTTAGGAATAATACATTTTTAAGTATTTTAAGTATTTTAGAACGTGTAGCATAGAATGTCAGTGGTAGATACCTTAGAAGATAGAATGTTAGAACTAGAAGGGACTTTAAAAAAGAACCTATAATGTGAGAACTGCCAGGAACCTTTGAATAAGAATCTGGCCTAACTCATTTTTCAAATGAGGAAACTGAGGCCAAAATCACAAAGACGGAACCTTGACTTGAACCCATTTGGTTTCAACACTGCTACTTTGAAAATTTATCAAATTGAATGGAATTGGTCTCTCTTACCAAAGCTGTCTGATCAATTAGGCAAGCCCAAGATCCTTGGACCCTAATTTCTTAGTTTGTAAAATAAAGGTCTTAGACTAGCTGATGTCTGAGGTCTCATCCTTCTAGCTCCAACATTCTGTTATAACATTCTCTGTTCTGAGGTTGATTCCAACTCTAATAGTCTGTGTTCAAGGGTTTCTTTCAGTTCTTACTTTTTTTCGCAAGGTCCTTTTCTAACATCCTGTGATTTCATGGCCAAGCCTTATTAGTAAGTACTGTGCTTTAACCAGTAAGATCCTCAGCCATGGACACTCTAGAAGGGGGCCCTGGGGCCCTCAGCATCCAGCAATAATTTAGTTCCACAAAGAAGCTTTCTTTGCCAAAGCCCTTCTGTGTGATGGATGGGATTGAAAGGTTGATCCGACTAAATTGCGATGTGAATACTAACGACAGAGATATTTCTGCTGTGATATATTCCTACTAGGCATCCTAGCGGTGGTGTAAATGCTGTAAGATAATGGACAATAAAAGTCACTCACAAATAATACTCTCCTAGGACCAGCTTGCCTTTCTTGCCCTGGGTACACTGAACCAGGGAGGTAATGTAATCATGAGGCAGAGATAGTCATTTAAATATATGGGTTATCTCCTCAAGCATCTTGTCAGATTTATTTTATTGTGGCAGAGCCATGGGGGAAGGAAGAGAAACCAGGCAGCAGAGACTAAGAAAGTCACATCACTGATCTTGTGGTTGCCTGGTAAAATGTTTTGGCATCATTTCACTGTTTCCGAGAGGCTGTGTTGTGTGGAAGCCTGATTGACCTTTTCTGGAGGGGGGGGGGAACCCCAGGGCTGCTTCTTGAGACTGGTGTCTGAGCCATAACCTTTGGGCCCCTGGTTTGCCCTCTGCTGGGTGGAGAAGGATTATTGTGTTCCTCATTTCCGTTTTCAGACTGTGTTTTGGGGTATCGTTACAGGAATTATCTGGGCTACATGTGGAGGTAACCTGGCTTGTTGTATAGAATAGTGGGTAAATATGGAGAATTGAACAATGTTAGATCTGGAAAGAAAGAGCCTTGGAATGTAGAATGTTAAATCTAGAAGGGGCCTTAGAACAAAGACTTAATAACAACTAACATTCCTGTAGTCCTTTAAATTGACAAAAAACTTTCTTCATAACAGCCCTGTTAGGCAGGTTGATGCAAATAGTTGTTTACCCATTTTACAGATAAGGAAGTCTTGATTCAGAGAAGTTACTTGCCCAGCATTACAAAACCATCAAATGTCAGATGCAAAATTTCAAAATCAGATCTAACTCCGAGTTCAGTGATGTTCAGTTAATACCATTTTGGAACACGTAGCATCATAGAATGTTAGAACTAGCAGGAACCTTAGAACATGGAATGTTAAATTACTGATCGACCTCTCCTGGGCAAAAGGGAATACTGGCTAGAAAGTACCTCATTTTATATAGGGTGGGGACATTTAGGCCACAGGAATGTGAATGACTTGCTCATGCTCATATGGTGGAGTAATTGTGGAGTCAGGACTGGTGTCTGAGGTCCTCCTGATACCTGTCCAGTGCCCTGTGCTATTTGCAGGGCACTGTTTCTGGTGATACAAAGAAGAACTTAAATTCAGCTGAGGTGGGAGGGAATATGATATCGATACAGGTGAGTAAATACAGAGCAATGTAAGGTAATTTCAGGAGGGACATCTGGGAGATGAGCCTTGTGATGGAGGTAGCCCTTGAACTGGACTTTGAAGGAAGCTAGGGATTTTAGGAGATGACAGAGTATGTCACAGGTGTCGGATTACCTGTGCCACGCTAGGGAGGCAAAAGAAGAAAGGCCATGGAGGAGCCAGTATGGCTGAAACGGAGAGTACATGGAATGGAGTAATAACACATAATGGCTGGGAGCCATACTGGGAAGGTCAGATTAAGGATTTTGTATTTTATTTTAGAACACTAGGAATCTAGCTACTGAAGAGGGAGCAGAGAAGTGACATTGTCATGTCTGTTTTAGGAATATAAATTTGGCCTCTGGGTGATGGATGGATTGGAGAGCAGGGAGGTCAATTAGGAGACCCTTGTAATGGTTAAGATAAGAGGTGATGAAGACCTGGATTAGGGTAGTGACTGTTTGCTTAGAGTTGTAGGGAGAAAATCCACAGACTTGGTGACTAATTCCATATGGGGATGAAGCAATGAGCAGAGACAAAGATAATTCTGACATTATGAACCTGGATCTCTGAGAGGATGGTAGTGGTGCCATGGCTATTTGAATTCTTGATATAGTATAAAGATCCTGATCTGAAAACCCAGGGTCCAGTCTGATCTCTACCATTGGATAGCTGTGTGACATTTCCCCTTTCCTTTCAGTTTTCCATCTGTAAAATGAGAGGGTTGAATCAAATGGTCTCTGAGGCCTCCTCCAGCTATTATCATCTCCCTTCTTAACTTTAGTGCTTTGATCTTGTGATCCATGAATTTTAATTCAGTTCAGCAAATATTTATTAAGTCAGCACAGTGCTAGGCCTGGGCAGCTATGTGGTACAGTGGACAGAGCACCAGGCCAGGAGGCAGGAAGACTCATCTTCCTGAGTTCAAATCTGGCCTTAGACATTTACTGGCTGAGTGACCGTAGGCAAGTCACTTCACTCTGTTTGCTTCAGTTTCCTTATCTGTAAAATGAGCTAAAGTAGGAGATGGCAAAGCACTCCAGTGTCTTTGCTGAAGTAATCCCAAATGGGGTCACAGAGTTGGACAGGACTGAAAAAAAAAACCACAACAAATGATGGTTCTGAGAATATAAAGAGCAGAACAGTCTAGACCTTCAAGGAGCTGTTTCCATTCTGTGGTAGGTACATATGTAAGCAAACATCAGATCTTTGAAGAGGGAGAGAGCCCTTACTACCAGGGGGATAGGTAAAGAAGGAAGTGCCAAGTGAGTCAAATGCAAGAAATAATTCCATTTTTAAAGGGAAAGTGGTCATTTCTCTATACCTCATAAGCTACATGAGACCTGGGCAGAGTTAGTAACATTAAAAAGCTCTTGGAATTAGTCTATGATTTTTTTCAACCTCACCTCCAATTGAATTAATAATTGTTAGTGCTGCTATTTCAGTCACTCCAATGATTTAGTCACTCTTGGCAGTTTTGTTTTTTAGGGTGTGATAAATCTCAAATAAAAAGCGGGGTGTAGTAGAAAGAATGTTGTCTTGGGAATCGGTCAGTCTGGATTCTAGTCTCGCCTCTGCCCCTCACTCACTTTGTGACCTTGGGCAAATCACCTAGCCTCTCAGCTTTACTTTCCCAGACTATTAAAAAGGAGAGGGTTGGACTGTATGACCTGTATAAAGGCTCAGATTTACCATTCTGTATTCGAAGAGTGTATGTTTTATGGTCCCTTCTGGATCTAACATTCTGTGTTTTACCTTCCTGATGAGATAACGTTCCTTTTTAGATGTAACATTCCATAGTCTGTATTTCAACATCCTTTGTTCCCTGCCCTAAAATTGTGTGCTGCCTTCTAACTCTTAACAGGATACTATTGAAGGACCCTTCCAGCTCTTACATTCTAGGTTTTAGCAATCTATAATTTTCAATTTTCATCTAGCTCGGCATAGCTAACTTTGTGAAAGTTTTATAAAGTGTATGGGCTGGTCCCTTCTTTTCAGGCCTTATCTGAGTAAATCCCCTTTGTCTTTGAGGTAGTGGGTTGCAGTCCATCGGAAGCTGACTTGCTGACGTCATTTCTGGAGGGATTTTTTTTTTGGGGGGAGGTGGAGTAGGGCACGTAGTGGCGCCATAATACATCTAGTCCTTAAGGCACAAGGAGAGGACATTTTAAAGAGCTACTTTCCAAAGTATGTAGTTGTGTAAACCTCCCTAAAGTAGAAACTTTAACTATCTCTTACTAGGCATTTCCTGGTTTTTAGGTGTAGCTTAGTAAGGAGTTAAAATCTCTAGGAAAGCAAATATTATATTCCTTGGGATTCATTTTTGCTTCTTTTCCTTGTCCACGGAGGTCTCTCTAGATGCCACCTTGTGGCCAGCTCAGTCTGGCCTTTCCAGGTAAGGCCAGACTGTAGAGAGATCATGCCAACTCTGACCTGGCACTCCTACTGGGCAAAGGATTGGAGGAAGAACTGCATCTGATAGAGGAGATGGTAAAAGAATCTCATCTGTGTTACATGTAAATACCTTTGATTTTAAATATTAAGGGAAGTGGCTTGGTATAGTAGGAGCAACCCTAGATTTGGAATCAAAAGGACCTGAATTTGAGTCCTAGCTCTGATTTTTATTAACTCTGTTACTTTTGAGGAAATCATTTTCCTTTTGTAGTTTCAATTTTCTCACCTGAAAAGTGAGGTTTGCCTACACTGTCTGTCTGACAGGGTTATCCAGAGGAAAGTGATTTGTAAACCTTGATGCACTACATAAATGTGAGGCATGATTATGATGACTTGCCTGATAGGGCTGTTGTGAATATGGGATAAAATAATGTCGCTATAGCACTTTGTAAACTTTGCAGTGCTTCGTGGAAAAAGTATCAGAGATTGTTAGTGTTCAGAGGAGTACTAGAGATAATCTGGTCCAGCCAGCTAGGTGGCCCAGTACATAAAATGCTGGATCTGAAGTCAACAGGACGTAAGTTCAAAGCTGACCTCAGACATTTACTCACTGTGTGATCATAGGCAAGTTATTTAATCTCTGTTCGCCTCTGTTCTCTCATCTGTAAGATGGGGATAATAATAGCACCTCCCTTCCAGGGTTGTTGTGAGGATCAAATGATATAGTATTTGTAAAGTGCGTTGCAAACCTTAAAACTTTATCATCATCATCATTGTCATCAACCTCCTCATCTTGCAAATGGGGATGCTGATTTAGGATTTGTCCAAGGTCACATAGTGAGTAGGTGACAATTGGAACTTGAATTCGGGTCTGTTGACTCTGTCAGCTATGTGAATATGGAATGGACTGTCAAGGAGGGTACTGAATTGCCAGTTGGTGGGATGACCAGTCTTTAAGGATGTTGTAGGACAGGATCCCTTCTCAAGTTCAGGGTGTACCAGATGCCCTCAGAGGGCCCTTCCAGCTCTGACACCTTTTTGATTCTAACTTTTCCCTCAAAGTCTCAGTTCACCCTAAGTAATCCCCTGGACTTCCCCAGAACCATTTAGCTTTTATTTGTGGGTTCTCATTTTTTCAGTAGTGGGTGGCTGGTGGAGCCATACTACACTCTAGGATAAGAGGGTAGGCAGGGATTATGCCTGCTCCCAGAAGGGAAATGGTTACAGATGGCCCCAGACCCAAGGGGGGAGTATGGCTTTCTACTCTAGGCCCAGTCTTGCTTGGTTGTACAATGTACTTTTTCCTTTCTGTGATTTGTGTGATGTGATACTTTCTGTTTCAGGGAATTTGCTCACTGATTCCAAAGAGGTGTATATATTCTAAAAGAGAGGATATAGCCATATTTCCTCAAGCTTCAGGGAACCATTCTTCCCAGCACTTCTCTCTCCTACTTCCTTCTTCCTCTTTCCCTTTCTCTCTTTCCTCATCCTCCCTCCTCTTCCTTTTCTTCCCTTTCTTCCCTCTCCCCTGTCTTTCTCCCTTTTCAGTCCCTCTTCCCTTCCCCCTCCTTTTTTTCCTTTTCTGTCCCTGCTACTTACCCCTTCTTTCAAGCCGTGTTTTCCCCAGCATTGCTTTGTGTACTAGTTTTTATACTTTAGGCCTATGTGGAGAACATTCACTATCGGATAATACAGGTTTTCCAAAGGCACACTGATCTCTAGTAGTTTTAAACATTTCTGTTCCATCTTGGTCTGTTCTCTTCTTTCTGGCCTGGATTACTAATATGCTTGAGATAACCTCATGTCTTACCAGTACTGTTCTTTCTGATGATTCTGGTGAGGTTTTCCCAGTGGAGGAGTTATGAGGTGAGGTGCTAAACGGGGAGGCTAGCAGTCCCCAAATGATATCACCAATTGAATTATGACCTGTCGATACCAATGAAGTGTTCATAGGTTGATTGAATGTTAGAGCTTGGAAGGAACCTCAAAGATTATCTAGTGACCTAAGCCCCTTTAAAAAAATTTATTTTGGGGGCAGCTAGGTGGTGCAGTGCATAGAGCACCAGCCCTGAAGTCAGGAGGACCTGAGTTTCAAATCCGGCCTTGGACCAAACACTTGACACTTACTAGCTGTGTGACCCTAGGCAAGTCACTTAACCCCAATTGCCTAAAAAAAATTTTTTTGTTAATTAATTTTTTAAAATTTCCTCCTCCCCCCTCTTTAATTGAGGGGGGACCTTTTAATAAAGGCACATAGTTGAGGAAAAGAATTTCCCACATTGGCATTGTCTAAAAATATGTCTGCTTCTCTCTTCTAGGAGGTGAGTAGGACAGATTATTATTGGTCCTTTGGAATCACAGTTAGTCATTTCATTAATGAAAGTTCTTATTCTTTTGAAGATTATTGTCTGTATAATTCAACCCCCTTTTTTCAGAGGAGGAGACTGAGGTACAAAGAAGTGATATGACTACTGGTGGTCACACAGGCTTGGAGCCAGGACTAGTATCCAAGTTTTCCTCCTCCTAGATACCTCACACTCCCTTTTGGCTACTCTTGAATAATTTGGGCCAGCCATATTTTGGTGTTATCACTAATGCACAAAGCCTAAATATTGTTTCTTTTACCCTTACTTAGACCTATATCGCTTCCCCTTTCCCTCATTGCAACCTTAGTTCCTCTCACTGCCAGGCCTCCTTCGGTAACGCTCCTTAAAAAGAACCCATTCTTCCTCCTTGGATCCATGCAACTGTGACCTGCCTTTGTTCCAGTCACATAGGACAGTAATGATTTGGCCCCTCTCCAGAGAGGATGGAACTGGCTATGGGTTTTTGTGAGAAAACAGGGAGATCTCCTTCTAGTATAATTTCTTTTATTTCCTGTTGTCACCTTTAATGGTAAAACCATTGTTGGGAAAAGAGGGGGAAGGGACGTTTCTTTTTTCTGTGCCAGCATTTTATTACCAGAAGAAGGAGGCTTCAAAGAGGGTTTTGTATCGTGTTTATTAATGAGAGTGATTCCAAGATACATAATCATGGAGTGTAGAATATTAGAGCTGGAGGGAACCTCACATCCCGGATTGTTGGAATACTGAATATAGACTGTTTCTGTGTTCTAACACTTTTATGTTCTCAAGTCCCTTTCTACATTTTCTGATTATATAGCACTTTACTTTTTGCAAAGAACTTTTAAGAACCCTGTGATTCAGGGAGAATTGATGAAATTACTATCATTTTACGGAGAAGGCAAGACCCAAGTGAGGTAAAGTGACTTGCTCACACTCAAACAAGTGTTCTGATGGGGGGGTGGAAACCTGCGGCCTTGAGGCCATGTGTGGCCTTCTAGGTTCTTGGGTGCAGCCTTTTGACTGAGTCCAGTTTTTACGGAACAAATCCTTTTATTAGGGGGATTTGTTCTTTGAAGTTTGTATTCAGTCCAAGGACCTCGCTTGAGGACCTAGAGGGCCACATGTGGCCTTCAGGCTGAAGGTTCCCCACCCCTGTTAAAAGCTTACAAGGAACCTTAGAGATCATCCAGTCTGTTGTTTGTGTTACTTTTACAGATAAAACTCTTGAAACCTGAATAAAGGAAGGGACTTGTTTAAGGTCACACAGCTAGTAAGTGCTAGAGCTGGGGCTTAAACCCTGGTCTCCTGACTTCAATCCTATTCAAGATTCCCAGCACACCCTGTTGCCTCTTTAATGAACTGTATAATAACAGGATTTGTTGTGCTTTTTTTCTCCTTCATATCCTTAGCACTTAACACAGTGCTTAGCACATAGTAGGTGCTTAATAAATGCTTACTGACTAACTAAAAATCTTCCTGAATAGGTTTAAGTGGTTATGCTGTTGTATATGTGAATATATGTTGGGTCATAGCACTCTTGTTTTAGGTGTGGATTTAGTATTCCCTGGGCCAGATTGTACAAGCAAGAAGAACCCACTTTTTAGGCCATGAAAAGAACACCCCATTTGGAACCAAGGGATCTGGGTTTGAATCGCATTTCTGCCTCTTACTGCCCGTGTGTCCTTGAACTCGGAAAACTACACTTGTGTTGCCAGTGAAACACTTGTCAAACCAGTCCTTTCTTTGACATTACTTTCTGTGGACCTGACAGCTCACAGCAGAACAGTTGGGGGAAATCTGATGTAATCAGCTCCAAGTTTAATGTCTGGTTTGACCAGGCTGCCTTCGTTTTGGGTCTGAGATCTTGCTGCTTCCTGTCAAGTGATTAAGATGTCACACTGGCATCCCCAGGGACTGAGTGAGAGGAGGAGGAAGGACTCTGGCTTCTGAACCTACATAGTACGTAGCCTTTAAGGACAGAATGATGAGAACAACAGTGGAGAATTGGAAGGGACCTTAAGAGATCATCTGGTCCAAACCCCTTATTTTATAGAAAGGGAAACTGAGACTCAGAGAGGGTAAGTGATTTATCTAGAGTCCTATAAATATAAATTTAGTAGTAGATCTGTGATTCAGACTCAGGTCCTTTGTCTCCAAATCTAGTGTTCTTTTCACTATACCATGATTCTCAATTGTGGCATCATAATAATGAGGAAACTCCCATTTCTGTTTTCTTAATAGTTTACAAAAGTTCTAGTCTCACCACACCATAAAGTAGAGAGTAAAGGGACTGTTATCTCCAGATTAGAGAGGAGGAATATTTATGTCTAATTCTAATATTCTGTCTCCTCACTTTCTTTGTTCTAAGGCCCTCTCCAGTTCCAGTACTTTATGTTCTAAGTTTCCTTCCAACCCTAATATTGTATGGTCTGTGTTTGGACATTCCATGTTCTAAGGTCCTTCCCAACTTGAACATTCTGTAACTTTGTCTGTTGAGTGAAGTTCATCTAACAAAAAAGCCAGAGTCAAAATAGTAGACCAGTTCTAATGAGCTAATTGATCCAGCCCAAAGGAAGTTAGAAATCACTACCACACTTGACACCTATGCAAAAGCCTACTAGATAAATGATCCTCATCCAAGAGAATTTTTTTGTATATCCCCTCTCCCTCCCCAACCCCACCTTATTCCCCGTTCCCCTTCCAAGAAATGTCTTTTTTATTAATGGAGGGAAAGGTGGTGGTGGTATTGAAGTAGGTAGGGAAAGAGAAGAGTGATTGATTGACAGGACTCTAAAATTATTTGGAAACACATAGCATATCTTATATGTAGGACCCCCTTTGAGACTCCAGTAAATCTTAAGGAATTAAAAAAAAATAGAGATTTCTTAGCCTGACAGTCAAGACCCTCCACAATCCACAACCTGCCTTTCTAGCTTCATCTGATCCTTGCTCTCCTTCACAAACTGTGTTCTAGCCAAATGGGAGTATTTGCTATAAGATCAAAGAGCTGCAGAGGACCTTAGAAGTTACTCACTCCAACCCCTTAATTTTAGAGATGCTCAGAGACCTTGGCCAAGGTCACACAGGAGGCAGAGATTTGAACCCAGGTCCTCTGATCCCTTTTTCTTTGATCTAGCCTTTCCCAGATAGTTGTAGAGCTACTTGTTTAGAGTTCTCCTTTGCCTCTGTCATATAACACCTTATTTCATGCTTATTTGTGTATATTTATCTAATGAGCATTGATTGAATGAATCATAGAATTTGAAACTTGAAGGGACCTTAGAGATCATCTACTTTAGTGCCCCTTATTTTTTATTGTGTTGGGGTTTTTTTAATAAAGGCTTAAACGTAATAAGAGCAGACTTGCAGGACAATTGTTTCCTTCTGTTTGCTCTTTTATAATACAGTTTTATTGATGCCTTTTCTTTTTATGTCATAGTCATTTCCAGATATATTACTCCACCTCCAACCCCTACCCAGTGAACCTTCTCTTTGAACAAAGAAAAAGCTAAGCAAAAATAATAGCAATCTGTTCATTGTGTCTGACAATGCATTCAGTCTTCCATATCCATAGTCACCCACCTGTCCAAGGAAAATTTCCGTGCCCTCATTTTACAGATATGAAAAGATCTATAAAAGGAAAGTGACTTATCCAGGGTCAAAGAGTAGTAAATGACAGAGGTTTTTAGCCAGAGTTCTTTGATAAGGAACCCAGTGTTCTTTCTACAACAGCAGGCTCTGCCTCTGCTTTCCTTCTTTCCGTTCCCCCTCTTCCAGTTGTAAGGCAGAGACCATGTTGTTTTTCATCTTTGTATTCCCAGACCTAAGCATAGGGCCATGCTCATAGAATGTGTTTAAGAAATGTTGGTTGAATTGAATTGACTTCTTGAGAATTTAGCCTTTGAGATTAGCCATTTGCAAGAAGGCTGTTCAGCCACAGGCTTTCACATTCCTGACATAGTTGGCCTGTGACTGTGTTTCTGGCAAGGGCTGCTTTATTGTTAACTGACTTGGCAAAAAACAGTCACTCTGAAAACCTAACTTTCAATGTCTTTGCTCAAGGCGCCTTGTAGAACAACTCTTTCAATTTCCTTTTTTTTTTTTTTTGCCAGTTCCACCCAGCACCGGAATCTGGCAGTTTCCCTGACTCTGCAACCATTGCACCATCGCACCATCTCTTGCAAAATCAGTGGTCTTAGTGAAGCAAAGAGCTGTGGTAGTGATTGTTGGGAGTGTGATATTGTGTGAAAGAATGATGACTGTGGAGTCATAGGGCCTGAGTTCAAATCCCACTCACATACTTACTGCTTGTGTGACCTTGGACAAAGCCCTTGGCCTTCCTGTGCCTTAATTATTGGGGAAAAAAAAAAGGAAGCTAGATGCTTCTGAAGACATTGCCAGTTCTAGATCTATGATTTTGGGGTCAGGGCCTTGGAGCCCAATACCACAGTTTGCCTAGCTATTCCCTAAATGATGAATGGAATGTTTATTTTTTACCAGCCAGCTGAGGACATGTTGAAAACAAAAGATACTTTAACAAAAAAAAAAGGTAAAAAGAAAATATTTCCTTATGCACACAGGGTGTATGTATGTGTGTGTGTGTATGCATGTGTATGTATGTGTGTATATGGGGGGTGTGGGAAGATGGAGTGTATTCTCCCACAAATTACTACCTGACCACTGGGAAGGACTCTCATGCAGAGAATATATGTGGCCCCAAAATATTCATGGTGGGTATATACGTAGGGAGCACACATGGCTCAAGTCATCTATACCTCTGATATTGCAAGTTTGTAGATATCACCCGGTGATGTAGCCATGCTATTCTTTATGGCTCTTTGCTAGGCTCTCTTTTGTATTGCCTCTGTTGGGCATCTCCACTAATTTTATGGTCACCAAGCTGCTCTCTGCTACCATCTGCTGGACTTCTCTGCTCCTGTCTGATGAGGTAGAAAGCTACTACACAGCCAGAGCAGCCAATAAGAGCCAGCAGAACATCCCAGGGTAAGGGAAGTCCAGTTTTACCTTTTTCGTATGGTGCTGATTTGAAGTTGTCCCAGACAGCTTTCTGACTTAGGATTAGGAATTTCCTTATACCTTCTGTTATATCCTTGATTATGAGCCTGTGTTCTCCACACCTGTTTTGGGAACTCTGCCCCCAAAAAACTGATAGGAGCTCTTCTGTTGTAGAGATGACGCTTATCTCACTCCCCAAATCCACTTTGATTGGCATGAAAATGAAGTTAGATGTAGAGCACCTGGGCTATACTCCCTCCTTTATTATGTGTGTTTACTAGCAACAAAAGTGCTGTATTCTGGCCACAGAAAAATCTCTCTGTCTCACTTACAAACATTAAAGTGCTATCAAAATAGTTATTTTTAGCTCGTTGACAATAATTAATGATACCAACTTACCTTAGCTTCTTGGAATAATGTTTCTAGCTCCTTTCAGCATTTCTTTGTTGAAAATATTTTTCGTATCTTTAATTTTCTTTGTTCAACTGTGGACGCTTTCCAGTTCCCCACTTCAGTTCACCAATTTATTAAGTATCTCTAAATGCAAGACAGTGATGAAAAATGATATGGTCCCTGAGATTTCACTGGTGTAGATGCTTTTCCCATTGATGCAAATCACTGACTTTTTTTTTTTAGGCAGTTGGGGTTAAGTGACTTGCCCAGGGTCACACAGCTAGTAAGTGTCGAATGTTTCATCTGAACCCGGATTTGAACTCAGGTCCTCCTGACTTCAGGGCTGGTGCTGTATCCACTGCACCACCTAGCTGCCCCAATCACTGACTTTTCTAAACTTCAGTAGGTGGGCTTTGAATGTGTCTGTGGACCAATTCATCTTTGGGTTTTTTTTTTTTGGCTAGGCAGTGGGGTTAAGTGACTTGCCCAGGGTCACACAGCTAGTAAGTGTTATGTGTCTGAGGCCACATTTGAACTCAGCTCCTCCTGAATCCAGGGCCCGTGCTCTATTCACTGCGCCACCTAGCTTCCCCCCAATTCATCTTTGCAGCCAACTTAGTGATATAAGCCTCTTTATCCTTAGCAGGGCTTATCTTTGAATAACATTCTGTGTCACCTTGCTCATACTTGTAGACTTTCCAGCTTGGCTAGACCTGCTAGAGCTTGTACTATGTTGAAAAACATAGGGACCACAATAAAGTACGGGAAGAGAATTTTGGTAGAGGAGATCAGGTAGAAAAATGGGATGGGAGGGGCCAAACAGACAGGGAACACTTGTTTCTAAGAAAGGGAGGAATAACTTCCTAGCTGAGGCAGTAGGGGTTGGGGGGGGGACTTCAAGGAAGAGAAGGCACTTATAAGCAGGATCGTAAAATTAGAGCTGAAAGGGACTTTAGGTATTAGTCCATTCCCTTTATTTTATTCACGAAGAAACTGAGGCCCAAAGAAGGGAAGTGACCTATCCAAGATCACATAGGCAATAGGTAAAAGATCAGAGATTTGAACCCAGTTTTCTAATCCCAAATCTATTTCATTTTCAACTACATAATGCCAAAATGTGGAGATGAGGAGCGCATTCCAGCCCTGGATGTAGGTCTGTGCTAATACACAATGTTCAGAAGAAAGTACTCAAAGATATGGCTGGAAAAGTAGATTGCAGCCAGGCTAGGGAGGTAGATTTTATCCTGTAGATAATTGGGATCCAGTGAAGGTGCTGGAGCAGAGAAGTGACATGATTAGACTTGTGCAGAAGGAAGATAACCTTGGCAGCTTCTAAAGGAGAGGTTGAAGGGGGACCAGCTATACCCAGTTCATGAGTTGGTTACAGTAACCTAGGTGACAGCTAAAGAGGAGCTAAATTGCATTGTAACTATGTTGGAAGGGGATTGGTATTTAACAAATTATGTGTAGTAATAATTATTGACTAGGGATTAGACTTGTTGATTCTCCTATTGACCATATGGTTTAAAAGGAATTCATAAGATTCGTTATATCCAGCAGATGACATCTGGCTGAATTTCAACTCTTGGAGATTTGTGTTCTTGACTTTTTCCCTTTGTACTTAATCAAACATAACTTGCATTTCACAGACATTTTATGTTATTTTCTCAGCAGCCTCCATTTATAGGAAGAAAGGGAGGAGGGAAGGCAGGTTGGAGTGGTAGCAATCAGCCTGGTAGAGTGGAAAGACCTTTCTTTCTGGACCTCAGTTTCTTTTATAAAATAAGGAGATTGGATTCTGTAATTCTGTGACTAAGTGATCTTGAGATGCCTTCCAGCACTAATATTCAGGGTTCCAAGATCCTTTTTGGCTTAAATATTTAGTTGTTTGTTTGTTTTTTCACTAAGTGAGGGTATGTGGCTTATATAAGGCTCGCTTGTAGGAAACCAAAGGCAGGGTAAGTTCCGTTCTGGGTCTCATTCCCCAGAATGAAGGTACTCACTCACCTCTTTTAAAACACTGGGACCCGGAGATCACAGTATCATAGATTTAGAGCTGGAAGGAATCTTAGAAGTCATTTGGTCTAATCTCTTCATTTTATGGATGAGTAACCTGAGCCCAGGGCACGAATGAATGAGTGAGTGAAAAAGCATTTATTAAGTGTTTACTGTGTGCCTGGTATAGTAGTATGTGCTATAGAGCTTAAATGACTCGCCCAAGGTCATATGAGTAGCAAGTGGCCAGGATGGGATTCCTCTGTTCCCCTCCTGTCCCCTATCCCCCCATAACTCCAGTCATGTTGGCTTCCCCATTTTTGGAGAACTAGAACCATGTTCCATTTTACTTTGGTCTGGTTTTATGAGGCCCTGCCTGTGTGATAAGAAAAGCAGTCTTTGTGGTAGTATTGTCCTCCTGGGGTTTAATGTACGGCTCCTGGTGCCCTGACATGCAGAGGAATTCAGTCTTTTCCAAAGAGCCCTTTGTTAGCCTGCGGTTAAGCCATGAATGCTGAGTGGGTCCTGTGGTGGAGGTGCCCCTGCATCATGATTGCTCTCAATAGTGGTGCCAGGGCCTCACGCTGGAGCTTCAGTGCCTACCTTGTGTGGCACTGCCAGTGATTTCCAGATATAGGTGGAGTTTCCATTCAAGAACTGACTCAGAATCTTACTCTCCTGAGGGTGAATAGGCAGCAGGCCTGGGGCTGCGTAGGAAGGCCCCACCCTTTATGAAATCTTCCCCAGGGTAAGGATCCCCAGAAGAGGTGAGGAAGAAGTGGGTAGCAAAGCAAATGCTTTTTCTGGTGATGGAATAAGTAAAAGTAGCAGTGGGGAAGTCATGGGAAAAGCCTGAGGTTAGGGGTCAGGAGACCCTGCCACTGACTCATCATGTGAACCTTGGGCACACTTCCCATTTCTAGGACTTAGTTTCTCAATCCATAAAATCATAGAGTTAGACTTAAATAATGTCCTAGGGCCTTTACAGGTCTAATTATCTATATTTTAACATTTAAGGACAACCCATCTTTCCAAATTAATTTTACTTTACTTCATGTGTACCAAATTCCAGCCACTTACAATTCCCCACTCATGACCTTCCACATCCTTTGTACAAGACTGGTCCCCCATGCCTGGAAATGTTCTTTCCCCTTTGTCCCTGGGAACATTTACTCCCTTGAAGTCTCAGTTCAAATACCACAACCTGCAGGAGGCCTTTTCTGGTTTTCCCCACCAAAAACCAAAATTACTTTGTACTGATTTTGGGTATGTTTTATATTTATTTATGTACATGGGGTTTCCTGCCAGTAGCATATAAGCTTCTTGAGGGGGGAGACCATTTAATTCTTGGTTTTGCACTCAAAATACTGGCCACAGTGCCTGGCACATAGGAAACACAGGTCCCTTCCGTCATTGACTTTCTGTGGGCAGAAGGGATGGAGGCCTTTTAGCAAGAGAGCAATATGTTCATTTGGGGGATTCCTACAGTAGCATGTCCAGGACGAATTAGAGGGGCAGGGACTGGAAGCCGGGAGAAAGTTATAATAAATGATTTGAGAAATAATTAGGTAGGGCCTTCTCTAGGCTGGTGACTGTAGAGAGGAGATGGATATTAATATGTAGGAGGCAGGCTATGACAACTGACTAGGTCTAGGGAGAGGGAAGAATCAGAGACATTGCTCCAGTGTTGAGGCCGGGTAAGTGAATGGAAGGATTTTTCTGGTTCATGGAAGTTGATTATTACATCAATCAGAGATTTTAAGTCTTTCCAGGTTGTTTGTTTTGTTTTTTTTTTAACAATGTTGTTAGGGTATAAATCATTCTTTTGGTTGTGGTTACTTCATTCTGCATCAGTTACAAGTCTTCTCAGGTTTCTCCGAAACTTCTCCCTTCATTATTTCTAACAGTATGGTAGTATTCTATAATATTAATATGCCATAATTTGTTTAACGATTTTCCAGTTGATGGGCTTGACTTTGTCTATATGTTACAAGCTTTTTTTGTTCTGGTTTTTGTGTTTTTAAGGGAGGGGCAGGGCTGAGAAGCCAAGAAAATAAGTGGTTGTTAAATGAAAAAATACTAATTAAGAAAAAAGGAACTTAAACCCATTGCTAACCCCTTGGGGCTTTATTTATGTTCTTTTTCTTTCTCTCTAGCCCACCCTTTTTGTACTGATTGGCATGATACCATGGAAGGACATCACAGCCATGCACATCATCTTGGGGATCAGACCAGCAGCCTGTGCCATATGCCAGGAACAGAGTATCAGCCTGACCCCCAGGTAAGTATAATGGACTTCTCTGGGAGGGTTGGTGGGGGAAAGGAGGCTTCCTTTTTAAGGAAATTTTCTAAACCACATCATTACAGCCATCTCTTCACTAAGCCACATTGCCTCTTTTCTTAGGGAACCACTTTCTTTTAAGTGAACACAAAGTAGTATTTGCTCTATCCCAGGCCCCACCCTCTGTACCTCCAGTGATTTCACAGACCAGGATGATGAGATGAGTGAAGACTGCCCTTTTGAGGACTTGTTGACAGAACTAGGGATATTTGGCCTGGAGAAGACTTAGTAGGTACATGATACCTGCCTTCCAGTATTTGAAAGTCTGAAAGTCATGTGGATGAGGGATTAGTCTTATTTTGCTTGGCCCCAGAGAGTGGAACGAGGAGTGATCAGAGGATGCTGCAGAGAAGCAGATTTCAGCTCAGTAGAAGGAAAAATTTACTAACGATTAGAGCTGTTCAAAAGCGGAATGGGTTACTTTCAATAGAAGTCTTCCATCAGGAGCTGAATGAACACTGGTCAGCAGTACTGGAGCCATGATTCTTCTGCCAGAATGGGCTGTATGAGGTGGTCTCTAATGTTTCTTCCAAAGACCTGCATTAACCACTCCTTCTCCCTCACTCAAAAAAAACAAACAAACCTGTCAGGGTAAGATAACACCTTTAGAGGGTTTTTTATGTTTCCTAAGGAATCACATTGGAAAAGAGAAAGACTGGGAGTAGAGAGCTCAAGTAGTTCAGGTGATGAGGATCTGGATGAGGATGGTGGTGTTGTGTATAGAAAGAAGGGAGCAATTTGAGAGATTTTGTTGAAGCTATAAGATTGGGTTTGTGGGGTGATGGAGAGGGAAGTCAGGGATGACTCCAAGGTCATAAACCTGGCGGAGTAGGAGGCTAGTGATGAGACATAGGGACATTTGGAGGAAGGGCAGGTATTAGGGAGGAGGGACTGGGGGAGAGTGATGAAGATAGCCAGTTTTGTTTAGGACGTGTTGAAGTTGAGATGCTCATGGGGTGTCCAGGAGAAGATGTGTAGCAGGTGAGATGAGAGTTCAAGGCTGAATTTATGGGCTGGGAGCCGTCTGCTTAGTGATGATGAGCTCACTGAGGGAGAGCATAGAGAGGAAAAGATGTAGGTATGGCTCATGGCTCTGTTACTTAACTAGCTAGCTGTGTGGATTTGCACAAACAACTCCTTTTGCTGAGCCTTAAATTCCATCCTCCCCACCCCCCACCCCTCTGATCAGAGAAGTAGAGGTCATAACATTTGTCCTAAAATTATTGCAACACAGAGATTTTATGATGATGACCCAATGAGTTAATAGAACGGAAAATGCTTGGTGGCCATAAATTCAATTCAATAAATGTGTATTAAGTGCCTACTATGTGCAAGGCACTGTGCTCAGGGGTGGGGATATTGAAAAAAATGCATTCTCTGCTTTTGAGGAACTTATATCTACTGAGGGTGGAATAGGACATGGGCATAAATAATTATAATTCAGAGTAGATTGTGATGGGTAAAGGAGTGATACAGGCAAAATTTGAGGAAGGTTGATGGCACACTTTCAGCTGAAAGATTGAGGTATGATTTTGTGTATGTATGATGCCTGCTGTGAGCCTTGAAGGAAAAGGATTTCAACAGGCAGAGGTGAGGAAGGTGTGCTGAATGTGAGCTGCCCTCATCTCTATGGCATGACTCTATACAGGCAAATCTCATTTTATTGTGCTTTGCTTTATTGTGCTTTGCAAATATTGTGGTTTTTTTTTTTTTAACAAATTGAAGGTTTGTGGCAATCCTGCATTGAGAGCAGGTCTATCAGTGCCATTTTTCCAGCAGTAGGTGCTCACATCATGCCTCTGCTTTACATTTTAGGAACATATTTTCTAAGTCCTCCTGTCATGGATGTTTATTTCCCTTAAATAATTAGTATTAATGCAGTTTTCTAGGTTTATCTTTCATTAGTTTGGTTTCTTCTCCATTCCCTGACCCTGAATCCCCTTTTCTCCCTCCCATCTATTAAGTGGGAGACCATGTCCTACCTAGAAAACAGCTGCATAGAACAGTGCTTATCTTTATTCTGTGCTAGCAGAGTAATAGTTTGTTTGCAGTTTCAGGAAGATCCCCACTTGATAGATCTGTGGACCATATAGAAAGTGGTGAGTATTCAAGGCTCAGCTCAGAGATCACTTCCTCTGTGAAGCCTTCCCCGAATCCCTCCAGTTGTTAGTATTCTTTCCCACTTCATGAGTAAATATTTATTCTAAGTATATAAAGTATTTAACTTATTTATAAGTAAATCAGAATAAAATATCTTTGCTGTTGAGTCATTTTTCATTTGTGTCTGACTCTTCATAACCCTGTGTGGGGTTTTCTTGGCAAAGATACTGGAGTGGTTTGACATTTCCTTTTCCAGCTCATTTTACAGATGAGAAACTGAGGCAAAAATAGTTGTCTTGTCCAAGGTCACATAGCTAGTGTCTGAGGTCAGATTTGAACTCATGAAGAAGAGTCTTCCTGATTCTAAGCTCCCACACTCTACCCACCTTGTGTTCCTCCCTCATCTTGTGTCCCCAGTACCTAACATAGTACATGCACCTAGGTGCTTAATAATTGTTGAATTGAAATGTTGGTTTGAACAACAAAGCTATTGAAAGATAATATAATCATAGACTGTTTGACCTAGAGGAGACCTTCTTATTAATGTCTTAATAATAAGACTACTAAGAAGGTCTCTTAAGGCCATAAGAGAATTTCTTAAGAACTCTTGGTCTTAAGAAATAAGACCTTATTCCTCAGGATATGGAATGTAAGAGCTGGATATAACCTGAGAGCAGAGAATAAAGTTAGAAGGGGCCATGAAGAATGTTAGAACCTTGCTTATAGAATATGAGAGGTGAAAGTCACCTTAGAACATAGAATGTTAGACCTAGGCAGAATTTTATCATATAGAGTATCATAACACAGAACATAGAGTGTTAGAGCTAGAAGGGACCTTAAAATATGCTGGAGGCAGGAGAGACCTAAGGTGTTATCGAATCCATCCTCCTCATTTCATAGAGTAGAAAATAGGTCCAGAGAGAGGTTGTGTAAGTTGCTCAAGGCCACTTACTTGGTTAGCAGCAGAATAGGGACTGACACTCTAGTATCTTGACTTGTAGTTCAGGGTCCTTTCCACCATGCTTTATTTTCCATATTCCGCCTTCCCACTGCTGGCTGAAGGAGGGTAGAAAAGAAGTCTTATTTTAAGGAGGAAGCCAGGTAACCAGAACTCAAGAAAGATGTGACTCTCTTGGACACCTCTTGGGCAGTCCCTTGCTTACTGACTACCCTGGTGGTTTTCCTGCATTCTCTGCAAATGGTGCCTCCTCCGGTAATGCACCAATTTGTCATATTAAGTCATTCAATAATAATTGAATCCCCTTGATTAATCTCCTAGAATTAGCCAGTTGCATTTTGAGCAATTAGGGTTAATTACTGCCTCATTTGGCAGGAGAGAGCCCCTGTAATTATTTCATGAACAAGATGAGGAAGTGTTCTGCTGCCACAGATACATTTGTGGCATCTTGTAGCACATGTTAGAATCAGTAATGCCATAGTTAAGTGTAATTAGTAACTATTACTCTGTGTGTTCGCCTGTTACCCAGGCTCTGTGCTGCTGTGTTTCTCCATGTGGCTATTATTGGGTGAAAATTTCTCCAGGCCTGCCAGCATCTGTCCAGAGTTTAGTAATGAGTTCTGAGAGCAGGGCATTTTTTTTTCCTGGGGGCAATCCAGGGTAGGAATGGGAAGGGAAGGTAGTCACATGTTTGTTTTCTGCCTTGTATAAAGCCCCACTGTTTAAAAAAAAAAACCCAAAACAAAACTGTTGAGGCATCACGAAATCAAACAATGTTAGAACTAGAAGGGATGATAGAATCATAGGTTGTTAGAGCTAGGATGGACCTTAGACAAATAACATTAGAAGTCAGCCAATTCAGCTGCCTCATTTTCCAGATGAGGAAACTGAGTCCCTTCACATTCACTCAGCTAGTAATTGACAGTGCCAGGATTAGAACATTACACAGTAGAATACTGATGAATTAGGGGAAATGATACCTATATTGGTAGTTTTTCATTCGGTTCTGGGAGTGTTCTTTTCTCTGCACCATACTGCCTTCACGAGACATTGATAGTGCTCAGAGAATTTAGTGTGATCTGAATTTTAAGAACTTTGATTTTTGACAAATCAAGAGGCAGCCTCATATGGTGCAAAGAGCACAGACCTTGGACTGAATCAGAAAAATGGGTCCCTAACTATGATGTTTACTAGTTGTGTTATCATGGGGGAATTTCTTTAGCTTTCTGGGCCTCAGTTTCTTTATGTGTTAAATGGGGATGATAATTCCTAGAGTAGCTATCCTATTGTGCTGTTATGAGGAAAGTGCTTTGTAAACCATAAAGCTCAATGGAAACAGGGACTGCTGTATTTGTAAAGTTGATCTGGGCAGCACATAGAGTGAGGGGTTTTTGGTGGACACAAACCCATTTACAAAGATAAGACTTTGTAATCTGTTAAGGATTTCCGCTTCTATAAAATGTGATATGTCTTTGAAGGTGAAATTAGTTTACAGTAAATGTCATTCTGATGAAATATGCATTTTAAAATCAGAGAAACAGTTGCCTTAAGATTAATGATGCATTGCAAATATCAGGAAAAAAGATCTCCATCCAGCGTAAAGATAATTAAAATTCAGGTCAGAAGTCTGACTTAGTCAGGCTAAATTTTTTAATGAGATTTCAGAAAACTAATTGGGCGAGTATATTATTTTCTTTTAAAATTTTATGTTATGCTCCTTCAAAAACTGAAAAGGTACTTATTCGTAACTACAGGTTATCGTGATTCAAGGATTTTTAACTCCGATGAATCTACTCTAGGGGTACATGTGTCTTTAGTCCAAACTGATTGGAGAATGGACTTTTCAGCAGTGCAAGATGATGGGGAATCCTTGAGTCCTTTTCTTACCCCAAGGCCAAAGAAGAGGTCCCCCAGAATCTGTCCCTAATTTGCCCAGGGAAGTCACAGAATGCTAATACTAGAGAAGACCTTTGAATAAATAAAGCTATAAGTGAAAGGGACTTTAGAACCCAGAATGTTAGAAAATAGAACATAGAATGTTAGAGTTGGAAGGGAGCCTTAGATTGTAGATAATTAGAGCATAAAACATAGAGTGGCAGAGCTAAAAGGATTGTCAGAAGTCATCTACTGTAAACCTCCCTCCCAGTGTAGGAGCCCCTTCTGAGGCATTGTTATAAGATGTAGCTTCCCTGTTTCTGTGTTGACCATGTTGGTCTTCTGGTCAGAAGCCTGAGGGAGGAAATAGTGACTTCTCCCCCTGCTTAAACACATCCATTGAGCCAGTCTGTTGTTGCAAAGCTGGAAATGTTAAGACATTCTTCCTTATCCTCAGCTCAAATATGCCAACCTAAAGGTTGATTTCCCCTCAGTTTGTTTGAAGTTTGGCTACAGAGTTGATAACTAGAGGCAGAACCCATCAGCCTCTGAATCGGCAGATTCAACCAGAAATTGCCAATTTTCCTTTTCTCGTTTTAGAGGTTACGTAGAGCAGCATTGTGGGGTATGGAAGATATAAACTACAACATTAATTAATTCAGATTTCTTGTCTCTTTTCCCACCAATCTGACCATAGTGGGCTCAGATCCATAGGAAGTTTCATGTTATAGAATCATACAGCTTTAAAGGTGTAAGGGATGTTAGTGGTTAATTAGTATAGTCCTTGACTATTGGATTAATCCTCTGTATAACATCTTGGTCACCTTTCTCTTTCTTTCTTTCTTTCTTTCTTTCTTTCTTTCTTTCTTTCTTTCTTTCTTTCTTTCTTTCTTTCTTTCTTTCTTTCTTTCTCTTCTCTCTCTCTCTCTCTCTCTTCTCTCTTCTCTTCTCTTTCTTTCTTTCTTTCTTTCTTTCTTTCTTTCTTTCTTTCTTTTCTTTCTTTCTTTTTCTTTCTTCTCATAATTTCTCCTAGGAAAATAGTTGCTGCTTTTTCTATCTTTGCTGCTCACTCATCCTCTCCATCTCTGTAGCCCATGCAGCTGTCTGAACCAGAGCCAGGACAAAGGGTTACTTCAGTGACTGATGGAAAGTATTGGGCAGCATAAAGTCTTGCAATTAGGTTTGTTAGGAAAAAAAAAACAACAAAAACCCCAAACCAAAAATGTCCAAATAAATACAAGGAAGGGGCTGTCTTACATCCTTGTAATTGTATCCTCAGCATTTATCACATTGCCTAGCATATAGTAAGAGCTTAATAAATGCTTTTTTCCTTCATTCTTATGTAGTGAATTCTCCTTCACTGAAGAGGATTAGGGAGAGTTTGGGTGGTATCTAAGGTCCATTTTAAGCATTTAATCCCATGATTCTGGGACTGCCTGAATGGGGGAAAGTCCCTGTTTTTAAAGCCAGAACAGTAATGTTTTCTTTTTCACTCTTGAACCTCTGAGTCTCTTAAGATCATAAAGCTAGAGCCTGCAGGGACATCAGAGATCATCTAATTCAGCTCTCTCATTTTACAGATAAGGAAGACCTATCTGAGATGACACTGAAAGTAGTAGAATTGGAATTCAGACGCAGGTCCTATAACTCAGGTTCAGTGTCTGGTTAATGTCTTTGAACAAACACTCACCATTCTTTTCTGTGTAAAGGGCAGCTAGGTGGCACAGTGGATAGAGTGCTGGCCTGGAGTCAGGAAGACTCATCTTCCTGAGTTTAAATCCGGCCTCAGACACTTCCTGGCTGTGAGACCTTGGGCAAGTCACTTAACCCTGTTTGCCTCAGTGTCTTCATCTATAAAATGAACTAGAGAAGGAAGTAGCAAACCACTCCAGTATCTTTGCTTGGAAAACCCCAAATGGGATCATGAAGAGGAGTTGGACGTGACTGAAAATGACTGAACAGCAGCAACAAGGGTATGCCAGTCTTTAAAGTGCACTCATTCTCTATTAGCTATTCAAAGGATACTACTCTGGCTTGGCTGTGTGGGGAAACAGTTGTCCTTCCTTTTTATTTAGTAATTTGAAATCTCTGAGAAGGGATGTTTAATTGGCTGAATACCACTGAGTAAACAGATAATTTCATGAGGAGAGAAGTATATAATTCTTCGGACTTGCAAGTGTATGGACTTTCAGAGAAATCTCTAGCTTAGTATAAAAATATAAATCCATCAATGTGACTTTTCTAAATTCCAAAATACACTTCTTAACAGTAACAGCAGAGACTCATGAGCACTTTTGCAAATGTGATGGAATGACATTACAAATCGATATCTGTTCTGGGCCCAGCTGTGGCTACTGGAGAAGAGCTGAAAGAAACATCTTGCCTCCAGCTGTTGCTTTTTGGCCTACCAAGAAGGGAAAGCACTCAAAGGAGAGATTGAGCATAAGACCTGTGCATCCTTAAATCTTGCCAACTACTTCCAGTCTAATCAGGTCTTGTATCTTCCTTCCCCCCCCCCCCCACAAATCTCTGTGTTGTGCTCCTCAGCACTCTCTCTGGTAGGCCAGGTCTGGTAAGCCAGGTTTGAGAGTGAAACAGAATGAGACAGTCATAGACCATCTAACAGTTAACAAAAAAGTTTACTTAGCCTTAGCAGAGAAAGGGAATGTTCAGCAAGCATGTAGCATTGATTTAGTGAAGCATGGCTTCCCTACCTTTGTGGTGACCATGTTGCTCTTCTGGTTAGAAGCCTGAGGGAGGAGCTAGTGACTTCCCATTCACCAGCTTTTTGTACTGAAGTCACCAGGAAGCTATGTCAGGGGCCTGAAGGTCCCCTGAGCTAATTAAGTCCTTTAAGAAAAAAATTAGCCTAGCACTCCAGGTCCACATTTGTTCTATGGAGTTTGAATTCCGTTAAAGGGCTACACACTTGAAGACCTAGAGGGCCACATGTGGCCTCAGGTTCCCCACCCCTGGCCTAACCTAATGATAGATATTGATCTTATCACAGCTCCTGAGGTAATACCATACTTTCTGTATTAGAAACTCTATGGCAGACCTGAGAACCATTGGAGAGTGCTCTTCATTTTAAGGGGATAAATCAATTTTGCATGAAGGGTATTATTAATGGCAGAAAGCTGCCTCTTCAATCCAGTTAGCTGATTTACTGCCTTCTTCCTTCCCAAATGTTCTAGCCAGAATTGAATGGGAGAGAGATGCCTTTCTCCTACTGTTACCACTTTTTATGGGTTCTAAAATCTCCTCCTGTTCAAAAAATTTTGTGTTCTGTATTTTAACATTCTAAGTTCTAAGCGCCCTTTAAATTTTAGAGGATGTGTTTCAGCTCTAAAGTCTACTCTCCTATCGTTCATGCAGGTAGGACTCTTCTGAAATCCATGGCTAATTTGGAGACTAGCACATTCTATTCTGATGGATTATGGAAGGTAGCATGAACGTTGATGCCTGACAGACGTTCCTGTTTTCTGATCTTGCTCTGAATATTACATTCCTCCATCTTGCCTTGCCTGTTATGAGGCAGGATTGCTTCAGTTAGTTCAGATTGGTTGAGATAAGTAATGCAAATCTGGGTCATTGCATATGTAAATATGCAGCTGTAGTCTTGAAGGGTTCCAGAATGTGTCAGTCTCTGAAGTGTCTAGAAACCCTCTGGGGTTAACTCCAGAAAGGGGTTGGGAGTGGGGTTGGCTGCTTGCTGACAGCTGGAATCATCGAGGCTTACACCCCTACACCTAGCCTGCCCTACATAATTCCACAATTTGTGGATAGTGTGGTATAGTTGGAAATAACTGAACTTAGAGTCAGAAAACTTGCAAGATCTTACATCCTATACTGCTATTTATAGCTTTAGACAGATCACTCACCTCTCTGGGTCTTTATTTAAACACTTCTCTAATAAAAGGTTCTCTAATATCCCACATAGTCCCAAATCTATTGATCTTTTAACATCTTGAAACATTAATCTCTTGATAGCCTGACAGTGTTACTCAATTTTTTTGGTTGTGGGTCATCTTAGATCAGATGATCACAGATTTAGGGCTGAAAAGGGACCTTAGAAGCCATCAAAACCAACCATTTCATTTTACAGCTGAGGAATTGGAGGCCCAGAGAGGTTAACGGTGTCTTGCCCCAGGTCACACAAGCAATAAGTGACAGAGTCAAGATCTAGACACATGTTGTCTCCAGATCCCATCCATTTTCTACTGTGTACCATACTATCTACCAACCTCGGCACATCCAGCATCTGGACACCAAGATGGCGTTTGGGTGTGGAAGAGTCATGTCTTAGAATGGCCTACAATAGGAAAGTGATACAAAATAGCATTCATAGGATTAGATGGAGTTTGGAGGTGTCAGAGATCTTAAAGGTCATCTACTCCTGTCCCATAATTTTACAGGGAAGAAAATGGGGCCCAGAAAAGTGACTTTCCCCAAGGTTGCAAGCCACACCATATCTGTCTTCTTCTGGAGTGCAATCCTGCATTCTGTATGAAGCTATTGGGTGTGATTGAATAGTTCTGAATACCAGCTCTGCCTGTGCTTTGTATCTTTGAATAAGTCAGAAATCTTGGAGCAGGAAGAGACCTTAAAAGGCATCTAGTTCACCCCCTCCTTGAAGAGGAACAGCCCTGACAGGTGGGCTACTCACTCCTGACTGGGAGGTGGAAGATTCAGGATACAGAATGAGACATACTCTTTTTTGGACATGGACAACATGGGAGTTTGTTCTGCTTGATTAGACAGATCTGTTTCAAGGTTGTTGCTTTTGTTTTAAATTGGGAGGGGGGAGAAAATAAAAGCTTGTTATTTGAAAAATAAAATAAAGGGGAAAAAGGCAAGGCAGTGGGAGAGGTTGGGGAATCCCTCTAGTGATGAGCAAATTGCTATAAGATATAGTGTGCTTTAGTGGAAAGATCACTGGCCTAGATTTCAGAAGACCTGGTTTCAAGTCCTAGGTCTGTCACTCATTGCTGTGTGATCTTGGGCAGTACTTAGACTCAAAGAAACATTGGGGGGATTTCGAATCCTTGTGCACTTTTAGACTCTCAGAATCTCCAGTTTGAGAGGGGACCTCATATGTTATCTAGTCCAACCTATCAAGTGAACTGGAGGGCAGTAGAATAATAAATGGCATAATAACAGCTAGCATTTACAGAGGTCTGTAAAGCACTTTACACAGATTATCTCATTTGATCCTCACAACAGCCTGGTGAGCTAGGTACTGAGGCTGAGAAATCACACAGCTAGGAAATGATTGAGTCTGGATTTGAATTCAAGTCTTTGGGATTCCAAGGCTAGCCCTCCACCCACTGTGCCACCAAGCAGCCAGGAACAGTTGTGAATTTCCATTTTGGGGTTTGTTGTTTTATATGTTTGCTGATTCATTTAATGTTTTTTAAGCACCTTCTATTGTGAGACAGCACGGTATAATGGAAAAAATATTAGAACCCAGAGGACGTGGGTTCACATCTTGGCTCCATGTGACCTTGGGCAAGACATTTTAACTCCCTAGGCTTCATTTCTCCTTCAGTTTCCCCATCTATAAAATGAGGAGTTTAGATAGATGTCCCTGAGCGCTGCCATAAACCCTGTGCTAGGTACTGGGGGAGACAGAGTTCAAATAAAACACAGTCCTCAGCTTTAAAGGGCATAAGGATATATGCCC